>NC_056751.1:680132788-680172788 GCF_019279795.1 Protopterus annectens | reverse complement strand
GACTTTAGATAATTCATTTGGCACATTTCACAAAACGTAGCCAAGGAAAAGACACTAAAAGACAGGCATATATTTCAGATGCCATCCCTACCCTTCTATCTGCAGAGTTTACTGACATTATCTAAACTGACTCAAAAAATGCCAGCAGTGATACACCTGGATCTCATTTGTTGCTGTATGAACTTCAGTGTCACAGTAATGCTGATACCAGTGGCAAAGGCAAGAATCCTTAGGATCAGTTCTGTTAGACTAAATGTATTGCCCAAATGTATGATCTCTACCTTTGAAACAGATTATTTTATTTCCAGTTGTAGCTCAAGAGTTGTGAGAGATGCAATTACATAAAGAAGCTAGAGTCTATGCTCTGTCCCTCACAAGCCAGTATATTTGGCAATGAGAAAGCTGTCAACACAATCACTATACCTCAAACACCACCCACAGCTACACAACACACACCCACATATGTGGAGGTTCTCAACAAAAACAAACCCAAACAAAGGAGACCTCAAAGGCAAAAACACATGAGAATTCCACAACCCTCCACACTACATACCATGCATAGTCCACACACCAGTGTCTCGCAACCACTAAAGCCTAACCATAAACCCAACATATTAGTCATAGGAGATTCCATTGTGAAACCCACAAAGGTGCCTCTCACCAGGCTGGATAAGGAGAAAGTCATGGTTAGTTGTTTGTCAGGTGTCAGAGTCTGCTATATCACACACGCACTCAAGTATCTCAACAACAGGTACTGTTATGACTGTGTCATAGTCCATGTTGGCGTGAACAACTTGAGATGTACCTCCCTGGACTATATGAAGACAGACATGATTGAGCTCACTGAATATGTGTCCCAGGCAGGTATGTCCCTAGCCTTAAGCAGCATTTTACCATCACCCAAAATGATGCCTCAATACAAACAGAAAATGATTGACTATAACAATTGGCTTAGTTTCTGGTGTCATTCCAGGGGGATCCAGTACCTGACAGCCTGGGAAGATATGATCAACAGACCACAATGCTTTGCTAGAGATGGCCTGCCTCTGTCTCACATGGGCTTCAGGCTTCTAGCAAAGGCCCTCGCCTCCTCCATAGTGCCTGTTTTAGGAAAAATCATGAGGTCAATACTACCAACATAAAAATTTCAACAAAATGCAAATTAAAGGTCATGCTGCTAAATGCTAGGAGTATAAACATGAAACTGCACTCATTGCAACCATTCTTAACCCTGGAAGATGCTGACATTTGTGCAGGCACAGAAACCCGGTTCAAAGCTGCAGACAGCACCCCAGCCTTACCTGGTTACTCGTCTTATCATACATTCAGACCCCAAAATGTGGGCATCAAAGCCAAAGGAAGTGCAGTTTCATATATTAAAGACACACACACTTCCAGGCTGTTCAAACAGTATGACACACAGGAGGCACTCCAGGTGCAGTTAACCATTGACAAGACCCCTATTCAAATTATAGCTAGCTATAGGCCCCCAAATTTGACTCACAGTGCCCACTCCAACTATCTGGACCTCTTCAACAAGGAGCGTTATACTTCAACTTCAGAGATTACGTCCAAGCCTTTTGGAAAAAAGTAGTTTAATACGATTCATATCCAGAGCATACATTTGAAATATTTTATTATAGCAAGATCCATTATTGATCTAATTGGAAGTTTTTAAAATATTTCTTTTGAGGATGGTAAATAAAAAGAATGGCTTATCAGAAATGATTAAAAGGGAAAAGTATTCACATAATGGCAAGTTAGAAAATACATCATCTCCCTCCATGGGGACAGGGGTACACAGACAAAGTTTAGGATGGCTATCAGAATGTGCTTAATGCACAGCATTTGGAAAATGTCACTGTCCATCTCCAAGCATAAACAACATTTTTAAAGACTGGATGGCAAAACTGGATTTCCAAAGGATGAAAGCTCCAAGCAAATTAAAAGTGTTACATTCAGCAGCCTATAACTTTAATAAGAAACATCAGACATCACTTGTCATTGGCCTCAAAATAAACATAACCAAGCCATACAAGAAAAGCTGTAGCATATAAGATGGAATTTTAATTATGATTGCACTGTACACATCAGAGTAGGATACAGAGCAACAGTTTTAGTTCGTATCTTTCCAGAGGTCTACACTGAAATGTTACACTCTGTTGATCAACAAGTTGGCAAATCAGTGCTCGACCAATCAGAAAATAAAACAGAACCTACCGACCAACCCTTTCTGTACTGTTACCATGTCACTTTGAAAGTTTTTTTTTTTTTTTAATCCAAGTGAATCTATGGGTTATTCTGTATAGAGTTGTCCATGGACAGATAGGTCATGGTGGATGGAGCAGACGGTAATGGGAATGTTCTCCAATATTTTTCCCTAGAAAAGCCTTGGAACAAGTACAATCATAAGTCTCAACATTCCTCCTGAGGATGGACCCTCAAGTCTGGAGCAGTTCAGTATTCTACTGGGAAACAACAGCAAAAAAAGTAACTTAGTGCTATTGGTCATGATGTAGGTTGATTAAGATGAGAATTTGTTGTTCAGTTGAGGTGCTTCCACCGAGGCCAAAAATCTTCCAGAAAGAATTTATTACCTTTATAGACAACAAAAGGATGTAAAATCAATATTTGTGTACAGCTTCAAAAATAATAAAATAAACTCAGTCAGACTACATGGCAAGCCTTTCAACATTACACTGTTACAAGTTCATGTTGCAAGTATGCATACTAAAGAGGAGGAAGCTAAAGGAGTTGTAATTCCATCTGGATACAATGCTAAAAAATCTGCTACGTTTAACACATGCAATTGAAATATTAAATTTAGAAGTCAAAGAACAGCTGTAATAATAGGCTAGTTTAGATTTGTTCTATGAACATGGAGTGGTACATAGACTAGTGGAGTTCTGCTAACATAATTCACCCATGGTAGCAAATAGTCTCTATTATACCATGATCCCCCCAAAACGTGCACGCTGATTGGCCAGCGTGCCCGTTGTAAATCGAGTTATACTAATGGAAAAAAGTCCGGTCGCCCGGACTTTTTTCCATTAGTATAACTCGTTTTTTTTAAACACTGTCTCGCTATGTTAAATGGGTTTAACATAGCGAGACAGCTTTAAAATAAGCAACGGAGATCTCCGTTGCTTATTTTAGCTGTCTCGCCATGTTAAACCCATTTAACATAGCGAGCAGTGTTAGCAACGGAGAAAGCAAGATCTCTGTTGCTTTTTTAGTGTCTCGCTATGTTAAATGGGTTTAACATAGCGAGACAGTTTTAAAATAAGTAACAGAGATGTCCGTTGCTTATTTTAAACTGTCTCGCTATGTTAAACTCATTTAACATAGCGAGACACTAAAAAGCAACGGAGATCTTGCTTTCTCCGTTGCTTTGCTCAACTCTGATGTACCGCGCAGGCGCAGTACATCAGAACTGCCGGATGCCAGACATCTGCGGAAGGGCAGTAAACAGGCATTATACTATGCCATTATTTAAGAAAAGTAACAGTTTCTTTTCTTAAATAATGTCATGGTATAATAGCAATAACCCACTTCTGGGTGTGGGTAATGCTATTACCACGGTTGGCTTTGTTTGGTCCGGGCTCACTGACCAAACCACGCCAACCGTGGGTAAATTTAGCATTACCCACACCCAGGCGTGGGTTATTGCTATATCAACACCCTGACATGGCTTTATACACAGATGTCACTAAATAGCTAAAAGTGAAATCTAATTGACTATATACCTTACAGTCAGAAACAATAAAAATAAGACGCAGAACTAACTGTGCCCCAGACTAACAGTTTCTCAGTACAAAATTCAGAAACAAATGAAAGGCAGGCTAATTAGACATATTCCATTTAAATGTGTAGTAGGGGTGACAAATAAAAATAAAGGATTAGATGTTGTGGATAGTATGCCTAAAAACTATGAATAGAAGATTGGTATATAAGTTATCTATTTTGTGTTTTGCCTTTCTGCTTTGCATTCCACAAAGAGATGCAGAAAACAATGCACACCTTAAAATGGTAATCATAAAAGAAGCTGCACATCTGATATGAACACCAATTTTCTGTGTAGCTTATGTCTTTTTATAGTACTCATTCCATGAGTAAATTGTTATAACCTGGAAACAAAACAAAAATGAATAAAATCATGTTAATTTCAAAACACAACGTAAGAAAGTGACAAAACTAATCAACAGAGATAAGAAGTCATATTATTCTCAGCTTCAACTCCAGCATAAAATCAACCCCAGTAAAGTTTGGAACTCTATATCTTCTCTACTTAACCCTGAAAGAAATGGAGAGCACACGCTATCGCCTGATACCCCTCCATCACAAATAGCCAAAAACTTTAGCAAGCACTTCATAAAATCAATTTCAGACCTACTAACACCCCTAATGCTGGACCCCCCCCCACCCTTCAACCTATTCAGAAACCGACCCCAGGCCATCAACTACTTCTAACTCTTTCATCACTAAACCCCCTACTTATCAAAATGTCACACAAACCCATTCTCATTTCAGCCCACACCCACTGACACCATTACGAAACTACTACAAAAACTAAAACCCTGCCCCACCTCAGCTGACAATCCCCCCCCCCCATACTACCTCAAACTGGCTGCTAACTCAGTCGCCCAACCAATCAGTATCCTTATAAATAGGTATTTATCCAAATCAGAAGTACCTACCATATGGAAACAATCTCACATCTCCCCCATCCACTAAGGCGCCAACTCTTTTGATCCATCCAATTTCTGTCCTACATCCATCTTGTCACCCATATCCAAAATTCTTGAGAGAGGTGTCCATCATCAGATAATGCAATATCTACTGCAAAACAATCTTTTAACCAAAACCCAACATGACTTTCGACCTAGCCACAGCACTAGCTACAACCCTATTATCTTTTACAGACACCATGAACAAGGCCAGAGATGCAGGATACTATACAGCCTCAGTATTCCTTGATTTCTCCAAGGCCTTTGACACAATGTCTCACCCCTTAATTTTGAACACACTGTCTAACTTAGACTTCTCACATAACACAATAAAATGGTTTCAGAGCTACCTCAAGGGTCCTAAACAAGCAGTGAAATGGTCCAAGAAACTCTCACCCTTTCTCCTCAACCCTGCTGGAGTCCCCCAAGGCTCCATCCTAGGACCCCTACTCTTCAACATTTTTGCAAACAACCTTCACATTTCCTCTCACCATGTGACCCTCATTCAATACGCTGATGATTCCACCATAATCTGCACTGCTCATTCACTACCAGAATTACTCTCAAAAACTCAACAGTCCTTTACAGCAGTAGAATCCTGGCTTAGAAATGCCCAACTCTTTCTTAATCCAAAGAAGACAAAACTAGTGCTCCTTCATCCCAAAAACTCCTCCCTTTCACTGATCATTTCAACATCCTAGCATCTGACAACACTGCCATAGTAATAGTGCAGGAAACCAAACTTCTAGGAGTTGTCATCGACAATAAACTTTCATTTGACCCCCATATACAGCAATATGTAAAGAAAACTCATCAAAAACTGGGACTCTTATATAGAAACAAGCATTTCTTTACTGCAGCAACCAAAGCTACCCTTGCAAAAACATTTTTACTTCCTTCCCTTCTTTATGGTGCCCCTGTCTTAACTAACTTACAAACTTCTACCCTAAGCAAGATGGAACAGTGCTCAACAAAATTTCAAAGTTTGCCACAAACTCTAAATATCACACACACCACTGTAAGCCACTATTAGAATTAAACCGTCTTGAACTACCCAACCCACGTGCCTTTATTCAGCTATCCACCTTGCACAACCTGCATTAGCCAGTCTAGTCACACCTTACAATCCAAATCGATCCCTACATTCAGAAGACAAAAATCTCTTAGCTATCTCAAAACCCTCAAGAAAACCTGGTCACTCTCTATATTCATACTCTGTTTCTATACATTGGAATTCACTACCTCTAGCTACCAAGTTTATGCCTGGCCTAACCCATTTCAAAGCCTCTTTAAACAATTATCTCAAAAATACGTCTCTGCTCCTGCATAAAGCCTGCCTAATGCTCAGGTCTTCCTCTTCTGTCATATTTCAGTCCCTCACAGACTGCAAGATCCTAAGGCTCTTCTAACTCCTTCTCTGTTTCTATACCATATCCTTAAGCTACTGCTCAGGCTTTATTGCTTCTATTCTTCTTAACTCTCTCTTGCTATATGCCTGCATCACTAACTTTCTGGCTGCTATTTTTCTAACTGAAACTAACATTCTGTTTTGCATGTACTGTAACAGTCAGTGTCACACATTTCACTAACTACGTACTATTTTTTTTTGGACACTATCTACATCACGTATGATGAAAGTGACTATTATCGTCTGTAATGTTTTAACTGTATAGAACTGTCTAGATGTGTTGTAATATATTACAACATCTTGTAGCAGTTTGTTCTTTCAACTTATTTTTTGTATAGTATTTCTAATGTAATCCTTATTGTATTGGATTATACTGTATTTGTATTTGCTGTATGTGGAGCTTTTCTCCCCAGGCCCCTGCTGAAAACAGGTTCTGTAGACCCAGTCAGACCACCCCAGTAAACAAATGTCAAATAAATAAAAATAAAAATAAATAATCCCTTGCTTCTTTGAATATTACCAAAGTACAAAGACATGGAACTAAAAAATATGAATCCAAAAAGACTGAAACACAACATACCCCAAAAAAATAAATAAATAAAAAAACTCATGTTTTGTTTTGTTTTTGTGGGAGGGGGCAAGTAACATTGCACCACCCATGTGAGATGTTGTACCCCATACCCCTGCTATTTATATATACCAACTCTAAGATTGTGGATCTTAGAACACTCCCCAGTCCCCACTGTTCATGATCTCTCGCAAACAGTACACTAGCAGAAGTGACCAAATGGATTCCCGTCACTTCTACTGGCTGAGAAAACATACAATATAGGATTACAGTAAGAAGACCCCCCATTACTTACTGAAAGTACTCACAAGCAATACTGGCCACCCAAATGTCAAGTTCTAGCATACATAACACTTAGCCTCATGTTGCAATAATTTTTAAACACATTCAAGTGAGAATGATAGCTTTATCTGAGTTTGACATCTAGTATCCTGCTGAGGAATGCGTGTGTGTGTGTGTGTGTGTGTGTGTGTGTGTGTGTGTGTGTGTGTGTGTGGGGGGGGTGATGTGTATTGCTAACCTACTCCTGAATGCTTTTTCCACTGGATAAGGTTTCGACTCATCAGTCTTAACTAATCAGTGTTGAACACAGTGATCAGTAACAGCTAAAGTAAATCACTGCTGAAGCTGAAGGTTTGGTGTTTGAGCACCAGATTCATTGTATGTGGGCCACTGTCTCTGTCATTATGTAGATGTTGAGTTACTATACTTAAAGGGGTTCTGAGGTAACATGAACATTCGTTCCTGCAAAAAAATGCTTTCCTAAAGATTTTTTTTTTTTTTTTTGCAGATTTAAAGTTTTGACCATTTTTTTATTCTGCCGAAGGATGCAAGGTTATGTAGGTTATGGAGACATATCAGATCTGTTATACACTGTGAGAGTGAGTAGTTAATATTGCATATGCATATTATGTCTGGACCAAGGACTTTTTAAGTGATTTTCTTCAATAAAATGGAATAACTATAGTGTTTGTTTGCTGCTTTCTAGATAGAGAGTAATAATTTATGAGTATATTGAACTGGAAACTATTTTCACAGGGTTGGCCCTTGCCTGCAGGCACATGCATTATGCATACAGAGTTGAGATTAATTACTATTGATTTGTTACCAGTCAGTCCACAGTTTTCTTTATAATTTCTAATTAGATTGTATATGGATGTTTTTATGAATTTCCCAAAAAGCATTTTCCTTTAGTAATATTTAACTTGACTTTTTGATTGGTTGTCATGTGACGCCTATTTGCATTTCTTTTTTCAAAATCCTGATGACAATTTCTATGAGACAAATTGCTGGTTAACTCGAAATGAAAGGGATAAGCTGCGTCAGTGAATAACACCGATCACTTCTTTATAAGGTGGTACCATTTTTTAGGATGTCTAACAATGTCCTGTGAGCTGTTCACTCAATACTTTACTTTAAAATGCAGCATTTGTAGAGGTTACAAATAACTGACTATAAGCAATTGTGTCTAATGGCACATTCACTTTTGACTTGTGAGCTTTGAATGTCAGTGTTTTCTTATCTGTTTTTATACTGAAATATTACAGGTTCATTAAAAGGGTATGCATTTTATATTTTATTCTGACTTCAATGCCTGTGTCTGTTCTTTACCTTCTTGTCACTGAACCTATGTTTTAGGTTTTAACTGCTGTTTCTTGTAGATTTATATTATGTTGATAGTTATTTTTCACTATGTGCATATACTGCACCTCTTTCTATCTTCATTTATCTTCAATCTAAGGTTACCTACGAAAGGGAGAGGTCAAAGTCTTAAGAAATTATCCCGTAACCAAATAGATAGATAGGTAGATAGAGAGACTGATAGAGAGACAGATATATAAACAGAGTTGGCATTTGTTTGATTTAAATATGGTTGTCATTTGTTTGGCTGGGAGCTGCAGTACAATTGTGTGACTGCACATATGTGTGAGTCATATTTGGTTGTATTCAAGTTTTATGTAGTCTACGTATGTAGGAGTCTGCAAAAAATGAACGTTTGATTAAATGGGGGTGGTTGTGGAATGCGCAAGAATGTGCAACATTGTGTGAATGTTTGTGGACTAGGGATAGATTTAGGGTTAGGTAAGGAAATAGAATTAGTGATGAGAATGTTTGGTGTTGTATGTCCTTTTGTATTCATTAGTGGTACTATTAGGGAAAGGCAATGCCCCTTCACTTCCTTATTATTATGTGCTAACGACAACCCTGGCTACACCCTGCCCATAACCCTAGCCCTACTCACTATGCTAAACACCCTTTCCCTAAAAGTGCCACTCTTCAGATTGTACTTGAACTGGGTTTTATAGCTGCAGTTTATTTTTAGCGAGATAGAAGTTGCCAATGTTTTATGACTCACTCATTTTGTATGTCGCACATTTGCATTGTCCCTCAGGTTTTTTTTTTCTCATTTGTGTGTGCCTGTTACCAATCAACAATGGCATAATCAGAGACAGAATGAAAATTAGATAGATGGATGAAACAGATATAGATGAATGGGTATACAGGAAGACAGACAGGCAGACAGATACCACCTATAAACTCCTCTCATATAAATCGTTAATGCTGCATCACCTTCCTCTTCTGTTGAAATAATATCCCCTTTAGAGAATTTCTTTGGTCTCTGTTGCCATTCAGCTATCAGGATAAAAAAGAGAATCTGGAGTTTCTAGTACAACACTGTATTGTTGCATCTTTTATTTTCTTCAGTGCATTTCTGTGTTTTCAGATATTGCAGTATAACTGTATGTCATTATGTTGTGTTTGCTGTACAATATTTATTGCATTCTTTTCTAAACAAATTCATATCTGTTGTCACTATACCTTGCCTCTAACCCAGAACAAGGCTCAAAAGGATCCATCGGACCAGCAAGTAGTCCAGTTAACTAATTAACTAACTCGCTAAACTCTTGGAAAGATATAATAGTATGTATCACAATCTCTTTTTATATGTAAATCAAAAACATTTATTTATTTATCATTTATTTCCAGTTTGATGACCGGGGAGGTCCACTGGGCTCAAAGAGCCCATTTTCAGTAAAGGCCTGGGGAAAAAAGCTCCAATAATACACAGTACAGGCTCCATAATATGAAGTACAATACATAGTGGAAACAGAAACAAACTAAGCAAATTTTGCATACAAAATAGCAAAAACTAAACAAAAGTTAAGCAGCAGCTTGGAGAAGGATGTAAAGCATATTTACATGTTTAGTGGTTGAGAACAGTAGTACAAGGTTAAATTAATACAGCGGTTTAAATCATCTGAGAATGATATAGAAGTAACATTAGCATGGATGAGTTCTTTATGCATTAATATTAGCATGAGTTAAATTAATACAGAGGTTTAAATCCTCTAAGAGTGGTATAGAGGTAGCATTAGCATGAAGGCACTACATCGGGTTAATCAATAGTGTGTAAGGAAGAACAAACTTTGTGTGTTATAAAGTATTTATGTATTAAGCAGGTTAGGTAGGTGGAGTGCAATTGCATTTCCATTTTTGGGAGAGGTAAGAATGCAGCTGGGTTTTGAAGTGTTCAAAGTTCTCAGAAAGTCTTAGAGATGGAGGGACAGAATTCCATTTTTTGGCAAATGAAAAGGATAGGAGAAGCTGACCAACGGGACGGTTTGGTTTATAAACAGAGATTAGATTTTGGTGGGTAGATCTTAGAGTTCTGTTTGGGGTGCATAATGTTAAGATGTTTGTTAGTGCTGGGCATATAGTTGGTTTGAAAATGAGCTTGTGAGTGGTGATGAGTTGGAGGTAGTCAAGGTAGTTTGGGAGTTCTAGCCATTACAGCTGGTGGAGAGGTTTACAGTGGTGAGTGGAGTATTTGGAAGTGGTGGCAAACTTTGAGATTTTATTGTAACAGGATTCTAGTTTAGAAGAGATGGAGGAAGATAGGTTGGTTAGTAGGGGAGCACCATACATTAGTGAAGGTAGTAAGAAGGTAGTGGCGAGGGTTTGTCTTGTTGAGGGGGAGAGGAAGTGGGAGTTTCTGTACAGCATGCCAAGTTTCTGATGGGTTTTCTTTATATTTAGCTAAATATGGGTATTGAATTTTAGGTGTTCATCAATAGTAACTCCAAGAAGTTTATTAAAAGGAACAACTTCTATAGTGGAGTTGGCAAGGCTTGTAATCTTGAAAGAGGTTTGGTCTAGGTGGATAGATTTTGAGGGAGAGAATAGAAGGATCTTTGATTTGTTGGCATTCAAAGAGAGGTGATTTTGGAGCATCCAGCTCTCAGTAGTTGAGAAGGCAGTTTGAGTTTTTGTTTGGAGCTCAGGGAAGTTTGATGCAGAGCAAAATAAAGTTGAGTCATGTGCATATTGTACTATCTTAGTGTTAGGAATGGCTGCATGGAAATCATTAATGAAGATATTGAAGAGCATAGGGCCAAGAATGGATCCCTGGGGTACCCCTGTTGGGGTGGGAAGGAAGGCTGAGGTGCCAGTCTTCCATTTTAATGCCTGAGATCTGTCAGAGAGGTAGCTGCTGAACCAGGTAATGGTGTTTTGTGAGAGGTTAAGATTGGAAATGTGGTGAAGAAGGTGAGTATGGGAGACTGTGTTGAAAGCCTTGGAGAGGTCAAGGAGGACTGTGGATACAAGTTCTCTGGAGTCACAGGCATGGTTTACAATGTCTAGAAAAGAGAGAAGAGCTGTTATTGTGCTATGGCCAGGACGGAACCCATGTTGTGTTGGGGTGAGGAGTTGGTTATGTGTAATGAATGGCATGAGCTGCAGGTGGATTCATTTCTCAAGAATTTTTGAAACAGGGGAGAGAATCACTATGGGTCAGAAGTTGGAGATGTTATTATTTTTGCCTCTTTTATGGAGGGTAGGATAAAGGCTGCACGTCACAGTTTCGGTACATATGATTCTTGTATGAATCTGTTGATGAATATACTAATGGGGATGGTGATGCCATCTGCTGCAATTCTTAAGAAGAGTGAGGGGATATTGTCAGGGGCACTGGAGCAAGGCTTAAGCTTAGAGAAAAGTTGTTTTATATATGAGGTGGGGATGGGTTTGAGGTGGAATATGGGAGGTAAATTTGGGGTGGAAGGATGGGCAGATGGTTTGATTTGGGGGGAGGTGTTGTTTGTGAATGTTTTAGTGGGTTCTGCTATAGAGTTAGTAAAGAAGGAGTTGAACAAAGTAGCTGTTTCTGGGTCAGATTTACTAGTATCAGGGCAAGGGTTGATTTTGTTGCATGGGTTGAGAAGTGAGTTGATGGATTTCCAGAATTGTTTGGGGTTAGAGGAGTGGTTAGACTGGAGTTTGATATAGTGTGCTTTTTTGTCTTGTATGATACATTTTTTCGCTAAGTTGCGGAGTTGTTTATATTTAAGAAGGGTGTCAGGGTGCCTATTACAATGGTAGAGTTTCCAGGTCTTGTCCCTTTGTTGCATGAGTGTTTTGGTATCTTTACTAAGCCAAGGGGTGGAATTGTTTTTTATATGTTTTATTCTTGGAGGTGCTTGGGAGTTAAGAATGTCTAAGAAGGTTGAGTTGAAGAATTCAACAGCACGGTCCAGAGGTAGAGTTTTTAGAGTGTCCCAATTTATCAGTTTGAGAGAATTGGAAACAGTTGTAGGGTTAAAGTTGTTGAGAGTCCGAGTATGGATATATTGGTGTAGATAAGGAGAGGAGGGGGTTGCTCTATGGATGAAGGCTCGTAAGTGATCACTGATAGAGTCTGGTAAGGTGCCAATGTGGGAGATTTTGTTTTGGGTGGGAGACAATGATCCAGTCCATTATGGAGCCTGGGGGGTTATTTTTATTAGGTCTGGTTATGGCATTTGTGAGTTGAGTGAAATTACATGGATTGAAATGGTGGGATTATTGGCAGTAATTTTGTTCCAGTTAATGTTCACATCTCCTAGGATGTATGTCTCAAGCTTGTTATTATATGAGGCCCATAGAAGAATTTCCTCAAGTGTGTTAAGGTTGTTTCCAGGGGGGATATAGAGGGCTATAACACAAATGCTTTTCTGGTTATTTAGTTTGAGATTTCTTATGACTAGTTCAGCATTGTTGAACTGTGGAACAGGATTTTGGTAGGGAGTGTTGGAGAGTAGGCTAGAGTAGATTAAGGCTACTCCTCCGCCCTTCTTTTTTAGGCGGTCTTGTCTAAGTACTTGAAACCCAGGGGCTAGTATTTCAGAGTCTGAAATGTTGGGTTTTCACCATGTCTCAGAGACAGCTGCTATGTCAGGTTGGATATGGGTTAGCCAAGCATGAAAGTGGGCTAATTTGTTTCTTAGACTCTGTGTATTGATGGTCAAGATCTTGAGGTATTTAGGGTTGGTAGTATAGTTGATAATGGGGGAGATGGATTGCTGCTGGTACTAGGTTCTGTGTTGGGTTGTATGTCTCCTGCTAGGCATAGGCAGTTAAATAGGAATGAGAGCAGGGGTTTGGATTTGCTCCTAGAGTTTGGTGGGAGGTACAATAGTGCTTTGGGAATATGACGTTTCATTGAGGAGGATAGGAGTTTTAGTTTAAAGCTGAGAAGTGGGTTTGGAAGAACTAAGGAAGATGATATAGTGTGGAAATGAGATGTGGCAGAGTTATGGTGTGTGTTAGGGGTGATGGTGGGGTGAAAACAGGATAGGAAAGAAGGCAGTAGTTTGTAAGAGGAAAAGGAGGTAGCATGGTATAGAAGTATTAGGAGTAGTAGGCTAAGGGAAAGGATGAGAATGGTTTGAAGAGACATGGTGTGGTTTAGGTATAATGGAATAGTTGTGGGTTAGGTGTTGAGGATGTAATAGGATTATTGGTGACAGTGTAGGAGGGAGGAGTATGGAAGTGTATCTATCATTTTAAGGATTAGGGATGGGGAAGGGTGAGAGAGTATTGGAGGATGGAAGCGGAGGGGATAGTGAGGAGAAGAGAGTGGATTGGGTGAGACAGGGAGGGGACTTATGACTAGAATAAGTGTAGGAGCACTGGGGTGGGTAAAAATTGGGGTAGGGTAGGGGAGCGGAGTGAGCCCGCAGGGCTTATGGAGTGGGTAGAACTAAGGAGAAGGAAGAAGGCAAGACTGTGAAGAACAATCAATGGTTAGGTAGGTAAGCTCAGAGGTAAGGAAAATATGGAGAATGTAACACTTGTTTACTGTAGCTGTATACATCACATAACACAAGTCTCCAGCCAAATTAATTGTAAGCATAACAGCATATTTAACAGCAAACAGTTTATGTAGTAAAAGCAGTCACAGCTTCAGTTAGTCCCTTAGACTATTGTGAGAATAACAGCATATGTAACAGTAAACAGTTTCTGTAGTAAAAACAATCAATACGTCAGTTAGATCCCTAGACTACATAAAGTTAGCTAAGTACTTCAGTTGGAAAACATAAACATGCCTGTTAAACCAGGTGCACCACAAACATTTGAGAAGAGCTTAAACACTTGCAGGCACTTACTTGCAGGTGTGCACACTGAAAAGGGTCTGGGTTAGCTTCCTCACCACAAGCAGGCCAAAAGATGACTTTCAAAATGGCGCCTCTCAAGGAGACCCACTAATATAGACTAGTTAATGTGCATGGGGGAGGAGGGAGATACAAAATGGAGGAAAGTATAATCAGAAAAAGCAAGTAGAGATCTGACCCACCCCCTCACAGAAGACTGCAAAGAAAAGGAATCAGCATAAGAAGTGGAAGCCTTGGAGCTGTAATGTAAGTGTAAGCAAGGAAGAGGTAGAAGCAGGAAACTAGGTGTGTAAGCAGTTAGTTGCAGAAACACTACTTTATGGCCTTGGTGTGCAACTAATACAAAGGAAGGTAAATCTATCTGGGGGACAAAATACATCATTTTGTATTTTGTACAAATGGTACTTGCCTTACTTTACAAGTATTCAGTGTGGAGGCAAATATATTTGGGACAAGATACAGCAAGTATATTGTTAAGTTATGCCAGCCAGTGGCAATAGACAACGCTATAGTTGCCTGGGGGGGAGGGAGCCCTTGCAGGTGTGCACGCCGGCCAAAACAATGTTTAAAAAATAACTAGTAAAATTAACAAATGTGCTGTAAAAGGAAATGTACATAACCAGTCACAATGTTTAAAACATAACTGTTAAGGATCACATCTGCTAATAACAAGAACTGCAAATATTCATTCACCTATGCAGACTTGTCTGTTAGGTATCCTTATTAAAAAGTGTTATTCTTGGCTTGCAATAACTGTAGGGAGAAACCAGACCATAGCAGTGGTTTTATCTGGCAATGTTGCAGTTGCTGTGTGGGGGGGGGGGGCGAGCTGTGATAATGCAGGTAGACCAAGTGTGCTATGCAGACTTGTCTGGTAGATATCCTTATTAAAAAGTGTTATTCTTGGCTTGCAATAACTGTAGGGAGAAACCAGGCTGTAGCAGTAGTTTTATCTACAATGTTGCAGTTTTACTGGGGGGGGGGACCAAAGCTGCGATGATGCAGGTAGACCAAGTGTGTTGCAGATGTGCACACTGAAAAGGGTCTGGGGAAGCTTGCTCATCACAAGCAGGCCAAAAGATAACTTGACATTTTTTTTCCACAAACAAGAAAGACAAACAACAAAGTTCTTTAGTGTTAGAAATTATTTATACGTTAAATAATTAAATAACTGTCTCAAAAATTATTTTTATAAATAAATCAAAGGCAATTGTCCACAAATAAATAGACAAGAAACAACAAACTTTCTTTTGTGTCAGCACCTTTCTATTTCAGGCAGGTATAATTGTGAAACCAAAGGGGTGGTTTATCTGGCCTTATGTGAAAAATGTGACTGTTTCTATGTCGGTAAGACCAAAAGGCACCTGAAATAGTGCATTTACGAGCACATTTATAATACACGTAAAAATAGTTCCAACAATGCTTTAGCCAGACACACCTCAGACCATGTCCAACATCATTTTTCTTTTACTGTTTTAGAAAAACTACCTTTTGACATCCGGGGGGTCCATGGTCTTTGATTTTAGAAGAAAGGGAATTAGTTTGGCAACTACGGCTTAATGCCTTTTGTTATCCTGGTCTCAATGAGAATTGTAATGTTAAATGTTTATTGAATTTAAAGTCTTTAGATAGATGACATATGTAATAACTTTTAATATATTGAGAAGCACACTTTCATTCTCTATTTTTACTATTAATTAATGTTTTGTTTTTTATTTTCACATATTCTATTTAACTGATGTAATTTCCTCCTTATTATTTTATCTGAAGAAGTTTGTCGACTTTGGCAGACGAAAGCGCTAACATTAAATTATTGAGTGGATTGCCGACCAGTCCCTTTTGGTTTGTTTAAGTTGAGTTTGTTTTATACATTTTCTAAACTTTCTTTTGTGTAAGAAATTATTTTTACTTTAAAAATGTTCTCCATTTCACAGACATCTACACTTGAATGTGCGCACATTGAATAAATGCCTAATTGTGTGAGTGCACAGGCCACACACACAGAAACACACACACACACACACACACACACACACACACACACACACACACACACACACACACACACACACACACACACAGTTACTAATAAATCTCCTTAATTACTGAATGCTTGCAGTAATTTTGTAAATGGCTAGGTACATCTGTTTAACCACTTGATTCTGTTTGAAAAGTCATCCATTAAAGATCTCAAAGTCATGACCAGTCACCAGCAGGGTACCTCAGGTCTCTGTGCTGGGACCACTGCTACTTGGCATCTACTTCCTGGAGGTAAAGGCTAATGTCATGGGCCTTTGTCTGACCAAGTTTGCAGATTACTGCAAATTGGGAGCTATCATAAATTTCTCCCCATGACACAAAATCTCTTATAATATGATCTAACATGGACACATGACTGGAGGCAAAATCATGCATTAAAACCCAACACCAAGAAATGCATTATAGTGCCTTTTGGGAAAATAACCACCCATGTTAATTATTCCATAGCTAAGAGTTGATCCAGTAGTCAGGGATCTGGGAAAATATGTAGACAGTAATCTGACCTTTGACCAACATATGGCCAAGATGGTAAGAAAACATTCTATTTCACCCACCTTATAAGTTAGGTCATGGCATCCAGGTCCAAGGAATATACTTCTCTAAACTTGAGAATGATGTGCAAGGCCTCTGGATGACAAAATTTGCAGATCACTGCAAGCTGGGGGTAATCACTGAATCCTACAGCAAAGCAGATATCCTTCAGGAGGGTCTAAATCAGACAAATGAATGGTGCCATTACCATGGCCTAAAACTAAATGCAAAAAAAAAATGCATTATCCTACCCTTTGGTAAGCCATAGACCCCTGCAAATTACAACATTAACAGCACACCCCTAAGATTAGACTCAGAAGTCGGAGATGTACGTACACAGATAGATGGTAGCCTAAACATTGACCACTATGTGTCCAGAGTGGTGAGGAAGTTGTTCTGTGTGGCACAGCTTATAATTAAGGTATGGCATCTAAATACAAGGAAGTTATAGTCGCACTGTACTCAGCCCTCATTAGACTAATAATTGAGTACAATGAGCCATTTGGCATGCACTTCACTAGGTACCTAAGCACTTACAGCAGCTGGCAAGATTACTCACAAAGAAAATACAGGGTGTTAACATGTCCTATGCAGACAGATTACAAGCCCTCTCCCTTTAATTTGTCTCCTACTGATTATTAAGGGATGACCTATGTCTAATCTATAAAACACTCACTAATCCAAGCCTGATGGAGCTGCTACACATTCACAAGACAAAGAGCCTTAAGGTCACCCAATTTAGGGATCTAAACCTAATCAGTGATCCAAACAAAACATTCTTTAGAGACAGATAGGTGCTGCAGAGATTATCCTTCTTTGGAACAGACTTCCTTTTAATGTTAACCAAAGACCTTCCATAGCTCTGTTCAACTGCAATTTGTATCAATGGGTGGGGAATTGCAAATGCACATCTGGGGAGTAGCACCCATGTCCCTTATCAACAGGGGCAATCTGTAATATACTCAAGGCATATGCACAAACCTATGCCATTTTCTTGTCCCTAGGCACCACAAACTGGGTTAAATTGAGTTATACTGGCTGGGCTTTGAAGGGTTTTAAGTCTTTAGCCTAGTAATCTCCTATGAAACATGAACCTATTGTGTCACTTCATTCAGTCCTTATCACAGCCATCATTGAGTATAATGCCCCCTTTAGCATGTACATGACATGAGAACGCTACAGCTGGAATGTCCACAAAAGATTCTTTCAAGGAGAATCCATAGTATAAACACATTGTCCCATACATATCACCTTAAAGCCCTGCCTCTATACTCACTCTCCTACAAGTTACTGAGAGGTAATCTATGCCTGGCATACACTGCACTCTTGGATCCAGCTCTGACAGACTTTTTTGTACATCTGCATAACAAACAGCATCAGAACCACTGTATCTAAATATTTTAATTTTGCTTGGAACATAAATAGGACATGTTGGTGAGACAGATATGTATCTCAGAAGATTCCCATGTACAGGAACATGCACAGGAACAGGTTCCCCATCCAAGTGAAGCATTCATAGATTCATAGATTCATAGACTGTTACTAGGCTAATGACCCGGGGGGGGGGGGCTTTCATAGGTTCATAGGTGTTTACTAGGCTAACAACCACAAGGTCCATTTTAAGCCAAGCCATCCATCAAAGTCTAGCCAAATTTTCCCAAAAGAATAATGATGTTCTGTATCCAAATAAGACATTGAAGGCCAGGCATTTATAAGCAACCTTTGTTCTTAAGGGGAATGGGTGTCAGGCCCAGTGTAAATTTCCTATTCCCCAACCACTGGTCTAGGTTGGACTTAAACTGGGTAACAGACGATCTCAGGTTCAGATGAATGGGAAGCCTGTTCCATAAGAGAAGCAGTCTTTGGGACACATAGCTGTCTCTCCAATGCGTTCTGTTTAAGGCAAATACAAAATTCAGGTCTCTAGACCTTGTATTTCTGGTACTCTTTGACTTATGAATATGTAGGAGATTCATAAGTGTGGGGTTTGTGGATGCCTTGTAAGCCAGGCCTAGATCACCACTTCAATCTATAGGAGACTGAGTAGAGGGAAAGAGCTTTAAGGTGCTCTGCATAAGGCAGGATTGTTACACTTTGTGTTCTTTTTATAAGGAACCTCTGAGGTCAATCTAGTTGCTGCATATGCCTGGTCAGCCAAAAGGAGCACTATACTCTATGACTGGTCTGATAAGGGATGGAGTACAGTGGGATAATGACATCTTTCAGCCTTGATGCCATGCCCTTACTTATAAGTTGTGCAGCATAAAGGGATTTCCTCACAAATGTAGCCACACGGTAGTTGAAGGTAAGGCTAGGTTATATGTGTGTACCTACGTCCCTGACCACTGGGTCAATTCTTAGGGATGTATTATCAACATGGTAATTAGCCACGATGGTTGACTTCCCAAAGGGCACAATTATCCATTTCCTTGCATTGAGCTTAAGACCATGGCTTTGGCACCATTTCTTAGTCAGAGATAGACCTGCTTGAAGAATGTTAATTTCTGCAGGGGAGTTGATGATAACCCCCAGCTTGAAAACCTGTTCACCCATAAACCTTCAGCATTTGCTTCCATTTCAGAGAAATAGATGCCAATAAGGAATGGACCCAGTATCAAGCCCTGGGGGACTCAGTTAGTGACTAGCCTTTTGGTGGAGGTGGCCTCACCTATTTTGACCTTCCGGGTCCTATCAGTGAACCAGTTGGCCATCCAGTGGGTGATAAAATGCCTGAGTGGGGTATTGTATCAAAAGACTTGCCAGTTCAAGGTAAGCTGTGCGCACAGTCCTACCTACATCCAGTGCTTTGGTGACCCTCTCAAAAAAGTCCACCAGATTTAATAGGCATGACCTTCCTTTAACAAAGACAAACTGTGATGGATCCAGCATTTGCAGGTTACCTACCTCCTCAGTTATCATATGATTCTTTCCATGGCCTTTCATATGAGACTGGTAAGAATCATGGACCCGTAGTTAAGTGGATCAGTGGCTGGAGCTCCTTTAGGCAGGGGAATGACTGTAGCCATCTTCCATTCCTTGGGCACAAAACCTGACTGAAGACTCCAGATGAAAAGTGATTCAAGTGGACCAGAGAGGTCATATTTCATGCTATTTATTAAACATCCTGGAATGTTATTGGGGCCCATCAATTCAGTGTTTTTGGCCTTGGAAATTGCATTGATGACCTGTTCCTTAGTAATGGTTCGAGGGATTTTGTTATGTGATATTTCCTTTGGAATACTGGTGGAAGTGAGGGAAGAAATTTGAAATGAACCTGTCAGCCAAAATGTTTGCAATGGGCTCTGGTTCAGTGTGAGTGATGCCATTAACAATAAGTGCTGTGTATTGTTGTGTATTTCCTCTGAGGTTACACACATAGCTGTAGAAAGCTTTGTGATTGTCCTTTGCCTTAGAATCTATTTTTTCTTCGGACGTAGCCTCTGAAGTATTAATTAACCTTTTTAGTTGCTGGTTTGTATTGGTTAGGGGATTTTAGTATGCATGTATGGCTTTGTACCTCCTACACGTGGCCAGGATTTTTTTGTTCCTCCTACACGTGGCCAGGATTTTTTTGTACCTCCTACACGTGGCCAGGATTTTTTTTCTTTTGTTGTATAACTGGCTGATATTGTGATTCTTCCAGGGTGGCTTGTCTTTTTGAGTTTGCCTTATTCTTAATACAAATGAGCAAATCTTGCACTATACAGCTTCCAATATGGATGTGCATAGATTTCATAAATAGCTCAGTATATTCTATGGTCTTTACTGGGTTTCACTGCATCCCTAGATATAATTTTTATTTTAAGTAATACTGCCTTATGGCCAGATCTATCGAGCAAAGATATTACATTTGATGAGGAACATTGTCCTCACATGTTCATGAGTACAAGTTCAAAGACGTTTGTAGCCTTGGTAGGAGAATGGACCAACTGTTCCAGGATGCTGGTATTAACAAAGTTTAGGAATCGCTGGGCTTGTGCATTAGAAGTGGTGTAGGATTCCCAATCTATAGAGGGGTAGTTGAGATCCCCCATGAATATCGTATTGGATTAAAAGATGAGGAACTCTAGTGAATTGAAATAGGTAGTGTGGGTTTCGTGAGACGTGAAGGTGGACCTATATGTTGCAAGGATATGGCATGACACCTTGTTTATGGTGAGTTGCACATGTGTGAGTTCCAGTGGGTCATTAACGAATCTGGAGTTGAAATTGTTTAAATATAGACATATAGACTGAGACTGCACCACCTTTAGTTCCCTCCTGTGCAGTACCTGGTCTAAAGGTCTAGAAGGCATTATAACCTTACATTGCTGTGGTATTCTTAGCAACTTTTAAACCATGTCTCCATTATTGTAAAGATGTCTATACTCTTCAGGGAAAGGAAGGCTTGCAGGGAGTGTAATTTCTTGTCAAGACTTCTACCATTGAGCAGTACCACCTTCAGATATTCCTTGACAGGTTCAGTTAAGTCAGTAGGCTTATCAGTTTGGCATTGCCTAAAAAAAGGACTATTGGAGTGGAAAAGGTCTTTACCAATATTTGAAAGCCTAGAGGGATAAGTGCAGACCCCCCCTGGCAAAGCAGCATGGTCTATCAACCATGTCCTCCAAGGCCATCAAATGTTGTCCTCCCCTGGATTGACACCAAAAGCTAAGCCAATTTTTAAGATCAATCTTTTTCTGTTGGTAATGTGGCATCATCCTTGGAGAAGGTAGTGTCCTGGTCAGTGCATGGCTCTTACCTGCCTGAGACACATAATCAGTGAGCTTGACCATGTCCCGCTTCATATAATCAAGGGAAGTACATCTCAGGTCATTAACACCCAACTGGTCTATGACAGAGTAATGCAGGTACCTGTGGTTCAATGACCTGAGTGCCTGTGCAACTCAATGAATCCTAGCCCTGGAAAGGCAGCTAACCGTGACTCTCTCTTAGTCAGTCTAGTGAGGGGGACATCAGTGTGCCTCACTACAGAATCACCAATGACCAGAAAATTTGACTGTGTGTTGGTTTGTCTTAAGGGCTTAGCACTGGAGGCAATGGTTACAGTGTTACTATGTGTAGCTGTGGGTGGTATTTTAATGGGATGTTTATGTGATGGCTGTGGAGCTTTTCTTTGATTGTACTGTGCAGGGGGTCTTAGTGTTTTAGGAAGGTTATGTCTAAGTGCCTCGGCATAAGTAGTTTTATGTGCAGCGTCTTTATCGTGTGCACTAGGTGTTGGTACAGGTGTCACTGACAACCTCTATAGGATTAGTTTTGGTTGTATGAGAGTTTTGCCTCCAGCATTATTGTGCATTTATACCTCTCACATACACTATCTGTTTTATTATGAATAAGAAGGTTGTCAGTGTACATGAGGCAATTGCAACAATGCCTCAGAATACTTATTTCAATCAGATTGGCTACAGAGAGGAAAATGTAAATATCGAACAAGTCAATAAGACAAGGAACTTGATGAGCAATGCTCAGCTATGAGCAAACTAGATGCTATAGTAGTTAAAAATCTGTCTAGACATAATACCACAAGAGTGTACAGCACAGACCTTTCTAATTAAAATAATTGGTTTGGAGCCCAAGTGCTTAAACCAGAACAAAGACAGAATAGCAAGCACAATAAGCCCTTACCAGCAATTCCCAACTCAGAAGTATGAAGGCTACCTTCTCCTCCCACAAGAGTGTAGACCACAAATCTTCTTAATGTAAAATAACTGGTTTGGAGCCCAAGTGCTTAAAACAGAACTAAGGCACTTTTAGAATAACAGCCACAATGAGCCTTCAACCTGCAATTCTCAACTCAGAAGGGCATAGGCTAACCTGTCCTTCCACAAGAGTGTAGACCACAAACCATTCTTATGTAAGATAACTAGTTTGAAGCCCAATTAAATCAAATCTAATAGGCTCAAAATAACGGTTACAGTTTGATCAGGCTATTAACAAGCCATTATAAATGCAGCAAATTAAATGCAAGTAAAACACTTTTAAGAATGTGCAGCAAAAAGCTAAATGAAGTAATAAAGTAGGAAGAAACACTGATACAGCAAAAGCAGTTGAATAAAGTGCAATTTGGTATTTTTTTTAGTAAGTGGAAAGGGAGGGAACAGAAGATAATTCAAGTTTAAAAGATTGTGGGAGGGGTTCCCAGCTGATCTCTCAGTGCTCAGTAGAATGAGCTGATGAGATGGGACTGGGAGGAGTGTTGAAAATCTAATTTTAAAGTAGGGATGGGCAACACAAAAGTCACCAGGTTTAAATGTATAACAGCAGTAGGGCATATGGGTGACAAAAGTCAAATGCAGAGATCATCAATAGGCAGCGAACAGCAAGTGAAGCAAGCACTCCAGCTAAATAAAGATGCCTCAGAATATTTCCACATACATGAGGAATGCTATCTCTCATCTCCTCCCAGTAATTCACTGGATGTCATTCACTGCCTGCAAAGAATTCTGTTCTAACTTTTCTAACTGACCCTAGCCTAGACCTCTTAAAACTCAAAAAGAACAAGAAACTTAAAAGAAAACAAAATGCAATATAAGAAAAAGATGAAAAAATGTAAGTAACCAAACATTAAATTAATAACTTTAATCCAAAATCAAATGCAGACAGAGATCAACAATAGTTAGGCAGAGGAAACTCTATTTAAGTGCAACCTTAACCAATGAATGGCAAACCAGAAACTCGCCCCAGGTCTGGCCCCCATGTCTCTGATAGTCAGAGACAGACAGTAACTATATCCAAGCTACCACCCCATAACCTTTAGAATTTTTTTAACTAGTATACCCCCTTCTAATAAATGCCAGTGATAAATAGGGACATAACTGGGTTAGATTGTATTTACCTATGAACATATGAAACTGACAGACTAAAAGAAAGTGTTTCTTCTCTGGAAACAAGATACTGAACACATTCCACTAAACCACATGCAACACATTTTAGTTGAATACTTGTGTGTGGTATTTTTGTAATGACATAATTCTGCTGTTTTATATTTCCATGGGTTTACAGAATGTTTTGTTCAGTAAAGCTCTGTGTTATAATTCCCCATTTTCCTCTTGGGGTATCACCCGGTTAACAATCTAAGGGTAATAATTCGGAAAACATCTACTCTTCAATACAACAATACATGGTTCCTTTGAATGTGACAGCAAGAATTATAGCATAGCAAGCACTATAATATATGACAGCAATGAATTTTTGAATCTGGAACCATCAGACAAGATAATGGGGTTTGTATAACTACTACAAATGCTTCACTGACAAATGATTAAACTTAACAAACCTCCTACACCTCAACAAAGCATGAAATCCTGTGTAAGGATTACTACTACCACTCAGCAGAAGCATTTTAATCATTCAGCATAACTTGTTATTATGCGTGTAGTGGTGGAGTGGTTAAAGTTGTCACCTCACAGAAAGAAGTTCTCCTGTTCAATTCTCAGCTGGGGTGCCTTCTTTGTGGACTTTACGTGTCCTCCCTGCACTTGTGTGGGTTTATTCTGGGTACTCTGGTTTCCTCCCACATTCCAAAGACATGCATCTGGAGCTTTTCTCCACTGAAAATAGGCTGTGTCCTAGTCGGACTTTCCTTGTCAACAAATATTAAATAAATACCATAATAAAAAAAATGTACTCATTTCTTCTACTCCTATTCACTGAAGACTTATGTAATACTAAACATGCTATGAATGTCCACAACTCATGAAATCAAATAAGTGTAACATTATAATGTGCCATCAGTAGTCTGTGCCTTTTCTATGCAGCCATTTGCAATACATGATCTGTACTGTGGCTACTCCATTATGTTCATTATGTATGTAATTTGCCATTATGCCCAGACTGTGGCAGAGAAGTGCCCTTACATCAGCCCATATACCAGTGGGGTACAAAAACAAACAAAGAAAACAATAAAACAAGCAAGCTGACAAACATATAAAACTAACTAAATAAATAGCTCATTTTAAATCACATATAGTAATGGGTAATAAGCAATGACTTTAGTTTGGTTGTTACAAACAGAAAAAAGAGAATGTGAACTGACAATGAAGAATGATATTATTTTTATACAGAGTAAGAAGTGATAAAAAACTTAAAAATATATATATAGAATTAAGCACTTTCATTCATTCCAGTTACATGAACTTAACAGCATGAATAAATAAAGCAAAAAATATAGTTAGTGCATACGCATGTCAAATGATCCAAAAAAAATCACGAGTCTTTCTAAAGCCAAAGATACAGCTGCATAAAATATTTACATCTGATTGAAATTACCTAGCAGGCAAGAACATATTTTAAATTTGAACTATCACTATGTTGTGGAGTTTTGTGGTCTGCTAAATAAAGATGCCATTGCAGATCTTTCATTTCACATATGTACAGTTTTAATGCTATCCTGTAAACTATGATGAAAAGAAAAATAAATTGAAGTAAGTGTTTTGCAAATTTGAGTTTGTAGGAAATAATTAATAACATCTTTATTATTAGTGGCATATGCATGCACCCTTACTCTGTCACATAGTCTGCAAATTGTTTTGTCAATATGAAAGCAATTACTTGATAGGTTATTTGCCACATAAACAACTATGATACAATCCACATCAGTTCAGAAAAGAATCCCTGCATTAGGCAGTCTACTCTGTTAACCAACCGCTATTGAAACTAAATCTAGCAAAGAAACTGATATAATTACTTCAATTTTAGGTCAAAGAAAGCAATGGGTAGTCAAAAGTGATTTTTGTTTTTTTACAAACAGATAAAGCTGAAAATTACCTGCAAAAAGTCATCATATATATTATCACTCTTCACAGTAAAACCACTAAACATATTTTTGAGAGATAGACATATAGTTATGCATCTGAGCTAACCAAAATATATATATTTTTTTACATCTGAGCAACTTGAACATGCCTCAAGGATGTGCTTAACATTTGGACTGTCACATAATTTTAAGTAAAAAAAAAATGTTGACTTCATTTCTGTATTGTAAATTGTAGTAGAACTAAAACTGCAAACAAAACTCCGGTCCCACCAATAAGCGAACAAGGGCTGAATAATCCACAAGATGATGTAGAAACTCACAGTTTATTGAAATAAACCAAGTACACACGATCAACGATGACATAAACGAAAAGCAGGATCCATTCAAATGCAAGGCACTGGACGGAGCCTCAAAACATCAAACAGGACATCAAACAAAACAGTGCAAGACAGAATATTACTGCTAGGAATCAGTTAAGCGCTTTCAACCATTACCATGGTCTTCTTCAGAACTAACAGTATACGCCATAAACGGCTCAATTTAAAACTTCTTTGGCGCCAAAAATTTTTTTGCTTACTGAAACTTTTTAAAGATGTATTACATCCAATAAGGCATGTACCTGCCAATACAAAGACACATTCATCTAATGTGTACTACAAACGTGTGAATGCATTCAATCATAAGTATGCAATCTGCCTTTTAGACATTTTTTAAAAAACATTTTTTATATAAAACATAATTATCATCTCAAACAGTGTACATCTAAAAACAACATGTAAAATCTAAGAACGACATATAAAATACAAATTGAATGCTGACTGCCCACCAAGAAAATTTACTCTGCAGTCTTAAAGCCCATTTCGGAACCAGATAAACGGGCATATGACATGCTTCAATGAAAGATGTGTATAGGTATAGTTCATGTCTTACAGTAAGCAACTAGGAATCTGTAGATAAAAATAATCGCAAAAAAATAAATAAAAAAAATTAATAAAAAAATTAATAAAAAATGGAAAATAAAAACTAATTAGTAAAACCTAAAATAATTCTCAGCGCATAATGAAGCTGATAAAAATGCTGATAATTATGCTAATAAATATCTAAGACAAAAGTGCTATGGATAATAACTAAAAATCACTAACTGTGGGATGTAATAAAATTACTGCATAAATATATATATAATAAATATAAATGCTATCCTATAAATTAAATGCAATGAATTACAATAAATTGATAAAATGCTATAAGTAATAATTCTTATGAAAAATTTCTTGTAAAAAGTTTTGTGAAAAGTTTTGTGAAAAGTTTTTTTGAGATTACAAAAACATTTTCTTACCAATAAAAACTAATATTAATATAAATGTAAGTAAGCTGATACATATATCATAAAAATAATCATAATAGTAATCTATTAATAACATACTGTGTGTATTTATGAGAAATTGTATTAAACATGTGTTATTTGATAATGTGTTGTGTTCTTCAAATTGTAATAAAAATCTTAAAAAATCTTAAAAAAATTCCTTATGAAGGATTTTTTGTATGAAAAAGACTTTTTTGTATGAAAAAAATTTTTTTGTATGAAAAAAATTTTTTTACAAAATTCCAATAATGGGTTATTTTAAAAACTCTCTATATACTATTATACCTCTTAATAATAAATATAATAAATAATGAATAAATAACTGTTTCATATATTAATTTTATGAAGTGTTTGGTAATATAATTTGATAAATTGGTTGTAAACATGCTGCTTTAAATATATATATCAAAATATATTAAAAAATATGTATTTATAATTATAGTACTCGATAATATTAAGGATGGTCAAAAATATTAAAAAGTATTAAAAAGTATGAGTGGATCTGCATAAATAAGTATGCTCAAAAGTGGGCTAAAACGTACATAAATATGCGAACATACACAAATATAAGCATATATAAGCAAAATTATACAATTATGAAATTCTAAGTAGAAAACATAATTGATTAATTATTTGTAAATTTGTATTGTATGTAATTACATAAGTAAAGATTTTATAGAAATACACTCGTTTAGACCCGGTGGATTGGTGGCATCTAGATATATCTGCCACCAAGTTTCTTTGAAGGCTATTAAACTTTTAATATTGCCTCCTCTTGGATCATTAGGGATAACTTCCAAAATAACAAATTTGAAAGTATGTTGTGTACCCTTAACATGAATGTGTCTATATAGGGCATTATTTAAGTCTTTGTTCTTAATGCAATACATATGATCATATATGCGTTTTTTCAACTGACGCTCAGTTCTTCCTACATAGAAAGCAGGGCACAAGTCACATAAAGCTATGTAAATAACTTGTTTCGTATTACAATTACCTGCTTGACTCACAATAATGCTGTTGTGTCCATTTTTAAGATAAATCTTTCTTGCACTGGACATAAATTTACAGTAATTACAACATCCACATTTCCTACTATTAGTTTTTCTAGAATACTTGCAACCCATATTTTTAACTTGATGTTGCTGTGTTAATAACTTTTTGATGTTGCAACCCATCCGATAAACAAAATTAGGTTTTGTACCTAAAATATCCACTAATATTTGATCATTGCTTATCAAGTACCAAAATTTGCATATTATACTTTTGATATTATCTACCCCTAAACAATAGGGTATTATACAGGCACGTTTAAAACTAGGTTTAACTCCGTCTTCATTTAAAATAGGAGTGTTTTGAACAATTCCTGATCCCAATAAAGGTAAATATTTGATACCTCTTTGACTAATGACAGAAGAAATCACTTTATTCATCATGTCTAAGGGATAACCTCTTTGGCTAAAAAATTCCTTAATTAAAGTTAATTCATTGTACATATCATGCTCATCCGAAACCATTCTCACTGCTCGAATAACTTGACCTTTAAATACGTTATATTTGACCTTGGGTGGATGATAACTAGAAAAATCCAAATAGTTATTAGAAAACGTTTGTTTCCGATGAATTTGTGAATATATATTCCCATTGTTATTGACAATATATGTATCAAGATATGGTAGCCCTTTATTGTTATGTGTGAGGGTGAATTTCAAGAAATTGCTACTCCCTTGAATGAATTCGAAAAACTCATGTAGCACTTCTTCAGAGGCCTGCCAAATAATATATATATCATCCAAAAACCTGGAATAATACCGAACATGTTGAAAATATTTGGATGAAAATAACACATTATCTTCCCAATTTAACATGACTAAATTGGCATAAATGGGGGCACAAGCTGCCCCCATTGCCACCCCCTTAGTCTGTCTAAAAATCTCGCCCTCAAAATAAATAAAATTGTTGTCTAATACTATGGCCATTAATTCTGTAATCAAACAAATAGTGTCCCATTCCAGGTCAGTATGTTTGGTCAAGCTACTCGAGAAAGCTTGTAAACCCTCTTCTTTAGGTATACACGAGAAAAGGTCCACTACATCTATAGTGACTATAATATATGGTTTGGTAAAATCTAGATCCTTAACTGGAAACTGAGATAAAAAACACCACGAATCCTTGACCATATGTGGTATGAAGGTGTAAACATTTTTCAATATCCTGTCAATAAATCTACCTATATTGAAAGTTTTGAATAACTACCTGAGACAATTGGTCTCAGGGGTGGATCTTTTGTATTCTTGTGTGTCTTGGGGATTCCCACCATAGTGGCCAAGGTGGGATTGCTAACTCTGATATACTTATATATAACATCAGTAATCGTGCCTCAACCAAATATTCTTCTATATACGAATCAATTCTTTGATAAGCAATATGTAGTTCGTTCCTTGAAACAGCTGCGTAATTCCCTGAAAAATGTAAGATGTTATAAATCTTTTGTATATAGTTAAAGTTGTCATAGATGGCAATTCCTCCCCCTTTATCGGGCTTCATAATACGAATAGATGTATCCCCCTTTAATGTTTGCAATATCTTCTTCTCTTCCTTCGTTAAATTTTGATTTTCCGTCATACCTTTTAAATAGTTGTATTCATTATAAATTTCTCTGGTCACTATCTTATCAAATATGTCGATAGTGGGATGGTTAGGTGGGGTAAATTTGCTCTTTAGAACTAAAGATTCAGAGATATCACTCTTATCTTCATTTTCCCTTAATGAGATACTATCTTTGTAAAAAACTTCTAAATTTATTTTTCTAATATATTTCTTAAAATCAATTAAAACATCGGTAAGTTTAAAACCAGGATTAGGAATGAATTTCATACCTTTTTCAAATAATGAAAAGTATACCTTGTCTATACTTAATTTGGAATAATTGAAAATGTTAAAATTCCGATAAGTATATATATTATCTACTATAATCAATTCATTATTGTCAGAGGTATTCACTTCATCTGTGTTATCAAATTGTGTAACATCTCTATTAGTACCAACATTATTGTCTAATTTGGGTATAACCTCAAGAGAATGTGTCCTATCGATAGTTACTTTTGATACCTCCTGTGATATGGTGGATTCTTGGTTCTTGGGTATTTCTGAAAACCCTGAGTATTAAATTCATCATATTCAACCACATCATGATGTACCCTCCTATCGTTAATATCCTCGTAACCTCTGTTAGACATATTATTATATCTATCATTAATAGTAATGTTACGTTTCTTAGGCCATACATAAGCCACTTGTTGTTCATATTGTGTTTTATCCCTATTCATTTTATCCTGTTTGCGTGTACATAAATTTGAGGCCCACTTCTCAGCCTCTATAAATTGTTTATTATATAGTCTTTCCCAATCGTTAAATAATAGATCATTTACTATAGTTGCATTCAAATCATCTACTTCTTGTATCAACTTACTAAGTCTTTCATCATAAAACTTCATAAGTAACTTAATATATTTAAATCCACATTCATCAAATAAGGAATTAAATTCATTTTTGCCCACATCTGTTAACTCAATGCCCAAAGGTAGCTTAAAAAATCTTAACCCTTTCGGAACAAGTTTAAAATCCAAACACTTTTGTAAATACATATTATCTACCTTAAGACCATTAATATTTTTTAATTTCTTCCCTAAGGAGAATATCATAGACTTAATACTAACATTCTCTCTTTTCCTATTATTCTGTGTATGTAACACTTTTTCACCATTATTCACGCTGTTAGTACCAAAATCAAAAGTCAAAAATTGATTAAATCTATTAAATTTATCTGCTGTTCCCTCCTTATGTTTCCCCGAATTAGTAATAATAGCTGAACTATTAGTCTTTCGTGTGGGGGGATTAGTCTTTTGTGTTAAAGGTAGTTCAACAACTGCTGAATATGTTTTATTCGGAGGCTGTCTCTTTGGTTTGGTTCCTATCCGTTTAGCCTCCAAATCATGACTGTATGGTGAAAAATCAAAGGTAAAATCTGAAATGTTAATATTGCTACTGGACAAGGGAATTGAAATGTCCAATCCCTTGTTGCAACTCCCATGTCGCGATCTTTGACCATTCGGTATATCCGACCCATCTGACTGATCAGTATCAGTGTCCGAAATGTTCCCACTCGCTACACAAAATTTGCGCTGAGTACTAACGGCTTTCTGTCTCTTATTCAAGTCAGTTCCTTTATGAATATTAGACGCCTGTGTTTTTACAGTTAATGGTAATGCACTTATAAAATCTCTCGTTTGATGTTGAGCTTCCGTAACATTTGACGAAGAACCATGAGGCTGGCATACAAGCCCACCAGCAAGCAATTTGTGCACAAGTGAAGTTAACTGCTTAACTTCATCTTTTAAACTGCTTAGTTCCGTTCTCAAATTAACATGATCTTCAGCAACAACTGAAGTATTATTAATATGATTGTCAGTACCTGGTGTGAGTTTTTCCTCCTCGGGTGTCGTCACTATCCCCACGCCGGTGGTATCCAAAGCAGAAAAAGACATCGTAAATTGTAGTAGAACTAAAACTGCAAACAAAACTCCGGTCCCACCAATAAGCGAACAAGGGCTGAATAATCCACAAGATGATGTAGAAACTCACAGTTTATTGAAATAAACCAAGTACACACGATCAACGATGACATAAACGAAAAGCAGGATCCATTCAAATGCAAGGCACTGGACGGAGCCTCAAAACATCAAACAGGACATCAAACAAAACAGTGCAAGACAGAATATTACTGCTAGGAATCAGTTAAGCGCAAAGAAACTGATATAATTACTTCAATTTTAGGTCAAAGAAAGCAATGGGTAGTCAAAAGTGATTTTTGTTTTTTTACAAACAGATAAAGCTGAAAATTACCTGCAAAAAGTCATCATATATATTATCACTCTTCACAGTAAAACCACTAAACATATTTTTGAGAGATAGACATATAGTTATGCATCTGAGCTAACCAAAATATATATATTTTTTTACATCTGAGCAACTTGAACATGCCTCAAGGATGTGCTTAACATTTGGACTGTCACATAATTTTAAGTAAAAAAAAATGTTGACTTCATTTCTGTATTTTTAAGCTGTATTTGAGAAGTTTATGCTTTTTGTCTTTCAAGTTTTCAGAATTTCATGGTATGACATATAACTAACTGGGAGCCTGGCAACATAATGAGTAGCTTAACTGCTAAATGCATTAGTTCATAATTAAAGTGGAACCATGGGAGTTGTAATTTCCCATCCTCCTTGTGTTTCCCCTAACCTAAGTTAGTCTTGATTTTATAGAGGAAAAAATTATTTCTGTTATTCACCACAAGATGTCTTATGAGTTGTAATAATTTCTGTAGTAAAAGCACAAGCAATACTTCCTCAGCTATTGTCTTATTTATTTTTATTTTTTATTTTATTTTACATTTGTTGACTGGGCTAGTCTAGCTGGATATATGTCCATTTTCAGTAGAGGCCCGGGGAGAAAAGCTCCAGTATTTATTATAGGTTTATATAATTGTTAAACAATGATTATAGTAGCATGAAACAGGTAAAACCATACATAGTAACGTCATACATTGTAATTACAATAACTATAACATAAAGTTTGCTAAAAATGCTTTAAGGTGAGTAGGGAAAGGTATTAGTGTTATAGGGAGAGTAGAAATGAAAAGAGAAAAGAAAGAGAAAGAGAAAAGAAAGAGGAGACGGGGTTAGTCTGGGTTAGTACAAGAGCATAGCCAGTGATTATTGAAATACAGTTTTAGATTCCTTTTAAACAGTGGGAGAGACGTGAGAGATGTGATCTCGGTGGGTAGTTTAGTTCATATTTTTCCAACAGCATTGGAGAACAGTGAATCACCTGCTACATTGTTAATTTTAGTAGTATTGATCAAAAGTTTGTTTGAAGAGCGCAGGTGTCTCAGGTTATTGTATGGTATAATGAGACTGGTAAGTATTGGGGTTTTGTTAGGTTGGTAAAGGGTCTTGTGCACTATAGTAAGCTGTTGTTAGGGAGTTCGAGCCATCCTAGTTGTTTTAGGTTCAGGCAGTGATGGGTTCTGAAGGGGGATCCTGCAGCAAATCTAGCAATATTATTATAGGATGTTATTAGTTTATTGAGGTTATTTTTAGAGAGATTGGTAAATATAGGTGAGGCATAGAGTAGAGTAGAGATTAGGTGCATTCTAGCTATTGTGGTCCTAGCTAGTGGAGTGAGGAAGGGTTTGATTCTATATAGCGAACCTATTTTTTTAACTAATTTTAGTGTATTGTTGATGTGAGAATCAGAGTTGAGATTGTTGTCAATAGTTATTCCTTAATAGCTTAGTGGTTAGATCCAGGGAGATAAGAGTACCACTGTTGGAAGTGAGAGTGAAATGAATAGGGGTAGACTTTCGGCTTGGTGAGAAGAGTAGCAGTTTAGTTTTCTTATTGTTATGTAACTAATCCGGAAATAAAATCAGGGATAGGTATGTCTTTTCCTGTATAGCAAATGCATCATTATTTCTAGCTTATTTTTCCTTGAAATTGAAATAGTCCTTGACGTACACTAGATATCATTACACAAATGTCTTATGGAGCATCTCAAAGCCAGTTCCCAGGTAAGAAACAAACCTGACAACAATGCTGCTTCAGCCTACAATTGCATACAGAAAGCAATGCCTGTATTCATCCTTATCGAACAACATTCTAAGACTTGCCTAGATTTTCAAGTGACAACCTTTGGCAGAGTGACAAGAATTTTATTTTAAAAGCAAATGGAAAATTGTTTAGAGGGAGAGACCTAATGAATTTCTAAATCCCCCACCATTCACATTAATGAGTGGTGGTCTGAATTTTTGAATGTAAGAATGTAACTTATGACAAGAATTTGAAACTATGTTATAGAACAAGTTGAATGGTATCTCAAGTAAATTAAAAAAAGTCTAAAATTAAGTCAGTACTGGTAATGAAACAGAATGCAATTTAAGAACTCTAATATATGAAATAAGAGGTGGGGAAGTTTGCAATGCTTGTAGAGCAGTTTTCTTCAAGGAGATATTTAGGAGGAAACATAATTGTATCTTCTGAATGCACATATCTTTATTTATTTATTTATTTTATTTTACATTTGTTGACCGGGATAGTCTGACTGAATACATGTCCATTTTCAGCAGAGGCCCGGGGAGAAAATCTCCAAGGGTAAGCAGATACAGCATTACATAATACCAGCATTACATATTACAAACAGACTATTTACAGAGATTACATAAGTAAGCAAGTTAAACAAGTTCCACAGGTTACAGTTAATCCTGAGCAGAAGTCAGGATTAAATTAAATTACACAGTAAACTGGATAACAGATTTTTACCCATTCTAGAGAGAGTTAGCCAGGCTTGATACATTGACATAGCCAGTTAAGTGACAAATGTTGTTTGAGTCTAGTTTTAAATTGACCTAAGGTGGAAAGTAAGGTAATATCAGCTGGAAGAGAGTTCCAGGATCTACTTACAGAGTTTATAAAGAGAGAATCACCGGCTGTGTTATTAATTTTGCTAGTCTGAATTAGCAGTTTGTTGGAGGATCGAAGCGGTCTAGGATTGTTATAGGGGGTGATAATATTTTTAAGTGCAGGAGTACTGTCCGGATTATAGAGGATATTATAGGCCATAATCAGTTGGTTATACTGGATTAGGCTGGGTAGTTCAAGCCAACCAAGCTGATTTAGATTGATGCAATGATGTGTCCCAAAAGGCAGCCCAGTAGCAAACCTGGCGATGTGGTTGTTGCAAATTGAGAGTTTGTTAAGGACAGTCTTGTTTAAATTCGAGAGTAGAGGGAATGCATACAGAAGGACTGAAAGAAGGTGAGAGCAAGCTATGGCAATTTTAGCTGGAGGGGTTAGGAAGGCTTTTATTCTGTAAAGTGACCCTAGTTTTTTATTGATGGTTTTGATAGTTTGGTATCTGGAATGAGAGAGAAGGATTATCAGCTGTAAAAAGATCCAGCAGACTAAATAGATTTCCTGGTGCAAGATTCCTTTTCTGTATGTATATATGAAGGACAACAACACTATCTTAGAGATTGTTAGGAAGGAAGGGTAGTTGTACTGCAGTGGTCTCTGAAGGTGGGGGGATGGGTGATGGGATGGAGGAAAACACTTCTCATAACATAGCCTTTCACAGCTCTTATGGTGTAAATCATTGTACAGGCAGATCAAGAGGTTGTGTAGATAGACCTGATAAATACCTGGTATGGGTTAGAATGATGGAGTTTGAATAGAGCATTGTGAGGCAGGCTACATTAAGGAGTTACCCAAGTGAGACAGAGTGTATGTGCGTGGTGTGTGTGTGCGTGTGTGTGTGTGTGTGTGTGTGTGTGTGTGTGTGTGTGTGTGTGTGTGTGTGTGTGTGTGTGTGATGCACAGGCATGCTGTGCCACAGTTATAATATAGTAAGACGGAGTGGCAGGATTTACAAGGTATGAGTCATTAATACTCTATAGCCATCAGTAGGCAGGTAATATTGGACTTTAAAAATAAAAAAATATTTTATTTTATTTAACATTTGTTGACTAGGAAAGTCTGACTAGGAGAGAGCCTATTTTCAACAAAGGCCTGGGGAGAAACACTCCACACGCATGTCTTTGGAATGTGGAAGGAAACCGGAGTACCCAGAGGAAACCCACGTGAACGCAGGGAGGACATGCAGACTCTGCACAGAAGGCACCCCAGCTGAGAATTGAACCAGATCGACTCTTGCTGTGAGGCGACAACATTAACCGCTGCACCACCCAAAATGACACAAGCTGCAGCATAAACTGGGCATCAGCCAATGCAGGCCATCCAAGCTGCATTAGCAGCCTTTTAGTGGTTGAATTTTCTCATATATCAATCAGTGTTCTACACTGACTATGGAACACCAAGAGCTCACCAGACAAATAAGTGAATAAATAAATAAGCAAATAAATACGTTCTAAATTTATTTATTTGTTAACCAGGAAATTGAACTGATCCTTCTTGAACATGCTTCAATCATGGCCTGAGCTACAAGGCAAGAGTTTGTGCAGCATTTGTTTGGAAAACTTAAGGCAGCTAATCAATCAGCATATTCTAATGGGGGAGATGAAGAAAAGCCATGCATACATGAGAAGAATGTGAAAAACTTCACAGACAGTGACTGGAGGCAGGGATAAAACCCCAAGTTCTGAATCCTTAAGGCAAACAATCATACCATGAAGTCACTGTGCACAATAGTTTTAGTGAAAAATAACTATATACTTAATTAACACCTATAAACTATACCAATATACAAAAAGTCCAAGTTTCAAATAGTCGACGTGTTGGCTTTGTAGATGGAGACAGAAGCAAGTGTAATAGTAACTGTGAAACATTTGTAAACACTTGTATATCTCATATGTAGTTTTCAGCAGGTACAGTAAATGCTAAGTCTCTGTATTTGCAAATGCCATCAGCCTTCAGTCAACAGACATCTCCAAATAACTTGAGAAACAGAGCAAAGCATCAATTCTTGTAGCCCTAAGGTAATGTATAATAACTGACTTCATTATGGAAACCATATTGTTATGGGATTTAGAATTATGAGTGTCACACACTTTACTGGCCAACATAGTAAATTGGATAGCCTGTATTAGTCAGTTTCATAAATTAAGAAAACTTATCAATAAAATGTAATTTTTCCACACACTATGGGCACATGATTCATTACTGCAGAACAAATACATGAAAAGCACTGTAGCTACTGATACAAAGCAAGAACAATGGGTGTGAATTTTAAATTATTCAAATAAATCAGACATAACCATGATAACTACAGCATCATGAGGCAATACAATAAATACATTCAGAATCTCGTAACATAACTACAGACTCCCCTCTTAAAAGTCACAGAAAGTAGCTAGACAAGTATAGAAATATAACTCATCATCAGCAGTTTAAGGCGTGTGATTAATGATGATGGGCCGTTATACCCCAGCAACATATACTAATGTCTTTAGCATATAAACGTGAGTGTTTTTTTGCAGTTTTAAATATCTCAAAACAGTTTTTCAAAGAAAAAGCTAAGACTGAAATCTCTCATTGCACATTCAAATATGTAATTGTGTTATGAGATGTTTTTAGGACAATTACAAGATTATTCCTTGTCATTTTATGAATGCATGAACCTGCCCCTTCTGTAAGCTTTTCTGTCTGGAACCTTACACAATCAAAGCACTTCAGTAAAACATGTCCCAAAACATAGGATGAACTAGCATTACATGCACAACACAATTTAATGAATGAATACATAAATTATAGCCCAAACATCTGGGTAAGTACTTTTGTCTATGTAGTATTCATAGGACAGTCTGCATCAGAACTTAACCAGTGCTTTCCATACTATAGATGACAGTGGATTTCTGTTTTTATGCCTCCAATTATTAACAATAACTAGGCAATTTGCTATCTATTTTATAGATAACACATCTGTATGGTTTTAACTTGACCTACTAGGAAGTATATTCGAGGCAGACTTCTGTAATCTATGGTACACCTATATTAAACCGAGCTTCCACCTCTGTCATAACAGAGTCCTAGAAGGGATTCACCTTGTTACGTTCTGACATCACATGACACAGGTCAATCTTTCTCCACTGATGGATGAGATATTCACTGGAAAAAGAAAACAGGAGAGTAGTGGTTGATTTATGAAAGGTTATAATAAATATTGCTTAATATATTTAAGCCTCAGTATAGGAATCACTAGGTCCCACTATACAAGACCCCTTACAAGTCAGACCACCACCTATTGGTGTCTTCAAAGTAAATAAAGAGCTCACTGCAGTGAGCAGGGGGGATGCCAAGTGATAACTCACAATCCAGGTGGTCTTGTACTGGAGTAAGGAATAAAGATCTAGAAATCTCCAAATGAAAATATAAACTGATGCCTTTCACTGAAATAATAAAATCAGAGAAGCTCTTAAGTTTGGAATATATGGTCCTTCATCAAAATGAGTGACCAGATACTTGCATTTTATTGCATGCATGTACTCGAATTATAGACAGTTTACAATTATGAACTAATGGATGTTATTACACTTTAAGAAAAGCAGATTTTGTGACTTAGTAAAGGACCTGCAGGTTTGAAAGCAAGTATTGCTTTTCATTTTATTATTATTTTCGATAAATATATTTAAGTTTACCATTCCACTTGACAGTCACATTTTTTCATTCAATGTTTTGCTCTCATTTATCAGACACCCTTTATAATCCAGAGCTGCTGTATTTTTTGCAAAAATTGCATAAGGGTATTTGCCCATACATCAGTTAAAACTGACACCATCTTCTCTGTCATCAAATATTGTACTCTGTATCCTTCCAGATTTTGCTAATCTGGCTTAATAAACATGCAGCTGTTGGATTCATCCAGGTGTGCACGTCAGACTGAATGCCCACTATCTCTGTTAACGTTGAAATCTACATCTCATTCTTCATTTATGCTGCATGGCAATAATCAGTGGACACTGCCTCGTATCTTGTGGAAGAGTACCTGAAATCAAAAAACAGACTGCTCAGAAATAAAATCCCAGTACCAGTGGCTTCTTTGCTTCCACCTTCACAAACTATAGAGCACAAGCCTCTTCCTGAGTCTGAGACTTGTACAAAACATGCATTATTCTGCCTGTATCAGTAAAACAATTTTTATTATAATAATAATTATTATTATTATTACTATTATTATTACTATTATTATTATTATTATTATTATTATTATTATTATTATTATTATTATTATTATTATTATTTTGCCAGTGTAGTGCATTCAAATGAAGATAAAAGTTGCAAAAACAACAAGTAAGCTACTGTTGCAAAAACTAAAAGTAAGCTACTCTTGCTTTTATACAACACACCCAATGAATCCAAAGATTAACTCCTTACTCATGGGTAATGTTGAGGCATTAAATCCAATATACAGGAGTTTCTCACATCACAGATTTCTAACAATGTTGGCTTTAATAGATTTAAACCATTTAATGTCTAGTTAAAATGGAAACCTGCTCAGATGATGCAAGATTTGAGGAAAAATGTTTATTTTAACTCATGTAATCCTGAACAGCAGGGGACTAATTAACACCTTGGCATCCTGAGGTCTTCTAAGACAGAAAACCACTTGATTCCTAAGAGGTTTTCTCTGCAAACCTCTTCTAAAAACATTCTTTGTTAGCTTCATAATATCGGATAAATGTATTAAAAACTCTAAAATGTATTAGCTCTGTAGAAGTCAATGGTCTATACACTGGTGTTAATTTCAAAGGTCTATTTTTGATGCTGATTTTAGATGGCAAATTTATGAAAGAAAAACTGCTCACTCGTCATGCTAAGCTCATTGATGCAATGAGCATCACCTGGCAATGCGTGTGCATTTCAGGAAACATTATTTCATGATGGTGCTGGCTTGAAAGCAAGGGTTAGCTGAAATATATGCAAACACCTGTATAATGAGCCATGCTGTATTCTAACCAGGTAAAAAAAAAAACATGGTGAAGTAATTCAGAAATGTATGCAATATGTGCAATCACACTGTGCCTAATTAGAATTCAGCTATATTTTGACATTCAGCCACAAGAACTACATGCTAGGGGTTGCTGCAGCCATTGTAAACAGGTATCTGACAGAGGCTGTGGTAGAAGGTGCTACTGCTGATGTTGCTGGATGTTATCCACGAAGGCATAGGGTTTTCATACCACAATTAACCTTTCATGGGCTGCACAAAATAGAAATACTGAACTATTATGGGATGGACAGGGACACCATACAGGAAACAGTGGGCATGTGGCACCCCTGTCTGTAGATCTATGGAACTTATGGGGAACCCATCTATTTGGGTATTTGGGTACGTGATGCTTGTCTTATTTAACTACAGGGACTTTTCAGTGACCTACAGGATATACAATGAGGGTTACACAGGCTTCTACTTCAAGAATACTCCAACAGTTTCTCAATGCAATGCTGCAACATGTCAGGAAACATATGTAGTTTTCACCTTCCCAAGATCAAAGAATACAAGACTCTTATAGTATAGCTCATTTCCTTGAGGTACTTTGGGCCATAGATTGTACCCAGATTGAAATATAGGCTCTACCTGTTGAACTGGGGAGGATGTA
>NC_056751.1:680035288-680127788 GCF_019279795.1 Protopterus annectens | reverse complement strand
AAGACTGAAATTCACAAGCCAGGCTTCGGTTCCTACACTCGACACAACTGCCACCCCTGAAGGTCCAAAGGAACATGGCCAGCTCAATGGTTGCTGCAAGATCCAAAAACAAGGCAATCCACAAGAACCCAGTAGAAAGATCCACCACTGCATTCACCACACACTGACAACAAAACATTTCACAAAACCAATGACACACTGATAGGAAAAACACATAAATATAAAAAAGAAACATGTAATGCACATTTGGGAGCCAGAGTAGCTGCTGCCATTCAAGGTGCTGCCATCTTGGATTTGGCATATCCTTGGCCATGTTAGCTGATGGCTGATGATGTTATCAGCAGACTGGTTTCATGGATGTTACTCCTCCCCCAGCAGCTGACCCATAACAAACATTACATGGCCCAGTGTATCATTCAACCTGTCCAAGGAGTCTCAAACACACAGTTCATGCAGTTCTATATGTCAGAATGCACATTATGCAGCAGTGTCAAAACTGCTTCTGAAGCTCTGGTGGAACTTGCCTGTGCCTCCAAGATGGACCTGCATGTACATTGGGTGGTAGCTAATGATACATCAACCCCAGTGTGAGGGCAAGAGGCATATCATCTTGGGCCACCACTATTGACATCCTTGTGTAGCACACCCCACTCACAATGGCTAGGGTGAGAGTGTACCATGTCTAAACTTGGGGCTACCTTACTACACTATAATTGGGTCCCGTCAACCTGTCCATGCTCAGATGGTTGATTGTCACAAGTATGCATAGGCATACTGATTGTGTCCACAGTGTGGGAAAGGGATGAGGTGGGTACACTTTCTGTACCTGACTTACCCCTAGAGCTCCAGACTATGCCTGTTCATCCCACTGCATCATCATCTTTGGATAAGGATGTCTGAACATCTGGCAGTGTTAAGTTCAAAGTGCTGGTGCCAGAACTGAGAATGCACTAAAAGAATAACAGTGAGACTATCCATAATGCTTATGCCCAGACTTTACAACCATGCATGCAAGTGCTATCATTTCATTGACTACCACACAAAAATAATACTTGTAACTTTTATTTATTTATTTTTATTTTACATTTGTTGACAGAGATAGTCCGACTGGATGCATGTCCATTTTCAGCGGAGGCCCAGGGAGAAAAGCTCCAAGGGTAAGCAGATACAGCATTACATAATACCAGCATTACATATTACAAACAGACTATTTACAGAGATTACATAAGTAAGCAAGTTAAACAAGTTCCACAGGTTAGAGTTAATCCTGAGCACAAGTCAGGATTAAATTAAATTACACAGTAAACAGGTTAACAGATTTTTACCCATTCTAGAGAGAGTTAGCCAGGCTTGATACATTGACATAGCCAGTTAAGTGACAAATGTTGTTTGAGTCTAGTTTTAAATTGACCTAAGGTAGAAACGAAGGTAATATCAGCTGGAAGAGAGTTCCAGGATCTATTTACAGAGTTTGCAAAGAGAGAATCACCGGCTGTGTTATTAATTTTGCTAGTCTGAATTAGTAGTTTGTCAGAGGATCGAAGCGGTCTAGGATTGTTATAGGGGGTGATAATATTTTTAAGTGCAGGAGTATTGTCCGGATTATAGAGGATTTTATAGGCCATAATCAGTTGGTTATACTGGATTAGGCTGGGTAGTTCAAGCCACCCAAGCTGATTTAGATTGATGCAATGATGTGTCCTAAAAGGCAGCCCAGTGGCAAACCTGGCAATGTGGTTGTTGCAAATTGAGAGTTTGTTAAGGACAGTCTTGTTTAAATTCGAGAGTAGAGGGGATGCATACAGAAGGGTTGAAAGAAGGTGAGAGCGAGCTATGGCAATTTTAGCTGGAGGGGTTAGGAAGGCTTTTGTTCTGTAAAGTGACCCTATTTTTTTATTGATTGTTTTGATAGTTTGGTTAACATGTAGGTCGAATTTTAGATTATTGTCTATGATGACACCTAATAGTTTTGTAGAGGGGTCAGGGGAGATTATTGTGCCATCATTTGAATTTATGGTAAAGGTGAAAGCGGTAGACCTACGTGTTGGTGAAAATAACAGCATTTTAGTGTTTTTGGGATTTAGGATTAGACGACTTTCAGAAAGCCAGTTTTCTATTGTATTAAAGGTGGTCTGGCTAGCTGACCATAACTCTATTGGAGATGTGGCTGAGCAAATCAGAGTAGAGTCATCAGCATATTGGATACAGCTGACTTTTGGGATGACAGTATAAAGGTCATTAATGAAGATGGAAAACAGCAAGGGCCCTAGTATAGAGCCTTGTGGTACTACAAGGGTGTTAGGTAGAAGGTTAGAGAGTTTGTTCTGCCAGAGGAGAGCTTGCTGTCGACCATTCAGGTAGCATTGAAACCATTGAAGGGCTCTAGTATCTAGACAGAATGTTTGCAGGGTGTGGATTAAAAGTTGGTGATCAACCATATCAAATGCCTTGGAAAGATCCAAGAAGACAGCTGAGGATATATAATTATTGTTGCAATTATGGTTTATGGTGTTGGTAAAGGCTAGGAGGGCTGAAGTAGTGCTGTGATGAGGACGGAAGCCATGCTGAGTGTCTGCCATAAGGTGATTCTGGATTAGGTGGTGCATGAGTTGTCTATGAATACATTTTTCCATAATCTTTGCAAGTGGAGAGAGTATAGCTATTGGCCTATAATTGGGGAATTCAGTAGAGCTGCCTCCTTTGTAAATTGGGATTACATAGGATATTTTCCAGATGGTGGGAATTTTAGCTTCTACTATGGTTCGATTGATTAATATTGAGATGGGGCAAGCAATAGCATCAGCTGATTTTTGTAGGTACTCGGCAGGGAGTTGATCAGCAGAAAGTGTAGTGGGTTTTAATTTTTTGATCAAGGCACGGATAAGTGAAGTGGTGACTGGTTGGAAGCTGAATGCGAGAAGGTTTCTAAGGGTGCTACTTTCAGGACCAGGGGAGCTAGGAGGTAGTCGGCTAGCTTGGGCTTGAATTGTCTCAGTAAAGAGTTGGTTAAAACTGTCAGAAACATCTTCAGGGGTTTTATCAATAGTAGCAGCAGGGATTGGGGTTGAAATTTGTCCAGGATGTAGTAGATTATTTAAACCTGCCCAATTTTGATTTACTGTTTGCAAATTACAGTAGTATTGTTTTTTGTCTTGTAAAATTGATTTTTTGGTTTTGTTCCTGGATTGCCTGTATTTAATGTGATCTTGGGGGTCTTTAGAAGAATGCCATAAAGCCCATGCTTTGTTTCTAAGGGTAATTTTGAGTTTAGACTCTTTAGAAAGCCATGGCACAGTTTTTGCCTTGGTTCTCTTTGAACAAACAGGTGCATGCAAATCAAGGATCTCAAGGAATTTGTTGTTAACGTATGCTACTGCTTCCTCTAAGGGAAGGTTTTTAAGAATAGACCAAGTACATGAGTTTAGTTCTTGTTGGAGTTTGACAGGGTCAAAGTTTTTATTGTTTCTAACCTTTTTGAGTAAGGGCTATTGGGAATTAATGGCTTTGTGCTTAATTACATATGTGAGAAGGTGATCGCATAGGCCATCAAGGACGGTACCAGAGGTGTACAGTTGGGGGTGACTATTTATGAGTACCCAGTCAAGTATGCTTTCTTTTTGGTTGGGTTTACCTATCCTGGTAGGGGTGGATATAATTTGTGTAAATGCATGCAGGTTAATATGGGTGGTTGGGGATTCTGAGGAACAGGTGCCCCAGTCTATGTTAAAGTTTCCAAGTAGTAGGGTTTCTTGCGAGTAATGACATGATAGCCAGTGCAGGATATCTTCAAGTGTAGCTATATTGTTACCTGGGGGAAAGTGCATCCAAATGATATTAATGCATTTATTTTTATTAAGTTGCAATTTGGTGGCAAGAATCTCTGAGTTATTAATCTGAGGTGGTTGTATTACATCTATGGTGACATTCAACTCAGATTTATAGAGTACAGCTACCCCACCCCCCTTCCTCGAAGCATGATCCAGCCTGTGTATGTTGTACCCAGGTGGTAACACTTCATTGTCTTTAGTGTTAGGTTTTAACCAGGTTTCAGATAAACAGAGAATCTCAGAGGAGTGGACACCCAAAAGTGCATGCAATTCATATACCTTATTATTAATGCTTCTAATATTGAGATGACAGGCTAGGAGAGAATTAGTTGGCCTATTAATTGTAGGTTTGTAGCCTAGATTGCAAGTAGAGGGGGTATGTGTATCTGAAGTGGGTGGGCCAGGGTTGGGGTGAATATCACCACCAAGTATTAGGTTGAGTCTATACTTGGTGATGAACTTCAGGAATTTGTTTATTAGTTTGTAGTAGTATTTGGATGTAGAGCTAATGTGCCTGGGGTTGAGATGCTGATATACTGAACAAGATGTTGGATAGGATCTGGTACTGTAAGTATAATTGAAGGTGGGAGGATTTACAGCTGGGGTGATAGTATGGCCTTTTGGGACCTGAAATCCTGTGAGAAACTGGTTTTCATACAAGGTAAGGAGGTATGGTGCGAACAAGAGGGGTAGTAAAGAGGAGTATATCATTATCTGTGATTCAGCTAGTGAGTTAAGGAACTGTTATACTTGGTGATGCAACACTAGAAGATAGAGTGGTGAGGTAAAGGTACTGTAAGGGGGATGGGAGAATGCCAGATGAAAGCTAATAGGTGCTATTAAAATGTAGGTAGAAGAATGGGGGTGGGAGGAATTATCCCAGATGAAAGCAAATAGGATCTGGAAAGTGGGGGAGTGGCTATAGTACTATAAATTTAGAGGTACTGCGGTGGGAGGGAATTGGGGGTAGGGAGGGGAGCGAAGAGAGCCTGAGCATAGCGAGGGCGAACGTAGTGGGGCTATTGCAGTTTACAAGGTTTCCTAAGGTATCCTAAAGCTATAAAGTAAGTATTATAGCTCTTAATGTAAGAGTCAGTTTACTTAAGTTACAGGGGAAGGAGGCAAACACTCAAGTAGAAAAAAGAGCCCTATGGCTTACCAAAATGGTGACCTGCTTAATTACACAGCACTGTAAGTGAAAGATTAAGAAATGCTTTTTGTGTGCAACCTACTCTGCTTAAATGCTGAGAGAAACTGATTGCAGTCCTGTAGACACCGTTTTGTAGGGAACTGTAGAGTTCAACTAGGAAAAGATAAACGCAGAGATTCTAGGGTAAGCATGAAGGCAACAACAGGCAGTTATTTTATAATAATACATTCAGAAAGGTTTGAGGGTGAGGGGGTAAAGTAGCACCCTTCATAATGAACTAAGATTTATAGCTAAGAAACCTAAGCAAGAGAGCAATGCAGTAAATAAACACCTGCCAGATTTTAAAGATATACCAGAAAAACTAAATCAATTGTACAACTGGAAAATTGCAAGTAAAAGCACTTCAGGTATAGCTAGCCCAAGTTATTCAATTCATAAAAGCACTTCTTAAATGTGTGTGTGCAATTTAAACATTAAAAACACATGCAGCAAGTAGGAGCTCTGATTATACACTTTCTCTAGGTACAGTTTCAGTTTAAACACAAATATTACCACAGAAATTCAGTAAAGTCACTAGCTACTTATAGAACCTCTAAAAAAACAGAGCAGTCTGTGCAGAATCAGAATTTAGCAGCAGGTCATTCAGTTACACAAAAAACTCCATACAATGAAGAAACTTACTCTGAGTCACACCAGGTCAGACAAGGGGGAAGAGATAGGGAAATCCTAAGCACCTAGATTTGAAAATGATGCCTGTACTGAATAGTAGCAGTTTAGCCTGTTTTGAGGAAAGAGGGGGTGGGGGAAAACATAAGGCAGTAGGAGTGGTTACAGGGAATACCCTGATTAACTCAAGACATCACACCAGGGTAAGTTGAATGTAAGGGCCTAAAATCTGCACTCAGCATTATGTTATTTGCACTCAGTACTTTAATTTTAATGTTACTTGCACTCAGCACTGTAATATCACTTATGTTTAGCAGGAAAGACAGATCAACAGTATACTATTCCCAAACAATGTGCAGGTGGTTGTTACATCTCAATGAAACATACACCTAGATGCAACAGGTAAGACATTGGTATAAACATACATGGAGCATTAAAATCACAAAGATACATGCAAACATATTTGAATGGCATACTTGAGTATCATTAGTGGAAATATCCTGGGGCCTACCCATCTCTGCCCCAACATCCAGCATCACACTTTGAAACTCTGATGAATATCCCTGATTGATGATAGGAATTCCTCAGGCAAAGAGTGGGCATTGCAATTCATCCTGTAATGTCATATTAAAAGCATTATATACAAAATAACAACATATCTTGACAATAAAGCAGCGTAGAAAGTAGATAATTCTCCAAAGGTTGTCGTTATTTAGCAGTATCAAGCTCTCTCAAGCCAAAAAGTCTTCCTGTATAATGCAAGTGCATTAGCTTCATGATTACCATTATATAGTACAAGAACAGCCCTGTGAGCACTGTGAGTATGTAAATCAGGCGTTAAATCATTCTCATGCCTCAATACCACAATCTGCACTAAGTGTAGGGAATATAAACATGGTGTAAGGAGCTACACAATTACATGCACATGCCCTAGCACTGAAAGGATGAATAATAAATGGTGTTATCTACTAATGGCTTGTAGATGTCTATACATAGTCTTACTGCAGGAACAATGAATGTTTCACAGTCTCCCTTCTTTGATGTACACCTTCTGAGGGTGTGTCAGGGAGAAGAGATTTACCAAAAAGTCTGAAAGTTCATTGGCTGAGTTAGATGAACATTATTCTTAACATTCAGATGCTGGCTTTCATGACTACAGTTACTGCCCATTAATAAGAAATGTTCATATTTAAGGGATTACATTAAGCACTGATACAGATAACATATGCAATAAAATTTATATAGAACTGTTCTTAAAAAATCATAGATAAGGGAATGAGGTACCATAAAGAAATAGTGGAATACACCTACAGTTTTTGCCATCTTTGTTTAATATTGTGTGATTACATGGTTATCCTAACTGTTGGCAATATCCCAATCACCAGACATTTCTGTCAAATGAGAAAGGACACATTTCTTAACTTGTTTGTGTTGCACTTTCAATGTGACTAGATACAATGTCACATTTTAAGTACATCTAAATACTTTTTCTCCTTGTTAATATATGTCTTTGTCTGTGGAAAATATGGAAAATACACTTCAATAATTGCTATTAAAACTCTGGTTTGATGGTTCAAATCCATAGATGTTCCTGGTGCAAGATAAAGTTGATTAAACATCAGAAATGTACATTTATAATACTTGTTTCCATTTTTTTCCTTTATCATTTACATACCATTTGGCATTGTGCTCCATTGACTAGCCGTGGTCAGTATCAGCATCAGTGAATGGCAGTAAACTGCCAAGGTAAAAAATAAATTTTATTTGACTGACATCAATAGCATAATTAAGACTGGCATTGGTGTGCTTTCCTTAACAGTGTGAAAAGTACTAGTAAAGAAATTCAGGCTGTCACTTACATATTTCTGTGGTAAAATGTGTAAATATACTGAGCTTAGTGTAACAGTGCAAGTGATGCAGGGTCTGAAATCAGTTTCCAAATTGCTTTACTGAAGGTGGTAATAGTTAACCTTGACACTCATTTTAATGTTTAAATGTGTTGATGTGAGAAACTCAAGTAGTATTGACTAAAAGTGACAGACAGATAAGTCATTTGAAATGATGTCAATATTAATTGTGTGCTGTGTGAAAAATGAAAGCATTTCTCCTGTTCCCTGTACCCTTCTCCATTTCCATATCATTAAAGTTGTGATATTGTAAGACATACACAGTAGTACTGATGTGGCATGGAGAGATATGAGATGGCTGAATATATCTGTGTAATGCAGTAGTAGCTATGCTTATTGTAACATACACACTATAATTAGTTTCATGTTCTTTCAAGTTTTATCCAAAATAGTGTTTGTAAATGTTTTTCCTACATATTGCCTTCTGCATTCCAGCATGGAATGTACTTTCACAGCTTAAGGGAAAAAGTAAAAATTTAGTTTAGGCAGCCTTATGGGCCTGGGAACATTGCATGGATGTCAGCATGCTGGATAGTACTTGATAAAGAAAATACTCCTGACAATGGCAAGTTAGCTTTCTCTGTGGCACATGATGTAAGTGCAATGAGCCAAGAAAAAAAGAACAGTTGATGCACGGTTCAAATGTACTTAAGTGATAATTTTACAGAAGGTGTTCTGAATACACATTTAATCACACTGTGTGATACCATTGTGTTGTTTAAAAAGCAGCTCTTATCACTATTGCTAACAACATGTGAGCTTTTGTTTCTCCACTTTCAGATTATTTGCCGTTAACTACAAGTCTGATAATGTGTTCCACAAAGTACATTTCTGTTGCAAGGAGATGTGAGAAAGATGAATGTGTCACTTAAATACACTTCTTGCCCTGGTTATTGCTACATATACACATAGATTGCATGTAATTTGCTGCCAGCTTTTTTCTCTATCATATATTTTTTTTTATGCATTTTCCATTTGCTCTCCACGTGGCAGCACATAAACACAGTTCACTACCTAAGGGAAAAAAGTAAAAACTTTAGTTTTGCTGCCTTATGTAGCAATCACCAACTTGGTGGCATTGCACTGCCGTCAGCACTCTGAATAGTACTCAGTGAAGAAAATACACTTGACAGGTGACTTTCTCTGTGGCAGAAGTTATAATCACAGTGAGCATAGAGTAAAAAAGCCAGCTGATTCATGGTTGAAGTCCACTTAACTGACAGTTATACCAAGAATGGTTTGAATACACATTTTGTGAAACCACTGTGTTGTTTAAAATGAAATACTGGCAGTATTGCTAACACCATGTGAGCTGTTGTGTGGCCACTTTCACATTATTTGTCATTAACTACAAGTCTGAAAATGTGTTCCACAAAGTATACTTCTGATGTTGTCCTGAGATGTGAGAAGGATGATTGTGTCACTTGAATGGACCTCTTGCTTTGGTCATTGTTACTTTTACCCTCTGATTGCATTTAATTTACTGTCAGCTTTTTTCTCTCTCACATATTTTTCATATTTTTTTCTAATGCTTTTTCCATTTGCTCTCCACTCAGCAGTGTGCAAACATGGTTCACTACCTAAGGAAAAAGTGAGTCAATGTGTGGTCCTCAGCACCAGGGATTGTAATTACTGCAGACAATGCACCTGATAGATGACCAGATCTATGGCACAATGTATAAATAAAGTGAATTCCATTGAATAAGGCACATATTGCACTATTCAAATCCTGTTTAGAGATCTCATTGAAATTATTTACAATATTTTTTTTATTTTAATTTGCATTTGATCTCTTCTTGGCAGCATGCAAACACGGTTCACTTCCTATGAAAAAAAGTGAACATTTTAGTTTGGGATGCCTTGTGTAGCACAAACAGCTTGGCAACATTGCATTTTCCTCAGCACTTTGGACAGTACTGAGTGGAAAAATTCCACCTCTCCCATACTTATTTCTGTGGGACAAGTATCAATACAGGGAGATTAAGTAAAGAAGATAGGTAATCGAGGGTTTGAAACCAGCTAATAGATACTTTCACAAAGGGAGTCTGAATCCCATTTCTCACAAGGTCCTGATTAGGAATGTAAAACTAAATACAAATGAGAATGATAAACATGTTTATTACAAATAATGCATCAGTAATGCTTGCATAAGTAAACTTTGGCATATACCATTAATGCTTTACATATAACCTCAAGTTTATGTGTGTCCAATTTCTCAAACATGGCAATGATGATATTTAATTTAAAATTCAATTGTGTGTGTATGATGGACACAATACTTTTGTTACAATCATTATGATTCATCACATATCGTAGCGATGTGTTTAGGACAGTTATGTATTGTGAAGTATGTAACATACCAAAACCTGTATTACTCAGCTAATGCAACTGCATCCATCTTAAATATATTTACAAACAGAAATATTGACTTTAACCTGGGAATGCATTCCTAGGACTAATTAAAAGGATACACATATAGTCCTCACTAAAGTGTATTTCCATTCATTACAAAATTAGTATATCTTTAATTAACATGCTTTAAAGGTAGTTCTCCTGTGGCAATGTCTATTAATAAAATAAGGTCCATTTTTTATGCATTATCCCATGGGTTTGATTCCCAGCTGGTACAGCAATACTTTTACATTGTGTGAACCCCAAACATCGCAATATGTTATAATTCATCCTCTTTCTTTTTCCCAACATCAAGGATTATAAGCTATGCCATTGAGCATCACATTATTGAACACTTGAACCTGTGTCAATATGTTGAGCATCACAAATGGGAATGCTCAATGCCATGTTTCACACCTTTACTACTATGTGGTGTAAGTAGTTCCAATGTGTCTGCCAAGGAATCCATCTGTTTTCAATTGTGCAAATGCAGTTGGCAAGGCTGTGTGTCCTTGCACATGACCAGCTACATGTGAGATCTGAAGTGGGAGCCAATTCAAGCATATTTTGTAAGTTTTGACTTTTGCAGACATGACTGGCATGCCAAAAAATGGTGCTACATTTAGAGCACAAAGGTGGGGTTTTAAAGAGTCCAGGATATTTGTAGCACTCTTAATGAAGCACTACAGTGACAGACTTCTTCAGGAGGATTATACCAGGTCTCAGTATACGGCTGAGGCTTTGAATAGCTTAGCCAAGGCTGTCTCCAGTGCGACTGGCATTCCACATACTGAGAAACTACGTTGTCAGCATTATAGTTTGTTTGTTTATGTCTTTCTGCTTTTCCCAGTTAGGGGTCGCCGCAGCGGAACTCCGGTCCGCTAATGATTGGTAGTGGATTTGTACGTACCAGGTTACCAGCCCTGATGCACAACCTTCAAAGAAGGCACGCCCCATTCACATATGCCTCCACACAGAAGACGCTCTAGCTGAGATTAGAACGGGACAATGTCTTGCTATGAGGTGACAATGCTACTGCAACACCACCACCGAACTTATGAAATGCAAGCAGGATCTCCTAAGCTGATGAGAGGTGAATTTAGGACTAAAAACGCCCCTACATTGTGCAAGTATACTGACCTGCAACTTGTCTGTGATATGACATTAATGATCTGGCCAGTCAAATTATTCCACAATGTATTCATTATACTCTCATATAGATTTCTTTTATTTTCTTTTTGTACTGTACAACTGCAGAAAAAATAGCTGCAAGCCATGAGGCACACCAGGAGAAATTAATTCACCTTACAGAGCACAGGCACTTGTACTCAGGTCCAAATTCAAGCTAGAAATTATTTTCAGCCCATCAGTCACTAGCATCTTGTACAGGCATACCTCAACCTTTATATCATGTATGTATGTCTTCCTAAAAAACTATCTCTGCTTGCATTAAGCAATGATAACACCAGCTTAACTGTGCATGGGTTCAAGTCCCAGAAGTAACAATTAGCTTTAATTATAGGATAGTACTTCTAAAATATTAATAGCAAGAATATGGCAGGAACAATTCAAATATGGTAACTGAAATTATTATATGAGAATGCCTATATCCTAGCCATCATAGAGAAATAAAGGCTCATTTTTCTTATATCCTAGCAGTGATATTTCTCTATTTTATGACATATTCATACATTACCATCATATATGGCTGTGTCAAAGGTATACAATACTAAATTATCATATTTGATTATGCATAAATAAATTAATGTGACATGTCATGGATCTAATTATCTTTTTTATCTCCACCCCACCCTATCTCTTTTTTTATTGGGAGTTTATAATTAACATTCTGCTGTTTGTATACCTTGCTGATGAAAACAAACTGACCAGCAGAACAGAGATGTAGGCCAATCACAATGGCTCTGCCTACCATACCTTCACTGATGGCAGCACAGACACTCAGCACTTTGTTTGGCAATGTGTCAGTGTTGCCTCCACAACCCTTGCCCTAGCTGTTGGTACAGTGGTATCCTATGGGAGCAGTATCAGTGGAGGAGGTAATTTTGTCATTCAGTAGGAGCTGTAAGGGCTGGTGGAGGATATCCTGGACTGGGGCCTCAGTGCATGTATCAGCAGGATTGAAAAAGTCCTGTGTTGGACTGCAAAGATGATGCCATTCTGCAACTGGCTCAGAGATCTGCTATAGAAGACAACAATGACAGTTCTGAGGGTGATGACTGGATTTTCCTGTTCTCAAGCTGGATGTAGATTCACCTCTGATGTCCCCTACCTCTCTCCAATAATGGTGTCCCCCAGCCTTCTTTCTCCATCACCATCCCTGTCTGTCTTGTATGTCCTGCATGGCTGTGAATGCTTCCTAACCTACCCTACCTACATGACCTTGTCATACCTTAGCACCTCTCAATGCATTCCTCTATCTCCCCAAAAAACAGGCACTTGTACTCCAAAAAAAAAAATATATATATATATATATATATATATATATATATATATATATATATATATATATACCCCAGACACAGCTTTCCTCTTCATCTGTGTGTCATCTTAACTCACTTGATTTGGTTCAATTGGCTATCAACATTATTCTGTTGTTGTCAGCCATCACTGGTATGGTGACTCTCCAAAGTCATGAAATCGAGTCTACAATTGTGAAGAAGTAGCTAGCAATGGTACTCTCCCATGACCCTTCTGCAAATTCTCCTAGCCACCCCTTTTTCAATTATTTAATCTGGTCTAAAAACAGTTTGACACGCATGCCTTGAAATGGCCCATGCAAAAGGCTTCACTTTATACCCTCGGTATTTGTATAGAAGTTGGCATTGTTCAACAGTGATGTGTGATGGTGACTTCTGTTCAGATTCTTATTGCAAAAGCTGCTCATTTTATTTTAATCTGCAGTGATCTGGTTTCTTTCACTCAAAGGTGCTTAATTCCACTGCACTATAGGAATGCAGAGAAAAGACAGACTTAAAGGCAGTACTGTGAAAACAGTTTATGTTCTTAGGCTGCCAAATGTAATAAAGTAGGAGTTCCTATGTGGTGTGTTGAGATAATTACCCTCATCTTAGACTGGTGTTTCTGCATAGTTTCATGGTTTCGATTACAGCTGTAAGGGAATTTACTAATTCATGTGGTTTCATATTCCTATCATATATTTAACAGAAAACATCCGCATTTCTCTCCATATACAACATTTCATTAAAATACTATTTGAATAGTACACCAAGACATCATTCACAAAACATTGCAGCCCCAAGAGGGACACTTATTAAGCTAACCTTAGCCTACTTATGTCTTCATGTTTGTTGCACTCTCCTACCCTTTATTTCTCCCTGCAGCAAACACTTTAATGTACAGAGCTTGACAGATTAATGAAGATTTAATAAGTAAGAGTAACACACCATACAGATTTTCCTACATGTCCCACAAAATATATTGTTGCTATTCCTTTCTCCATCTGTCTCTGTCTCTTTGTTCACCCTTTCTGCTCCATTAAGTTGTCGATGTGCTTCAGTTGTGTTATTTAAATATTGTGAAGTAGTAATTCCTTTGTGCCATGATGAACTGATGCACACATGTACAGACAGATTTTTGACTAATTTCAAGGTTCTAATGCTGTCATTAGGTAAGTGTGACTGTACTGAGCTTTCTGTCATAAGCTATGTGGTCACTAAGTCCATATCACCGTGTCGATGTATTTTCTCCCTTTTGTATCATTAGTCTTCCACCCTTGCATTTGTGGAATGTCTGACACACGACAACAAATGCAACAAATGCCACTAAGGCTAAATGGAAGTACACAGCTTATGGCAATATCATGTGAGTTTATTGCCTTTGTCCACATTATTCTGCTGTGCTTCATACCGCTGTGCTTGGCTATGCTTATTCGGTTTAATGTACTTCCTTAATAACCTGAAGAGTTGGATGCACAGATGACAGTGGTTAGTAGGGTAATGAAGATGAATACATGCATTTGTGTCTGCTGAAGTATGCTGAGAAATGTTAACTATTAGAAGAATGACTTCCTACATGGTGTGCATATACAATACTCAAGTATAAACATTTTTCTTGGAATGCTCCAAAGGTTTGAATCCAGATGGATGAAAAAATGTTTCAGAATATTTTTTTCTGACTCCTGCGTCTCTAAATGTTCGCTACACATTTCCGTAACAGATCCTTATCCTGCTGCTATTGTGAAGCTGTTTGTATGAAAATTGTCACAGAGTATACAGAGCAACACAGAGTACTGCTAATTCCCATTCTAAGTTCAACACTTCAAGGTATGATTAAGCATGTGCTAAATCTTTGCCATCAACAGTGCAATTCAGCTTGACAGCACTGTGCTCAAAGAGTAAAATAAAAAAGATAATAACATAATTATTGTTTTAGGTTGTAAAATGTTTGCATGTCTCTATTAATTTTGTCAACAGGTCATCTTGATTTCAGAATGATGTTGAGTCAACTAATTCAGTCGGTTAATGTATGTCTGCCCTACAATGTTTACACTTGCAACTATGTTAAAAGTTTGGTTAACCTGCTCTCACATAATCCAACTATGTCACAAGTTTAGTTAACCTATTCTCACATAACCCAACTGTGCTACAAGTTTGGTTAACTTATTCTCACATAATGTCATTCTGCAGTGCACTGTCCTATGTATGACTTGCATGTTTGTCTTGTCAATGCACATAGTGCAGGTATGAGACAATACAAGTGTGCAATCATTCCAACATACAGTGGCAGTTTGATTGATAATCCACTGGTTTACAACAGCAAATTTCTATGGCATCCCATAATATGAAACATGTCAATGTCTCTCACAGTAACACTATGAACATGAAGAGCAGTATCTAAATGTTAGTAGATATGTATATAATTACAAGGGAAAAACATAGTGATGTTACTTTGTCATCTGCTTACATATGCATGTGTTGCACAACCTATGATGTGCAGTACCATCTGTTCCAAACATTAGATTTTCAAGAAGTATAAATGTGCCGTTTCAGATCCTTAAAGTGAGTCTTCTTCTGTGGTGCTTATGAATAACTAAATGAATAAACTGCTAACCTAGATAAGTAGGTGGTTCGATACTTTACATGAGTAGTGTGTGTGTGTGTGTGTGTGTGTGTGTGTGTGTGTGTGTGCGTGTGTGTGTGTGTGTATAAAACATGTGGTGCTGTATCCACTTTTCCTGAGGAGAATGCAATAAAATTTGCACATAGCTTTTACAGAAACATGATCTCTGAAAAACACTGATGTGGTCATCCACTTCCTGTGTGGAGAATACATTTCACTATGCATACAAACACCTGTCCCACTTTTTACAGAAACATCCGCTCTGAAACACAGTGATGAGGTCTTCCTGACAAACATGCACTCTCTCTTCTTCAGAGTCAGGCATCTCCTGTGGCACTTGTGACTAATACTGTGCTCTCTACATAGTATAATTAGGTTAGTAGGAGGTTCAAGACTCAATATGAGGAACTTGTGTGAGGAGGGTGTTTAGAGTTAGGTGAGCATGTCCTCCAACACTGCTGTGTTTGATCAGCTTCTACTCTGGAGAAATGTTTTAAACTGCTAGATTACTCCATCACCCCCTTAATCCACCTTTCATAATCACAACATTATAGCTAGGCATGCTTTTTGTACTCCACTGAGTGCAATTTTTCTTACATGACTTACAGAAACCATGGCTGTTTTAGGCTATACTATGTCCACAACTGTCTAAATTAATGCCTCCAATAAGAGTTGCATAGACTGTAAAAACATCTATATAATGGTTTTAGAGGGAAAGTGATGCAAATATTTAAGTGGTGGTGGGGTGTTTCAATTTTTTTAAATAACGGGTTGGGGGCAGCAATAATAGCATACATTTATGGCATTATATTTCTGGCTACACCCCTGGTGCAACACACTGATGAGGTCATTGTTTCTAAAGAGAACTGTTGCACTTTACATGTCAGACTTCACCTCTGGCACTTGCATTTCTAACACTATTCTCTAGAATTTGTAAACAGGTATGAGGTTTGAATACAGCAGAGTTTTACTTCCACATGTGTGTATATATGTGTGTGTGTCTGTAAGTGAATTTAGGACAGGTTTACACACATTTGTACTAGCAACTTTTACAATTCCAGATGGCTCATTTTACCAGACACATCTCCTTGGCAATACACTGCTGATGTCACCCCTTCATAGGTGCTGTATGCCTTACTTGTTGTTCTTGTATAGATGGTATAATATGATAAATAGGTGGTTTGAGTTCATCCCTGCTTAAATAGTGTGATTGTGATTACCTTCATATATGGTTGGCCACCTCACAACCACCTTTATAAACACTAGCACGTATGAGATAGATTTACAGTAGCACATTGTTACACTAACAAATCATGGCACCCCCTGGGATAAAAAAATCTTTGGCCATACAATGATTACTTTATGCTACCACAATTGCAGTATCTCACAGTTGAAGTGCAACTTCGCCTGTGCTGCCTGACTTTGATACTGTGATTTGTAGATTGTGTACCTACATAGGTAGGAGGTTTGAGTCCAGCTGTGAGTCTGTCTTTCACTCTCATACTGTGTAGACTATTCTTCATATACATATATGATGTGTAGCTGTAAAGTGTTATTGTGCCCTTTGATCACTTTTCAACATAATCATACAGCTAATAAACATTGGTGATTGTGACACCTGGAAAATACTGCCAGTCCAACTATCGGGAATTTTGTAAATAATTGTATGTCACTTGACAATATTAATAGGATTTATATAGAAATGTGACACTGCCAGACCAGCTATAGGGAATTTTGTAAATAAGTATATGTCACTTGACAATATTAATAGGATTTATATAGAAATGTGACACTGTCAGACCAGCTATCTGGAATTTTGTAAATAATCATATGTCATTTGTGAATATTAATATGATCCATATGTTTGTCTTACAAATGTAAGAGAACTATATGCTATGTGAATATTAAACTACTGGTGCAGAAGTGTGTGTTGAACTGTATGTTACGTACTGAACTTCAAGAATGTAACCACAGTGTACCCTACTGGAAAAGAACAGAAATATTAATAAAGTATATACCTGTGCAAATGTATGGTTTAATAGTAGAAGCTGGAACATACAAAGTTAACTTGCCAAACTTCAAGAAAATAAGTTGAAAAGTAAAGTGTTTTATGATTGTGCCATCTCACTTTCAGTGCAGCAAGCAGACACAATGTCTAGAGCTAGAGGTTTTCCTATTGACTTGAATCAGAAATAATTGCTAGGTTTCAAATGTAAAGTGTTTTTATTGCTCTATGACTTCCTAGCAGCTGCACACTTCTGGGAGATATGTATTTTTGACATAGAAGTGTTAAATTCTAAGTATCTGTTTAGTCTGGGAACTGAAGTCAGGTGACAATGAGTGATGTCATCCGAGCTAACCCAGCAGTAATGTTGATTATTAATTTAAGAACTCTCTCAGAGAAAGACTGGCCATTTTGTATCTTGTCTTGGACCTAGAAACACCCATCATCTGCATTGCCTTGCTCTATAAATAAGTTATTTAGGGCATAGTATCTTCTAGATATAGATAAGAACATAATAAAGATTAGTTTAGATGTTTTCTGTATTTATTTAAGACTGTCCTGCAATGTTGTTTAAAAATATTTCCTGTTATTCTGAACTCTGTAGTTACTGTGTTGTTTGAGTATTGTCTTGTTCTTTTATTATTAAATGCAGGAGGGCCAGTCTGAAGGAGATTGGAGACTGTAAAATGGTGGCAGGGGAAAGTGTAGTTAGGCAGCATAGGATGGTGGTTTGTAGGATGACATTGGTAATCAAGAAGAGGAGGAGTGTGAAGGCAGCACCAAGGATCAAATGGTGGAAACTGAAAAATGCTAATTGTGAGGTGGAGTTCAGGAAAGAGTTAAGACATGCACTGGGTGGAAGTGAAGAGTTACAGTGTAGCTGGGTAACTACAGCAGAGCTAGTAAGGAAGATGGCTAGAAAAGTGCTTGGTGTGACATCTGGAAAGAGGAAGGAGGACAAGGAGACCTGGTGGTGGAATGAGGAAGTACAGGAGAGTATACAGAGAGAGGTTGGTGAAGAAGTGGGATTGTCAGAGAGATGATGGAGGTAGACAGGAGTATAAGGAGATGATGTACATGGCAAAGAGAGAGGTGACAAAAGCTAAGGATAAGGTGTATGAAGAGTTGTATGAAAGGTTGGACACTAAGGAGGGAGAAAAGGACCTGTACTAATTGGCTAGACAGAGGGACCAAGCTAGTAAAGATGTGCAGCAGGTAAGGGTGATAAAGGATAATGAGGGAAACATACTCACAAGCGAGGAGAGCGTGTTGAGCAAATGGAAAGAGTACTTTGAGGGGGCTGATGAATGAAGAGAATGAGAGGGAGAGAAGGTTGGATGATGTGCGGATAGTGAATCATGAAGTGCAGTGGATTAGCAAGGAGGAAGTAAGAATAGTTATGAAAAGGATGAAGAACGGAAAGGCTGTTGGTCCAGATGACATACCTGTGGAAGCATGGAGGTGTGTAGGTGAAATGGCAGTGGAGTTTTTAACTAGATTGTTTAATGAAATATTGGAAAGTGAGAGGATGCCTGAGGAATGGAGAAAAAGTGTTTTGGTACCGATTTTTAAGAATAAGGGTGATGTGCAGAGCTGTAGTAACTACAGAGGGATTAAACTGATCAGTCACAGCATGAAGTTATGGGAAAGAGTAGTGGAAGCTAGGTTAAGAAGGGAGGTGATGATTAGTGATCAACAGTATGGTTTCATGCCAGGAAAGAGCACTACAGATGCAATGTTTGCTCTGAGAGTGTTGATGGAGAAGTACAGAACAGATCAGAAGGAGTTGCATTGTGTCTTTGTGGACCTAGAGAAAGCATATGACAGGGTGCCTAGAGAGGAGTTGTGGTATTGTATGAGGAAGTCGGGAGTGTCAGATAAGTATGTAAGAGTGGTACAGGACATGTACCAGGGTAGTGTGACAGTGGTGAGGTCTGCGGTGGGAGTGATGGATGCTTTTAAGGTGGAGGTGGGGTTACATCAAGGATCAGCTTTGAGCCCTTTCTTATTTGCAATGGTGATGGACAGGTTGACAGACAAGATCAGACAGGAGTCCTCATGGACTATGATGTTTGCAGATGACATTGTGATCTGTAGTAAGAGTAGAGAACAGGTGGAGGAGACCCTGGAGAGGTGGAGATATGCTCTAGAGAGAAGGAGAATGAAGGTCAGTAGGCTAAGACAGAATATATGTGTGTTAATGAGAGGGAGGATAGAGGAATAGTGAGGATGCAGGGAGTAGCAGTGGCAAAGGTGGATGATTTTAAATACTTGGGATCATCAGTTCAGAGTAATGGTGAGTGCAGAAAAGCGGTGAAGAAGAGAGTACAGGCAAGATGAAGTGGGTGGAAAAGAGTGTCAGGAGTGATTTATGAGACGAGTACCAGTAAGAATGAAAGGGAAGGTCTACAAGAGGGTAGTGAGACCAGCTATGTTATATGGGTTGGAGACAGTGGCATTGACAAAAAGGCAGGAGTGAGAGCTGGATGTGGCAGAGTTAAAGATGTTAAGATTTGCACTGGGTGTGATGAGGGTGGACAGGATTAGTAATAAGTATATTAGAGAGTCAGCCCAGGTTGGAAGGTTTGGAGACAAAGCCAGATAGACAAGATTACATTGGCTTGGACATGTGCTGTGGAGGGATGCAGAGTATATTGGGAAAAAGATGCTAAGGATGAAGCTGCCACGTAACAGGAAAAGAGGAAGGCCTAAGATAAGGTTTATGGATGTGGTGAGAGAGGACATGCAGGTGGTTGGTGTGACAGAGCAAGATGCAGAGGACAGGAAGAAATGGAAACAGATGATCCACTGTGGCAACCCTTAATGGGAGCAGTCGAAAGATGAAGAAGAAGATTAAGTATATGTAAACCTTTTAATTGTGGATGGTTTATTTAGCGATATTTAAGCTCTTACAGTATTTGCATATGTATTTGGTGACACTGTATAGGACACTGCAATTGCCTTGCTCTTGATCGCACTTACCATTTGGATAATAGTAATATTACACAGTAGGACTGGGCACCCTTTTCAGGGCCTTAGATTAGTTGATAAGTAGTGGTTGGTGGCCTTGATAACTACCTTATAGTCTGGGAAGAAGGTGGCATAGCTAGTAAACCTGTGCCAGCCTTCACCAAGAGTGTCTGTATGTTTGTATATAAATCAAACCTCAAATTGTGTGTGTTTGTGTGTGTGTGTGTGTGTGTGTGTGTGTGTGTGTGTGTGTGTGTGTGTGTGTGTGTGTGTGTGTGTGTGAGCTACTTGGGCAGGGACATGAAGCACTGGTTGGACATAGAGGGTGAGGGTGTTGGAGGTTTTGGCTTGACTATTCGACCGAGATCTTAACACTATAGCTGTGCCAGTGGGGAGTCTTACTGGGGATCTGGAGAAAAAGGGTGAAACCAGGCCCAGACTGATTGTGGTCTCTGTGTGCTCTTAAGAGAAATTGTACTTTACTGTGTGTGGACTTGTCATCCTCCCATTGTGTACATACCTTACTGTTGCCAGTGATGAGGATTGAGGCTCCTTGATTACTGGGCCAGTGCAGGGGCTTCACAGTGATTTCATCTATTCAGCTGCATACTGTCTTAGTTGTACTGCAATTTGCTGAGTGGCACTTGTAATTCAAACACTGATCTGTAGCTTGTGATCTTAGGCAGTTAGTTCAAATCTAGCCATTACTGCTCAGACTACATTGTGTCAGTCTTACTGTGTGTGAACGTCACTAACACTGTTATTTAAAGCATGGCATTTGCACATGTACAGATGTTGATTCCTTTTACAAAAACTTTGATAATTTCTTACATAGCAATATTTTTTTTCAGAGTAATGATGATATGTGATTAGATTTTCCTTACATACATATTTAGTAAGCATTATTCTCCATTATGAGTTCCGCTGTGGTGACCCCTAACCGGGAAAAGCCAAAAGACACAAACAAACATGAGGGAAAGAGACAACATTCTGTATGTTGTTGTTTTAGTACAGAAATTACAGGCACACATATCCCTTGCAGCAATAACATGATGAAAGGCCTTGACATACAGACATATCTCACAATTGTGGTGACATTGCTACCATGCTGCATTCATTGTCTACAACATGTATTTTCTGTGGTTGAATGCTCAGGTGTTCAACATCCACATTCTGTGACTGTTAGCTTTATGTGTCCTTATACTGTTATGCATGAATGTCATCCACTGCAGTTACAATGTATACAGCTACAGTGGGAGAGAGCTCCACCATCCCTTTTATTTCAAAAAGATTGTTTATGATGCATACATATGATGTAATAAGTTAGAATAGCTGGAGTGTCACGCTTGTGTTAAGACTTCCACTGTGGTACGTATGGTTCTTCCACGTCATTAGTTGAATGCATATCTTACTTTTCAATTCCTGAAAGGTTAACATTATATGAATCTAACAACATTACACAGACACCACTGTATTGAGTTATTCTTATGCATTTTATGTTGGACAATGATATATCATCTTAGGTTGTGACGCATGGCAGTGAAACGGTTATTCAGGGCAAGTTGTGCTGTGAGTGCTCCTATGGCACATGCATTAATTAGTGGCATGTATAGCGTATTTACACAGACAAACCGTGGTTCAATTTTGGGACAGTGTGTATGCTTCACGATGGAAACAGCTTCTTTGTCAAAGAGGCATTGGTATCATACTGATCATTGCTATGTGGGCAGTAACACGTGTAGCTCCTTTTCAGCATTCAAAATAAATCTGATTGTTCAAATTAAATTCATAACTCCTGTCTTACTGCATACATTAATTTCAGTTATTTACTCAGAATAATGGAAAATAACCGCAAAGACAAGACAAACTAATAAAATAATAAGCAGTTTGGGCACATCAAAACCGGCTCACCAACACAATAATTCATTAACTTAACACAAGCGCTTTCACCCTCCCACAATGCAGGACTTTATCAAGTGAATTATTGTGTTGGTGAGCCAGTTTTGGTGTACCCGAACTGCTTATTATTTTATTAATTTCAGTTATTTGTGATAGACTCCATTGGTATCTGCTATGGAATGCAAAGATTTTTTAGGGAGCCTAATATCAATGTTGAGGGGTTGAATATGGTAACTTCTGACTGTTAGACAAATGTGTCAGGCTGCAGTAGCTTACACACAGACAATAGTTTTGGCATAGTTAGAGGACTACCTTTTTCAGGCCTTGTCTTACAAGGTAAGGCATCCATACCCCTTATGAGAGAAAAGTGCTATAAGCCTTTCAAGGGTGTCTTCATGACATAACCAATATTTGTATTTCTATGGCATCCATGACTGGAATGCATCACTCTGATATTTGTCATGGCATTTGTTCACAAATTACATGGTACTAATGTTCATCAGAGATTACCTAGTTCCAAAATAATTGTACTCTGTATTTCATGTCTTCATCCAGACATTTCTTTATTACTACAGTTGTTTTTATCACACTATACCACTTAATGTCAGATGAGAGCTTCCATAAATGTGTCTTCCTGTATAACATGTTGCCAGACCATCAGACACTGTGATTGGTCCTTTGTTATGACACTTTCATGTATGTTGGTGCTATTGAATTGCTGTTATGTTACTGTTCACTGTACGTTCATGTGAGCACACCCAGTATAAAGTGTCAGGGATGTTTACAAATTACCAGTGTAAAGTATGAAATGTCATCCAATCTGTGTTGTCATTTGTCACTTATGTATGTTGTTTGTTATTAAATTACCATTTAGTGTTTACATGAGTAGACAACAGTTGCTTGTCTGTTACATGCTTATAGACAATAAACCCTTTCCTATGGTTGCCAATAACAGTTATGTGAAAAAAAATATGTCCATTTTTGGTGTGTATGACAAGACAGCTGTAAGGTTCATTTGTTCTTGTGTGGAGACTGCAGCAGTGGTGTCAGCTTGCATACATTAATTTCCTGTATATACATCTCATATGCAATAACTGCAGTTTATGCATTTATGCATTCATCCCATAATGCATCGTTTTTTCTTGCTGTTATCTCAGGTCAGCATTTTATTAACATGTACATACATTTTAACTTCCTTTGTTACACTGCAGCTTTATATCCCTATCACATTCTTTGTTAGCATGTCCGTTTTATTTATGTGCATAACTACTCTATTGCTACTGACATTAATTATCATTGCATCAGTATTGCACAATTTATGTTAGAAATGTTTCTTTGACATTTCAGCACATTTGCCAGTACTATGTGAACACATTTTACCCATTTCCTCTTCCCTATTATTTACTTATGCAGTATAAACTATTATTTGGGTACAATTCCCCTATTTCACTTCTTCCCTTCAGAATACTTACCCTGTACTTGTCCTTGATATTTCACTACTACAGTGTGTGCTTGTATCTTAGGTTTGCCTACAAACAAACCGTTCTGTTTACATTCTGTGCTTGTGTGTGCAAGCACCTTTCCATGACCACGAACACTACTGCTGGCCACAAAGAGGTGCTTGCAAATGTGTAGGCACAATGAACAGCCTTCATAGGTTCATAGGTTCATAGGTAGGTACAAGGCTAGTGGCCCAAGGGCCTACGTAAACCTAGCCAGCAAGGTACCATAGCTTACGCCACCCAAGAAAGTTATTTTCCTGTGCCACTGTCCAGCAGAGACACAGAAGTGATTCCCGGGGTGTATCTCCCATTTCCCATCCACTCATCAATATTTTTCTTGAAGAGTGCTAATGAGGAACTTTGCTTGACATAGATGGGTAGCTTGTTCCAGAGTATAGGAAGTCTCGTACAGGAATCTATCCCTCCAGCATGTCCTGTTTATTGTGGTGACAAGGTTTAGGTCCCTAGAGCATGTAGCTTGGAGGGATTGGGATTTCTTTAGGTGTAGCATGTCCAACAGCTCTGGGTTTGACATAGCTTTATATGTTAGGCATAGATCACCTCAGAGTAGGCAATATGCTACGGAGTAAAGCTGGAGTTTTTTGAGGTGGTCACTGTAGGGCATTTGTTTGAGGGCAGTAATCCTCTTTGTGAGATACTTCTGTGGCCTTTCCAGCTGTTTTAGATGTCTTGTGAGGTACATTCCAAAAGGGGCATTGTACTCTATAATGGGTCTAATGAGTGATGAGTAGAAGGGAACAATGACCTCTTTTTTCCTGGATGAGAACCCTTTTATGATGAGGTGTGCCACATAGAAGGACTTCCTGACTACTGTGGTGATGTGACTATCAAAGGAGAGACTACTGTCCACCTGGGTCCCAAGGTCTCTTATCACACATTCAGTGTTAAGTAGATTGCTGCCTATGTGGTAGTTCATGGGTACAGAGTTTGTACCAAAGGGGATGACACTGCACTTTTTGGCATTGAGCTTGAGGCCATGGCTCTGACACCAGACATCTGTCTCAGTGAGGCCCTTCTGTAGAATGTCCACATCATTTGGGGACTTGACTATGGCTCCTAGTTTGCAGTCATCTGTGAACTTCGTCAGCCAGAGGCATTCTGTGTTAGCCTGTACTTCAGAGAAGTAGATACCAAACAGGAGAGGTCTCAGGATGGAACCCTGTTGCACTCCACTTGTCACTGCCTTGAGGTCAGATTTGGAGTCTGTAACTTTTACAGTGTGGGTTCTGTCAGTGAGCCAGTTGACAACCCATCTTGTGATGTAGGGATTTATACCTAGTTTAATGAGTTTAGCTATAATTCCAGAATGGGGGATGGTGTCGAAAGCCTTGGCGAGGTCAAGATAGGCTGTGTGAACAACCTTACCCTCATCCACGGCTTTGGTGACTGCCTCAAAGAAGTCGATCAGGTTCAGAAGGCATGATCTGCCTTTCAGAAACCCAAACTGGGTGGGATCCAGAGTTTGGAGGTTACCAATGTCTTTATTTACGAATTCCATGATGATACGTTCCATGGCCTTGCTGACCAGACTCGTCAGGCTAATAGGTCGATAGTTCCCGGGATTGGTGGTGGCTCTCCCTTTGTGGAGTGGGATAACTGTTGCTGTGCGCCATTCAGTGGGCACTGATGCGAGGCTATTATTGAACATGGTGCTTAAGTGGGGAGCCAGTTCGTTTTGAAGTTTGTGTAAAACGCAGCGTGGGATGTTGTCCGGTCCCATGGATGCTATGTTTTTGGCTTTAGAGAGTACAGCTTTTATCTGTGTAGTTCATTACAGGGACTCTGCATTCTTCCTGTATAGATATGGGCCCTTTAGGTGGTGTGAGGGGGGGTAAAGTTAGCACTGAACCGATCTGCCAGGATGTTGGCAATATCAGTTGGTTCTGTAATTTTCGTGCCTTTGTGCTGTAACTCAGAGCAGATCTGGGTGTTGCAATCTAGATTATTGACATAGCTATAGAATGCTTTATGGTTGTCCTTGGATTTAGTGGCAATTTTGTTTTCGTAGATAGCTTTGGAGGATCTTATAAGGGATCTCAGCTTCTTACTGAGGCTGACCAGGGAGCTCGTCCACTCATGGGATTTTACTGTCTTTTACAACAGTTTCTTCCTTCTGTTGTACAGTTTGTTTATGGCAGGGGACCACCAGATTGGCTTCTTTTTTTTGGAGGATAGTGTCTTGGTTCTGTTTGGGATAGCACAATCCACGCAGTCGTGTAAGTGCTTATAGAGTGCATTTGTGTAGGATTCAGCATTTATAACTGTATTTTTCATCTGCATGGGTGTCATGAAGTTCGCCATTTCTGTCTTAAGCATGAAGTTGGCTTTGGAGAAATATTTTACTGTGGTTTCCTTAAGGGGGGTGGGGACAGGATGTGGATATCAAGGGTGATAAGCTTATAGTCGGATTGGACCAACGAGGAGTTGACTTCAGGTGTGGAACACCTGTCACTCATGTTGGTAATGACTAGGTCTAGGATATTGTTGCCCCTGGTGGGGCTATTGCACAGGCCTAGAAAATGAGGAGTTAGAGAGGCTGGTGTGTAAATCCAGCAATATGTACACTGCAGGACTGTGCACAAAATCAGCTTGTAATAAGACTGGCTTACTCAACAGATGTTATTGTTTTTTGGATGAATAGGGCATTCTGAACACGTAAATACTGTACTTCCTGGTATGCATGTTCACTTTAACAGTAGACATATTGAATCCTCCAATGTGTTATTGTTAACAGAAAGCAGCACGACTATTCAATGTTGGTGAATAGCAACACTCATTTCTCATCATTTGGCAAAAACTACTCAATATTTGCCTTTGGCCAAATGACTGTGCTGACTGTTGCACTATGGAGCTTTCGATAGATGCAGAGATGAAAACAATAGTGATAGAAATGTAGTCATTTATTGATTCAATGATCACACTTTACAAAGTTCACTGTGACCCTGATGTGATGTTCAGATTGTCTGTTAGTTATGTTGAGGCAAGGGATCCATTGTTTACTGCTGGCTTTTGCACAATGCTCATTTCATTTATCAGTATTCCATAATGTTGTCATACTCTCATCAAAATTATACTTTATCACGACTGTTGTACAAATAGTTCTGTAACATTGATAGTTAATAAACATGTGATGCAACCATGCGTTATCTAGGAAGGGATTTGACTCCTGTCTTGTAGACATAGTAGCAGTGTATAGAACAATTGTTGATAGGCAATGATGACTTACTGCACAGATGTGGTGTGCTAAAGTCTACATGGATATGACAAGCTGTCCCTAAGTTTGTGCCTTTATTCCTACATTTTGGTTGTTTGTCAAGTAGTCTTGCATTGGAAGGTTGAGACGTGTGCCTGCATATAATTCAAAAATGTTGCAGTGGAATATATTGATGGGGAAATTTCAAAATGTAAGTTTTGCTTGTCTTTACGTATACACACACACACACACACACACAAAAACACACACACACACACACACACACACACACACACACACACACACACACACACACACACACACGTACACACACACATGTACACACACGCACACACACGTACACACACACACATGCACACACACGCACACACACACGTACACACACACACACACACACACACACACACGTACACACACACGTACACACACACACACGTACACACACATGCACACACACGTACACACACACACACACACACACACACACACACACACGCATACACACACGTACACACACACACACAGACACACACACACACACACACACACACACACACACACACACACGTACACACACACACGTACACACACACGTACACACACACACATGTACACACACGTACGCACACACGTACGCACACACGTACGCACACACGTACGCACACACGTACACACATACACACAGACACACACGCACACACACACACACACACACACACACACACACACACACACACACACACACACACACACACACACACACACACACACAAACACACACACACGACACATCCTTGTAACTGCTAATGCAGCTGCTTACATTATTTTGAGTTACATATTCTCCAGTTCACTAACTACAGCTTTCTAAGAGCCTTAGTTACAGAGGGGAAGAGGGAAAAGAAGGTCCTTTTCAATGCTGCTGCTTTTCTTGTTGCACTTACTTAAAGCAGTTCCTTGCATTTTACCTATATATTTATCCAATCACTAAACACAACTGATATTGTCAGTTAGCAAGGAGAGGGTACAGCAAGTCCCATAGCCGGCCTTAGGCATAGGCCAACTAGGTGGCCGGCTAGCGTGGCACTATAGCAGGGGTGCTTTTCTAGTATTTATTTGGTGTAGGTAGACCAAGGTGGGGGCACCAAATAGTGTGGTAGGGGGCGCTGTGGAGCCCTTTTGCTTAGGGCACCAGCTGACCTAAGGCCGCTCTGGTCTTTATAATTGTTTTTGCAGTTGTTTGTTAGATGATTTTGTTTATTATTTTTATTTCCTCACTTGTTAACCTTGGTTTTCAAAAAGCTTGGTAAGTGAGGGGAAAGGTGAATACAGGGCCTTTACTTGTTGAAGTTCTTTTTTTATCCCTCTTGTTAATCATTACAGTTAGCTAGATGAAAAAAATGTCAGCTTTCAGAACACACAGTAGTCTTGGCTGCTTGATATTGTGCCTTGTTAGTTTCTTTATTTTTAAGAGGGCTTTATCCATACATTAAAATCCTGCTGTGGAAAGTTGAGCATCTATCAAGGATCACTGATTTTTCAAACCTATTATCTAAACACTTGTTAAGACTCTGATGCATAATAAACAGGGATATCTAGCCTTTTGTTCTTTTATGAGCATAATATCATTGTAGCACATGGACTGTGATGATTGTGCTCTGATTTCCAGAAAAAGACAAATAAGTTAAGCAGTTCTATAGTGTAAGACCCAGTCTTAAGAATCATTAAGCAGCTTCTGTTTCACTTGTTAAGATCGGATATCATGCTAGACAGTTAAATCTTTCTGTACTGACCAGCAGACAACAGAGTAGAATTAAAAATAGATTTGTTTCTGCCTGCTGTCTGTGCCGGTAATGTGTCCTTGACTTTCAGTAACGTAAGAGAGTGCCTGACAGTGCTTACTAAATTCTTTACAGCTTTCACAGTTGGCAAAGCACTTGGTGTTTTTTTTCTGTTGCTAGTCATATGTGAAGCAGATAAATGCACTACAATGGATTATGATGTCTCCGATCGTAACATGTTATTATGTGATCTTGACATGAATGCTGAGAATTACCTTTCAACCTGCACTCTTGAGGTGAATTTCTTGGCATCCATGTCTTGAACACATAATAATCTAGGTATGATTGCTGATCTGATCATGATCCTCTGTATTATTGTTATAATAAGCATTATTGTTGTTACTATTATTACTATTATTACTGTTATTATCATTGTTACTATTATTACTATTATTACTGTTATTATCATTGTTACTATTATTACTATTATTACTGTTATTGGCATTGTTACTATTATTACTATTATTACTATTATTACTGTTATTGGCATTGTTACTATTATTACTATTATTACTGTTATTGCCATTGTTACTATTATTACTATTATTACTGTTATTGCCATTGTTACTATTACTATTGCCCAGAAATATAATTAATAATACCATGGTGTGGATATTGTTGACTCTGACCATTTCTTTTTTTTTCAAATTTCCTTTATTAGGTTTTTGTTTAATAACAGCTAGTAAGTATCTCTTTCTATTTCATTCCAGAGGCTCTGCTGATCGTTGGAAGAAGCTCAGCCGTCCCTTGTTGCATGACATCACCAATCAATCAAAGCAAACCACATCCTTCTGAATTTTTGTAATAAATCACTGGCAAAGCCTCTGATATTAGTCTGAATTACAGCTCAGAAGGCTTTGATTAAAAATGAGGAAGGAGCACCTTCATTCGACTTTTATTTCAATAAAGATATCGCAGCTCAGGAATGAGCAGTCATTAAGCAGGTTATGATAGTCCTTTGTGAAATCTTGATTAGGAAAGTGAGCAATAAAATGTACAACTTTGGAACTAACTTTCTCATCTTGTTCACAATTTGTAACGTTAGGCAGTAGTATTATCCACACATTTTCTTGTAGCTGGCAGTGTATATCAGGTATTATTTAGTCTGTACTTAGGAAAAACAAAAACAAAAAAAAAATGTGTCACTTGTAAAGATGTGTTTAAATATGCAAAAAACAATAATAAATATCTACCTATTTATTTATTTTATTTATTTGACAATTGTTTATGTTTATCTATTTATATGTATATATACTTAGTTATCCTGAACTATGAGTGGTGTAAGGTGAGTGTGTGTGTGTGTGTGTGTGTGTGTGTGTGTGTGTGTGTGTGTGTGTGTGTGTGTGTGTGTGTGTGTAAGTGTGTGTTTGTGTGTTTGTCTTAGCGTGTGTGTGTGTGTGTGTGTGTGTCTATATAATGTGTGCCTGTGTGTCTGGCTGGGACATTATAGTAAGTAGGTTAGTTGGGGAATATACAGGATAGGTGTATGAGTGTGAATGGCAGAGTGTGTCCATGAATGTGACCAGATGGGGAGGCTCTGCATGTGTGCATGCATGAGTGTGTGAACGTATGTGCTGGGGGTGAGGCTGCTATACCTCTACAATCACCTAGAAAATGGATAAATCCTTCAACAATGGGGGGAGCACCAGACACCAAGAATAACTCTTTATATTGTGCCTTAAAGGTCTTTAAAAATAATAGAACAATGTTTTGTAGCATGAAAAATGTGAAGCAGGAGGGAACACTAGACAACAAGGATAATGCCTTATATCATGCCTTAAAGGCACATAAAATAAAGGAGTAAAGTTTTGCAGCTCAAATGTGTGTCAGAAGAGCACACAATAACAGCGACACTCTATACAGTGTGCCCTAGAAACTGTTAAACAGATTAAAACCCTTTCAGGACTCATACACAGTGTGCCATCCCACTGTGCCACCATTAGTACCAGGGATAGTTCATAAATGTAATCTACATCTTTGGAAATTAAAAAAAAAAAAAAGTAAAGAGGGGGACTTGATCCCTCCTACTGTCATACAGAGAGCAGCTTATCAAGCAGAAGAAGCAGAAGCTTTAACCCCTGACATTAATTCATCAGTCAGTATAGTACACAGTTTTTTATATAACAAGAAGTATACACCTCTAATGTCAGGAATTATATAGTGACTGCAACAGTTTGTGGTTTATGAAGGTCAGAGCAACTATAAGAGACATCAGCAGGAGTATCCTGTAAAATCAGGGACGGGGAGTTGAGAGGGATAGACGTGTGTCCATACTGCAGAAGGTTCAGTGCAAACTGATAGGACCATTGGGCAACACTATACAGAATAATTAATCTGTTACTAACAAGTTACTAGATCAACAGGTCTAGTCTCACAATAAGCACTTTATTATGAAAAAGAAGTACAAAACAATAATGTCCAGCATTATTTACTAAGTATAAGTATCCATGATTTGTGTGGGCAGGGACAAAAATAGTTAGAGACAGCAGGAATTTTTTTGTTGACTCAGGAACAGCTAAGGGGTCTGTGTGTATTTGTGTGAAAGCACTGATTTCCCCCCCAGTAGTTAAGGGCAATTTACAGACATCAAATTCTCCAATAATGAGATTTTTCCTCATTGCTACTAACATGTCTCTGAGTCACATTTTATCTGTAGAAACAGACCACTTTGGTAAAAGGTCTTGCTGCCAGTGATGGGGTTCTTTCTGAATCCTGGAACACTGTGCATTCATATTCAATTGTAATTCTGAAGGCTTGCACAGTACATCAGTAAACTGTAGCTCTGACCACATTATTGCCTTTGCTTTCTTTTATCTATGTAAGCTATATGTAAAGAACAATTTTTTGAATGAATGTCCTTTGCAGGTGATGGCATTCACTTTGACTATGGAGTTTGTAGGAGATGGTTCTATGTGTAAAATGATTTATATTATTATTTTTATCAGTTAATATTGGAGAAAATAACGTTGACTTTTTTGTTTTGGTAGTCACTGGGATCTGTAATTTACTGCAGTTCCAAATATGCTTTAGTTTTGGCAATGTCTGAGTTTCAGTGGACACACCAGTTCACATTCATGTTATTATAACTGCTATTTGTGTCTGTTTATGCCTGTGTGTGTGTGTGTGTGTGTGTGTGTGTGTGTGTGTGTGTGTGTGTGTGTGTGTGTGTGTGTGTGTGTGTGTGTGTGTCTGTGTGAGAAAGAGAGAATATATATATATATATAAATAGAGAGAGAGAGAGAGTCAGAGAGAGCGAGATCATAATATATATATATGCATATTATGATCTCTCTCTCTCTCTCTGACTCTCTCTCTCTCTCTCTCTATATATATATATATATATATATATATATATATATATATATATAGAGAGAGAGAGAGAGAGAGAGAAATAGGTACATATATTTTTATATAAATAAATAAATACATGCACACATATATAGGGATATATGTATATATATATATATATATATATATATATATATATATATATATATATATATATATATGGGTTCACTTTATAATTTTGAAATACTGAAATACCGAATTTCAGTATTTCGAAATCATAAGGTCAAAAACTGAAAATTGCGAAAGTGCATAATCGCGAATTTGAATACCTCAAATTCACGGTTATGGCTTACAGTACATGGCGTGCGGTTTTGGGAGGGTATTGTGTATGGATGTACATGTAATTGAAGGTAAGTGAGTGCTTTGTAAGTGTTTTGTGTGGGAGTTTAAGTTTGTCTGAATGTGTGGATGTATGTATATGTCTGATGTTTGTGTGTATGCGATGGACTGTGAAATGTGTGGGTGTGTGTTTCATTTTTGTGTCTTTGTGATCTCAAAGTTAGTATATATAAGTAGGGAGGTGTGGGGGGCACAGCCCCCCACATGGAGGGTGCAGGGTGGCTTGCCCCCCTGCTTACATGTAGGTTAGGTTTGTTTGTATTTTTGTGTTTGTGTGTGTTTTGTTTGTTGTAGTGTGGGTTGGACGATGCATGTGTTGTGTAGTGTATGGTTTGTATGTGTCTGTGACTGTGTTTCGCAATTGTGTGCTGTCGGGATTATGGACGTTCGACTTTATGATTTCGAAATGCTTAAATTCTGTATTTCAGTATTTCAAAATTATAAAGTGAATCCATAGATATATATATATATATATATATATATATATATATATATATATATATATATATACACATATAGCTATAGATAGATATATATATAACTATATACTCAGACACAACATATGTACATGCATATGTATCTGAGGAATGACATTACATACTGCATGCCGCCATGTTTAATATTTTTGAATGAGTGAATCTATAACTGAGGATGGATGAATCAACCCAACAGAGATGAGAATTCACTGCTCTTTTTCACTATTGGATTTCATGCAGTAAGATGTACATATAATATAACTGGGCTGATAATGCATTTTACAAAAAATATTCTTAATTTGAGTACACTAGCCACATGCTTCATTTTGTCAGGTGGCAAATAATTTGGAGGTACCAGTTTTTAGCTATTACAACAGATGGATTTTAAACAGTATACATTGGCAGCTTACAGAATGACAAATGATGGTTTATTCTGAAATTCAGTTTTAACTCCCCAGGTGCATGACTGATCCCCAATTATTGACCAGTGCAACAGTGTTTTATATCCTGGGGACTCCTTTGTCCATATTAAAGAAGTAGGGTAGCCAAACCACAGCCTTTCCATTATAAGTGGCTATGATCCTCTTCACCCGGTTCTGCTGTGACATCTTCAGTTTTTAGGAGAGAGCATTTCACAAGTGGACCTTTATCTTAGCCCCCATCATTTTTTATTGCAGACCTCTTCAGTATATAACAGCATAAATACTCTGGTGTATGCGGTGATGTATGTGAGCCTTGTAAGCATAAGCAGTACCCTCACTAGTTAGCAGGGTGGCAACTGACCCTTCACTGGTTAGCTGGGTGGAAACTGACCCCCTCACTGGTTAGCTGGGTGGCAACTGATGCATCATTGGTTAGCAGGGTGGCAACTGACCTCCTCACTGCTTAGCTGGGTTGCAACTGACCCCCTCCACATTCTCTACAGAGAATACAGAGCATCCTAGCTTGTAAGCTATACACAAAAGAAACAATAATAATAAAATAAAATAAAAGGCAAACTAACTCAAGCAGGTAACCCCAATTCCCAAGAACAAATAAAATTACATCTTCAGTGTGTGAAGAACCTATTTTGTTTTCCTTTTTTGGTTTCTAAGCTGTACTTACTAATTCCCACAGATTCTTCCTGAACACAGGTCACTGGAGGACTGATTGCATATCCTTGCTCTGGGTCATGGTCTGGCTTGGAGACCTACATATTTAGCAAAGTGCAGACTTCCAAATTAAGATTATCTATAGTTCTTATTACCCTAGTTAGTCAGTCTGAAGACTGGAAATTAAGACTCATGAATCATATTGGTGAACATACTAACTGTTAAAGTTTCCTGTATCAGCGCATATTCTGTTGCTAAGCAGCAGCAATTCACAGTGCCTTTACAGGCAAGCACTGTACAGTTCTGTTTTTCAAAGTAGTTCAGTTTTCATTCAAATAAGATTTATTTGTCTTGTCACTTACTAGGTGTTAACTTTGTAAGGAACATTTTTTATGATTAAAAATGAATAAAATATGTTTAACACTTGCTTCTTTATTTTTTTAGTTGACAAACTTGCATCACTTCAATTCTATGTACAAATGTTATCTACTTAGAAGACTATAAATAAATCCATAAAATGCATTTGGAACAAACTTTGAAGACTTCTATGATTTTCTTTGGTGATAAATTTTAATTCTGCCCTTACCTTTGTTTTCAATGCAGATTGTGCTTTTATTGATCATTTTATTTATTGTTTTATCAAATCTATGTCTGATAAAAACCTGTGCTAAATAAAATCCCTCAGATGCACCACCCTTCTCAAAATCACAGCACCCCTAAATGCATTAAATCAAATGAACGTAGCATTTTACAATTGCAACTGCTTACAGTTATTGTTATTTATTTATTACAAGAGGGTAACCAGCCTAAGACTATGCACACCCTTCTTTTTCATATTCTTATTTTGAGAAAGAGTGATTCACAATATTCAATGAAATACCATCTTGCTGTCTGTCCTTGTGGCAATAGTAGTGGACTGTATCTTTCAACACACTGAGCCACACAAATTACCACTAGAGGTAACATGCAAACAGATACAAGATAGCATTCCATCAAGCAAAATCACTCTAACTGATATGAACTGAGCACTCAGGTATTGACCACTAACATATAAGCATTTTACTTGCACAGAAATGCTGTGGATTAAGGAGTGACTAATGAGCTGTTTCCTGTGATCCAGTATACTAGAGTTTGATTCCCATAGCCTCCATTGCCTTACTGTGTGAATCTGACTAAGTCAATTAAGCAGACAGTACACCAGGATTGGAGACTGAAAAAGGTCCATGGAAATCAATAGGCTACACTGGTTAACAAAAATAAATAAAATAAAAACTGCAATGTTTATTTATTTGTATACTAAGAGAATGCAGGTAAGATGCAACAACCAGAACACTATAAAAACAAGAAAGAGAACTGTTGGATAAGGAAACAGAATTGAGCACAGTGGAGAATGGAATAAAGGAGCTCAGAAAGGATTAATCCAATGGAGTAGATCGGTTACTCCGGAACTCCTGATGGTATTTAAAGGTGTGTTGGGGTATTTGTAGAGTATTTCACTTAAATCTTTCATTATATTCCATTAGCGAGGGAGTAGTTGCAAGGGACTAGTGGTGAGCAGCTGGGCTTATGCTCCATAATGAAATTTCTAGAAACAACTCATGAAACTTTACTCCAGTCATTACAACCTTAGAAGCAGAAAAGGTCTTGGATAATACCCTGAAATAAAAGTGAACACAGTTTATTTTATTCATTTAGAGCAAATAGTTAGGCTAAACCACGTCACATTTTAGTTAAAACCTCATTACAATAAGTTAGATATTTAAAATTTCATTAAACTAAATGCAACCAGCTAATGAAATAACTGAACAATGATTAGGTAATGCAAATTCAGATTTAAGCTGGTTGTTATATGTACATGCATACATACATGCATGCATACATGAAAACATTTCAGGCATGGACAAAAACTCTTTCGTTAGCCTGCCAAATTACCAGAAGCGTCAACCCTATAATAAATGTCCAAGTTGTTCTTAAAACTATGTAAACTACTGCATACATTAATAAAATTTAGTAGTCTAATTATTATAGGAGAATAAAGCCACACTAAAGGAAGATGAAGAAGAAAGAATTGCAACTAGTATTCTACCAGTCCATCTGCAGTCAGAGAGTAGCACACCAGGATAGTAAAGGATTGAACATTTTGTACATTATTAAAATGATTATAACCAGAAGTCTATGAGATCACACATTATCAACAAAAATATGATTGGGAAACTCTAATCTCTCCATCTGCAACCCTTTTTTCTCATTTTTGCACAGGAAGTCATGGTGTTACATCAACAGTGACAAATATCTAAAGTCAATGCTCACACCACTTGGTGGTAAGTGCAAACATGAAAAAGGTGAGTGGCTGTATGAAGATTATTAACTCTCTACTGCTCTTGTTTCTTTTTCTATTTATTTGGGTTTTGGAAAGTGAGAGTGATTTAGTGTGGCTTCTTATGAAGGCGCAGAAGAGTATTTTCAGTCTTTACCCCCTGGAAGCGATACTTTTCAACAAAATGTACACTGGCATGCTTAGTGCCTGGATGTTAGGGGCAGCATAGTGCCAAGATCTAGTGTAAGGTCAAATGGAAATGGTCCATCTGAGAGAAGGAGCAAATATGAAGCATTTTATAGATCAGGGTAAAGGTGAACAGATACTCAGAGACACTCAGGGGCAGGCTGTTTTACAAGTGGTTAGCAAATGTTTTTCTTTCTTTTTCTGTTAGTTGGTAAATGTGGCAGATTTTGCTCACAGCAGTTTGAAGGCTATCAGTGGCTAATGTTGTAATCAGAGGTAGCCAACCGAGGGAGAACATGCAGAATGATAGGTATGAATCCCCCTTTACCTGAGGCATTGTCAATCTTCGGTTATTAGAAACATGGAAATTATGCAGCTTGCAGCAAAGATGGTTGAGACTTTGTCTTGCAATTTAATGTCAACAAAGAAACAAAGCTGAAGATCTAAGAAAATACCCCAGTGATTGTAAGACAGCTCTGCCAACAAACAGAATCCCTTAGAAGAATTTACAAATAAGCTGATTGCAGTGGAAGAACTCATCATTTTGGTCTTTGTGAAGTTTTTGATACTCTGCTTATTTGAAAACCATCGACAGACATCTACTAGGTATTTTTTTTTCTAAGACCTCATACAGGTTGTTGTTTGGCTTAGTCTAAAGCTTACAAGCACATTAGCAGAATGTATAATTACTTTTTAGCTGACATGTTGAACACTTTTAGCATAAATTGAAAATTATTGGGTGCCCAGACCAAAGGCACTGTTCTCTTATATTAGTGTAGAAATGGTTAATCCATTTATGAAGGAAAACTGGAAACATTTGGGAAAAAAGAACTGGGTAGAAGGACATCAAATAATGAAAATAACTGTGGTTGTCTGTATAATTACTTATGTTAACACTGAAGTCATTTGCCAGAAAAATAAGTTCTATGTTAATACTCACCCTTCATTTTTAATATATTAGGTTTACTGATTTTAAAACACACACGCATGCATGTGCACACATATGGACACACACACACACACACACACACACGCACACGCACACGCACATGCACATGCACACACAGGCAGACAAAATTAGTCCAGTGTTAGAAAATTCACATTTTAGATGGATTACAAGGTACCAACAATTCTTACAATAAGCACAAATAACTAATGTTTAAAATTCAAACTAATAAAAAATCTCCTTAACACATCCCTGACTTCTATCTTGTACATACACTTCTTATCAGATCTGCATGTTTGTATGAATAAATAAAACATAAACACCATCAAGGAACCCTAATATTATAAAATGCTAAGAAGAGGAAACAAAAAAAAAAAATATATATATATATATATATATATATATATATATATATATATATCAAGTCTGTGTTATACAGCCTTTCATTTATTAGAAGCCTCAGCTAAGACAGCAATATGGTATGTGGGGAAGAAATAACCATTAAGCAGAATGACTTAAAGGGGCACAGATTCTCCCAGTCAAAAAGCCCTTGACAGAAGGAGCAAGTTTGTATATTTCAAGAGTCTCCTTCCTCAACCTAAAATATGTATGTATGTATGTATGTATGTATGTATGTGTAAGTAGCCAACCTCCTCGTCCAGTACACCCCTCTAAACATTTTAGCCCTAGATTTCCCATTTTGTTCTTTCTCCCATACAACCCATTTAAGAACACTCTTCCAACATCCTTTGCAAGTTAAACAGATTTAATACCGTAAATCTTGCTACTGACTGCCTGCCCATTTTGCTATCTTTTAGCCAACCTCCTGGTCCAGTACACCAGCCCTAGGTTTTTTATTTTGTTCTTTCTCCCATCCAATCCATTAAACTACACTCCGCCAACATCCTTTGTACGTTAAACATAATTTAGTACAACCACATACCTTGCAACAACTTACATAGCCCATCCTTCCATTTGCATTTGATCCATAACTCTCACTTTATCTCTCCCAAAGGAACAGTCCCTACACAATCCAAACAAAATGTTTGACAAAGAAAACTGTAATTATTTAACCTCCTTCCTCCAAGGACTGATAGCTCTGTCACTGGCCTTGTATCATATGAACAGAACCACCATCAACTTTAATACATATTTATCTGCACACAACAAAGGCACCCTGTGTATCCACAAGTCAAGTTTTTAAATTTTCCCTTAACTCTCCCCAAATTTTTAACATTATTCCATCCCAGGTTAAGGATACCTCCAGCTCTCAGTACTTTGCACCCCTTCTAAAACACAGTTAAGCCAATGCTTGCATTAAGTATGCCACCTAATGGAACAATAATTGCTTTATGAGGAAGAAATTCTAACCCAGGTTGTTTCTAATCAATTCAAGCTGCTTTGTGGATTAAAGCCTGCTTTCCAGTGTAGCACCATGCAGTCATCTGAAATAAATGTAAATTCTCCACTTGCTTAATAGATCTCCATTCTTCTGCCATCTTCAACCTCCTCATAATCCTTTGTGCCAACAGTTTGATTACTAAAAGAACAAGAAGGGTGAAAGTGAATATTGCTGACTGATTTCTCAACCAGTATTTGCAGAACTAGCTTTACTATTGTTCACCAGCATGAAAGTAGGATCCACACATAAACCCTTACACCTATTGATTAATAGTTCCACAAACCAAATGCCCTCTGGCACTATTTCTATGAAGTCCTAACTGATGGTATCAAAAGTTATTTTTTATCAGATATTATGACCCAACTTTATGACTCTCTTCCTTCACCATATAAAAAGCCCAGAAGTAGCCAGCTATAGTTTTCCAGTCTGTGATCTTTATAAAGTCAACCTGGTCTGTATTTATTAACATTGATGAATGTCTCCAGTTTAGCTTCAAGGACTTGAACACTAATCCTTGCATCCACATGGTCAAAAACACTGGCCTGTAATTGGTCAGATTACCTATAAATGAATATCCCTTATGAAGAACTACTACAAATGCCTCTCTCCGCAATAGTAGCAGATTCCTACTTTGCATAGCTCAGTCAAATAATACAGTAAAATCTTTACTGATCTAAATTCTCAGAAATTTCTAGAAGTTTGTAGCAAGCCTCAGTGGCCTAGTATTCACCTATGAATCCTATGTATGAAAATGACTTGAACACTAATCCTTGCATCCACATGGTCAAAGACACTGGTCTGTAATTGGTCAGATTACCTATAAATGAATATCCCTTATGAAGAACTACTACAAATGCCTCTCTCCACAATAGTAGCAGATTCTTACTTTGCATAGCTCAGTCAAATAATACAGTCAAATCTTTACTGATCTAAATTCTCAGAAATTTCTAGAAGTTTATAGCAAGCCTCAGTGGCCTAGTATTCACCTATGAATCCTATGTATGAAAAGCCATTTTTTTCAACCATTTTACCTCTCTTCTCAGTTTGAATGGCTTCCAATATTTCCTCACTATCATTTGCCTTTCCAAAACCTTGCCCCACATCAATTATTCTTTAGTTATCTCACTCCCAATGTCTTCTGCTTAGGGCTTATGACAGAAAGTCTTGAAAACACTTGTAGATATTTCCTGTCAACAAAACTCTGACATAAGACTACTAAACTGTGTCTTAAAATATGTACCTTGGCTTTCTTCCCCTTATCCTTCAGTTTAAACACCAGTAATTTATCTTCCATCCTTCTCACAGCCCCATCCCCACAGTCCAATTTTTTATCCTGACTTGTCCTACCTCCTTCAGTCTTTCCTGAAAGCACATCTTCTGATATTTAAAACTGTCATTTCTTCCCAGAATACCCCATGTGCTCTTCTGCACCATTACCAGGTTTTCATGCTTCTCTTTTCCTTCAATTTTCCTCTTATCTATGATCATTTCCTCTTAGTCAGCCTTCTCCTTGTCCCACCAAATGCCCTTCTTCCTTCCTGTCTTCCAACTCCAGTTTTCCTCTTTCACTTTAAAACCTTTTGCAACCATCACACCCTCTGTGATTCCTATCAGTCACAAGGATTTAACTACCTTGTCTTTTTTCTTGGGATATCACTGAATAAACAGTAACTAATGCATAGTCCAACACCACACAACATCACACAACACCACACTCTCCCCATCACAGGCATCAGCTATTTCTTGCATATACTTCTCACGCACAGACAAATTATCAATCTGCTTAGCTTGCATTGACTTATCCCTTGAAAAAGTGACACCTCACCTTTGTGTGTGATGTACTTGTCAATGCCAACATGTCAAGTTCTTCTGCAACATGTCCATGGCATTGCAAATGTTGTCTTTCTTTAAAAACAATCTATCAAGTTTGTCCTCCAAAGTCACATTATAGACAAAACAAACAAAAAAAAGACTTCCCAAAAAAATGCATCTCCTTTCTTCCCAAACTCCTTCACAGTTATAAAGGAATCCCTAAGGTATCCCAGATCATTCCTGTTTTGACCAGTGTAAAAGGTTTGTTCAACCTCTTGCCTTCTACATGACATTTAACCAGTAGCCACCTCTACTTACCGGAACCAGTTTCTTCCTCCACTATCCAATGCAACCACTTTTTAACCAAAATCACTACTACACCTTTGACTAATCCATGCTAATTATGTTATACTCTGTGCTCCCTTCATGTATATTAATTCATCTATTCCTTCCTCTACCTTCTAGTAACCCTTACCTTTTTAATTGGGTGGTTTAAATCCCCTAAATTCCCTACCCTCTCTATCTTTCTTCCCTTTTCCGGTGAGGGCCTTCTAGAAGAGGTAAATCCACTGGGCCCTTGGGCATTCTGAAAAGAGTCCTGAAGGCTAACAGACAGAATAACACAGTGGCATGAAGCACTCAGGATATACAAAGTCATTAACAGTCCTCTGCCTCCAGCACTTCCAAACTGGCGCCCACACCTAGCTGACATTGCAAAATAAAATTTACACTGAGTGAGTATCACTGATAAAACTTATAACAATCACTTCCATACATTCTCAAATATTTTTCCTAATCAGCTCCTGGTGGCATGGAGAATAGTCTAAGGACTATATTACCTTATAATGCCCTACACCATCTGTCTCAGGCAACAACTAATAAGAAATACAAACATACATCTGCAAATGCGTAGAAAACATAAAAAAATAACCTTTACTATCACAAGAAATTCTGCTGTTACAGAATCATCACAAAGAGGTTGACAGACTTGCACAAGTGGCACATATCTCTCCCCTAGAATGAAGCTAATGATTCCCCCATGTTTGTAACTGCACTCTCTTCCAAACATAATTTGATAAAACTATAAGACTGCAGCCCTCTCAAAACAATACCCTTGACTGTGTACCTAGCCATTTAAGTCTCACCATGTCACTGTCCTTTCATTGTACTGCGCTAAGGACTTAATTTTGTTTAGAGCAAACACTCAGCTAGAACCCTTTTTGATAGCTGGAAACCACATAACAGAAATATTATAACTTCCACTGAAATCTCTATTTGCCTCCAGCAAACTTGCTGGAGGCAACTCAAACAATAAAGACAGTTTTTGTGATGTGATATACCACATATATGGTGCACAATTTCACAAATGTTGTACTGCCAAATGATCAAAAAAAGTATAGAACTAAGTTGAGCCGCATAACGTATCACTGTAAAAATAAATAAACAAATGATTTAATTAATTAAATAAAGCATACCTTCTCACCTTCTATCAAAGAATGATGACTTATCAAACAATGTTATGAACACAGAGAAACCTTGTGCATAGGACTACATAAACAACCCTTAAAAAGTAACACTACACCACTGCAGGGGTACTAGCAATGTTACACTAATCTAGCACAAATGTAAACCTATTAATTTGCATGACAAAGTCTCTTCATTAAGACTGGGCAAACTGAATCATCTGAAAAACAAAACCGGTTAATTTAAGCCATCTTGGGAGTGAGGAATATGTCGCTGGAGTGAGTGTCCTGCCTCTGTGTTGCTTGTATCCAAATATCATTACAAGATTACACATTAAACTTAAAGGCTCAAAAATACTTATGGTTTTATATTTTACTCAAGTAGTTTGGTGAATAGTTAGTTTAATTTAAAGACTAATTCCAAATCATAAATCTCTCACTTGAAATATTGTAACCAATGACCAGTATGCAGATGAAGAGAAGAGTTGAAAACAGGTTAATATCGGGTACTTCCTATTAAGTTCTACATTGAAATAATTGGTATTAAAGGTTCTGTGCAACAGAATTGTATACCTCATGGAACTTTATGAAGGTGTAATTCAATTTCAAAGGCAATTATGGCAATCAGTAATTAGGTGGTACAGAAAAAAAACAGGTGGTCTCAAATTGGTCTCCCACTTTATTCACCACATAAAACGTATTTCAGCAGTTTGCTTACGTAAAGACTGGTAATTTTAGTGTGCATATGGAAGTGGTTGAGAAATGATAAACATTTCTGTAACTTGGAACTGCAGTTCTTCAGAAAGTGCCTTTCTGCTCTTCTCTTTGCATGATGCAGTCTGATATAGCAGATATTCAAACTTCTTTGTATTTTCTTTTCACAGCAGGAATACATGATTTGGAAAAATACTCTGTAAAAGATTTTCAGAAATTAGTGGTTCATAAATTAAACCAACTCTTCAGCTTTTTTCAAAGAAAGTGTCACATTTTTAGAAGGATGGACAAGGAAAGATAAAAACAATATCACAGGATGACTGCCATATATGGAACTATTAAGTGTGTCTGATACCTTTCACATACTGGTATCAATGAGAAAAAGGAATACTTTTCAAGTGGTTATGACTTTACAACTTGCAGTGAATTTAGCCAAACAAGTTCAAAGAAGTGATATCTAATTTCCAGACACTAATACACAATTAATTATTTAAGGCAGAACACCCTTCTGCTCTTATCAGTACCTGGAAAAGGCCAAATTCCAAAGATTATACTGCATCTCAGATTTCACAAAATCTGCAGAAATCTATTTCGACACTGTTAAACGTTACACCTTTTTATTGTCAAAAGGGTCTAATTTTGGTTGAACCGTATATTCTGCACATATTTACTGTCTTACTATGTACCTCTAGCTTAATGTTTAATTACTGTCTTACTGTGTACCTCTAGCTTAAAGTTTAAATAGTAACCTGGAGCTCAACTATTAAATAACTGGATTTTGCGGGTAGCATATTCCTAAATAATATATTGCACCCTAAAATTATTTTCTGTTTACTCCATATTCCATAATACTAGCTTTCTTGTTTAGGTAAAATGTTATGTTTGTGGATGGTTATTAATTTTTTATCCAAGTCATAACTAGCAAAGTATCATTATTCATGCAACAGCTACTCATACCAATATAATATAATATAATATAATATAATATAATATAATATAATATAATATAATATAATATAATATAATATAATATATATAATATATGTTTCTGTATGACCTCTCAGTTCATTTATTACCATAGATGGGTTTAAAGGGAAGAACAATTAAGTAATCCATTATTGATGAAGTAGGGGGTTGCTTACTGCAATTTTCATTAGCTCTGCAATATCTGAGCTAACTCAAGTGATTTCTGTTTTGTTAGATGCATCCTGGTTTAACCTTTACTGCTAGATCATTTAGTACTCTTAATGACTCACGTTTTACAACTTAATGTTGAAGAGCATGAAAAGCAAAATCGGAAACTGAAGCAAGCTCCTGGCTAGAAATGTAACATACAGTTTTCTACCTATAAATTACTACATGCTCTGGGATCTTCATCATTTCAGGTGGGTTGTTCCCACCAGGTTTGAATGATAGTTTGTCGCTGACCAATAAGAACTAAGTTGGTGTTATTTAAATGTATGATGTCATGGTTTTTTTACACTGATGAAGGCTTACATAGCCAAAACCAGTTTGTAAGGTGAATAAAAGTGTGGCCTGTTTTGTTGTCTCAGAAAATAAACACGAAAGGTACCAAATAATTCACTAAGTAGTCCAAGGCACCCAGGAAATGTAGTCAGCCACTGATAAATCAAATTCACAACTTTATTCAGCCAGATAAAATAAAATAAACAAATTAAATAAAATAAAATAAAACAAAATAAAACAGATAAAATAAAACAAAATAAAATAAAACATAAATGTGAGAGCATTTATGTTTTATTTTATTTGGCTGAATTAAGTTGTGAATTTCTTTTATCAGTGGCTGACAACGTTTCCTGGGAGCCTTGGAGTACTTACTGTTTTGTTGTCTGTTATTTTACTCAAATTTGGCTGTGTACCCATGGACTTTACTTGTGCAGGTTGTTGGTGCTTCTCTTCATCATTTCAGCCATGGCTGCAAATGCAGTATCAGCATTTATGAAACCATGATACTTTTGCAGTTTTCAATAAGCAATGCTGGCACTGCACTTCCACAACATTGTTACCTGACTATCATGATGAATAACACCTTGGACCACAGGCAATCACCCCTTTTGCCCTGCTCTACCTGTAGCTCTGATTTCAACTGTCCTTTTCTGAGGTCACTCAGAGAGTTAGCAACTAACTACAAATGTATTATTTTCTTGTTAGTGCTTGAACTTTCATTGTAGCTTATATGTCAGCTATATGTACCCTTTCGTTATCTGATAAAATATCTCAATTTGGCTAAGACGTCAAGCATGATTTAGTTATATCTTAATTCATTTTTGTTCATGAATTAATAGTGAAACACAAGAAGCAAAACAGATATAAAAATGAGAACTTTAATGACTAAGTCTGTCTTTTGCTGTGTGTCAACCACATGAGCTGAGTTTGTATTTCTTGACACCTGGTGAGTTATTCTCATTAGGGCTAATATATATAATTATCAGCCATGGGATGGGTAAGGTCAATCTAACACCAAATCGGATAAGTTAAAAAGGGAAATTGGATAGACTTAAAATGTCCCACAAGGGAAGCTAGCCTAGTACTTACTTTTGAACCTATGAACCTATGGATGTACAGAGGCTGGATTAATGATGCTGCACTGGGTATGCATACCACCCTGTATTAAAAATATTAATATACAGTCCATGTAATAGTATGTAATATACGTAACTGATGACAAGGATGTCTGAATGATGGAACTGCTGCCCATGAATGAAACTGACTTTAAATGGTGAAACAATGTGAATTATGTCCATAATGACTAGATAATGGAGCTTTTCTGCCCCAGCCTCCACTGAAAAAGGACACTGCTCAGTCAGACAGTCAGACGTCCCTTATAAACAAATGCTAATAAATAAAAATACATTTAAAAGTTGCTAAATTTGTGATTCACAATAGCTCTTGTAGCAACTCATGAATGATCCTGAACAGACAGCCATTTGTTCCTGGTCATAGCCCAGACTATGAAATGTCACCCCACAATGTCATGTCTGAATTATGCTCAAAATTGTATATGAGGCTGTACATTTTGTTAGAAGTTTCTAGATTCTTTAACTGTCGGGATGCCTAATGTTTCTGAAATATATAGTTTCTTCATAAATGTCTTGACTTAGTACAGTACCATACTTACAGACTAGTACCTCAATATGCAAATAAGTAGCGCAATCCTATAAAATGGCATAAAATGTAACCATTGCTAAATGTCAGTAAGAGGTAACACTTAATATTGACTTTTATCAAGATAATCTGAGATGAAAAAGACGATACTTCTGTTGGAGCTTTAATAATTTAATTGAGAGTTTTCAGGTCTTTGTGTATATTGCACATCATTCAATTTGTTTCTTATACATAATTACATTATTGTATTATTATATTATTGCATTAATTGAAACGTTGTTACTCTTTTTTCTTCCTTTTTTTAAAAAGAATGGTAAGATATCTTTGATCAAAAAATATTTAACCACTGTTGTCATTATTATCCTATGTCCTAATATTTCTTAAATGTCAGTTGATATGTTTTGTAATGTTTCACATTATATGTTGGCTAGCCATTGAAATTAATTTTTTTTACGAATAAGACTGAATATGGTAGGGTAACCTTTGATTTGTTGATGCATTTGACTTTTCTTGGAGACCATGAGTGTCACATTGTAAATACCTTTAGTAGAGTTTTTATGGTAGTAATATTAGGGGTTACTTGCTTGCTTTTGTTTGGTCAGGTAGCCACTTTAGAGTTGTATGGGATTAGGCACTGGGGGAGAGATAACTCCTGAAATTTTATGGTTAGCATTGCTTTTAGTGGTGAACTCTTTCTTTATATTGATACTACATGAATAATTATGCTTTAGTATTTCCTCAGTATATGAAGAGATCCACAACATTGGTAGTTGGATATTCATAATGTTTTATTAAATTACTTTTGTTTAGGAGTCACAGTAGAAGTAACAATATCTTCATGGAAGCTACATGATGTCTAGGTTATTTCAGAAAGAAAATTATTTTAGCATCTATACAATATGGAAAACAATATTTGTTTTTATTTAAGATACCTATATGTATACAAGACAATCTGATGTATATATTTTCACTGTGGGTAACACATCAGTGCTCTGTAGTTTATATCCTGGTGAACAGAACTAGCCTTTACACACTAATCATGTTCAATTGTTTGCTTATCTCACATCCTCTGGTTCTGATTTTAGTATATGCAACCCATCAGGATATAAGTTGTAATAGGTTTCACTAATCATTAAATTAAAACAAGAGGTGATTACAATTCAGCTTTGTGATCTACATGAGGTAAACAAAGAACAATTGATTCAAGTCAGGACAGTGATATTGGTTTATGAAAATACATAACTGAGGTCAATATCTAAGTGACCCATATTGTGCTCCATATCCAGAAGGAAACGCTTTTATGTTATTTTCATTGTTTTGTAAACATGCTCAAAACAGTATGTAACATAGGTCCTTCCTGGACCATTCCTTGATACTTTAAAAAATTAATTTTCAGAATAATCCATGGACCTAGCCAAAATGGTGAATAAATAAAACTTTGTTTTCAGAACCAAGACATTACAGTTCAAAGTGAGTCACTGATATCTTCTTTCTGTGCAATATAAGAAGACTCATATTCTCCATATGATATCAGAAAAACTGCTTTCCGTTCTACATTATGGAAGTTACTAACCGTCAGCTCTTAGGTAAAATGTAGCCAGGTAAGACAAGTCTGCAATTTTGAAATCATATTTCTAAGTTAGATAACAACTAAAAGTCAACTGCATCCAAAAAAATGAATAATACTGGTCAACAAACAGTATAAAATAATTTTATGCTTCAAAGTTATCATCATTTGAATTAAAAATGCAAACAAGATACTCAGAATGGTTTTCATGAGCATCTAAATTCCAGTTGAATCTATTGAAATTAAAGCATTGTTCTAATTATTTTATGTTCATAAATTAGTACTAGGCAAACTGCCCTTGTGGGCCATTTTAAGCCTAGCCAATTACCCCTTGCAAAAATCAAACCCTGTACCTTATTTCTGTAAGGTAAACACATTTAACCATTTTACCAACATTCCATTATACTTCTACAGTTGTGGTAGCAGTATTCCTTGTTCAAGTAAAAAAAAAACATTATTAACATCTTCTATAGTAACTTTAAAAATAATCTTTGCATCCACTATCCAGAATATAAATTTTCTAGGTATCAACCATAATTTGATTCCTTTTAATCCAAATATATCCCTGGATAATTTATTTCAAAACTAGATTCTGTCTTTTCCCTGGAGGAAGTAGAGACAGCAATCACATATGTTAAAGTAGGTAAGGATTTTGGCTAAGATAAATTTCGTGCATCTTTTTATAAAAACATTCAAGTAGAAAATCTTTCCAATTCTGTCAAAGTTATCTAAAGCCCAGTGCCATGAATGACAAGTGTATGTAACAAGGACAACTTTAATTTTATTTTTAAACCTAGTGCTTATTATTTTTTCATCACAAATTATTACCCTGTTTCATTAACTATTATTTATATAACAGTATTCTCGATTGTATTAGTCAAAAATCCATTTAGATGTCAATCACATCACCTCTAAGTTTCACTCAGGGCTCATGGAGTCACAACAGACCAAAAATTACAATAGTGTGTTACGAAGGATGTTGACTATTATACTAACAATGTGCACCTACAGGGTGTTTTCCTATTAGATGTTAGACGTGAGTAAGGCATTAAACCTTGCTCACGATTTTATTTTAATATAAAGTATTAAATAAACAATAATTAATTTCCAAATAGTTATATGCAGTCCATTAGAATCCTGTATGATTTAGCTTCCACTTACATCATAAATGGTGCTAAAACCTGTCAGTCTGCAAAAATATATGCTGGTGCAAAACCAGAGTACCATTTGTTAATGCGTTTATTAATTTTATCATATGAACTTTTCTTTTAATTCTCCATAATTCTCCAGAACAAAATAAGGGTCATGCTGCTAAATACTAGGAACTTAAACCAAAAACTGCACTAACTGGAAGCACTTCTATCACTGGAAGATGTAGATGTCTGCGCAGTCACAGAAATCTGGTTCAAGGCCTCAGAGAGTACCCCGGCCTTGCAAGGCTATGATGCCTTCCACACCTTATGACCACAAAATGAATGTGTGAAAACCAAAGGAGGTAGTGTTTCTATCTATAGTAGAGATAAATTGAACTCCAATCTAGTTAGACTGGACAACTCCATGGAGTTACTCCAGGTCCAGGTTACAGTGGGTAAGACCCCCATTCAAGTCATAACCAGTTAGAGATCCCACTCCATGGGTCAAGATGCCCACAAAGCCTACTTGACCAAACTGAAAACAATCCAAATTTTACACAACACACTGGTTATGGGATATTTCAATTATCCCACCATTAGCTGGAAAACTTACACTAGCCCTAACTTATTAGCACAAAAGTTCATTGACTTTGTTAATTCAAATGCCCTGGAACAAACTGTCCATACCCCGAGAGGGAAACAAACATTCTGGATCTGGCCCTCACCAACATGTCAAACAGATGCACTGCTGCAACAGTCAGACCCTCACTAGTTAAAACTGACCACAAATCAGTCTTTTTCCAGCTGGCACTAACACCAAAACTCACAGAGGGTGAAGTCAGACTAAAAAATTTCACCAAGGCAAACTATACCCTCCTAGCTGAAGGTATAAATGTGTTCCAAGCCCCACCCCAAGCTGAAAGTGGTAACCACACTAAAGCTTGCACTAAAGCCCTGTACAATCACTTGCATAAGTGCATAAACTTGCCTGTACAAGAAAGAATCAAAGCCAGAGTCCCAAGTAAAAACAAGCTGTCATGGTGGACAGCCATCATAAACAAACTTGACAATAAACGCAAAAAGTTGCTGTCCAAGAAAACAAAGGCAAGGCTCCCACAATGGAAAAGCACCCACCTCAGCCTCAACAAGCAAATAAGACAACTTGGCAAATCCTCCAAGGGTTCCTTTGAGAGAAAATTAGCAAGTACAGCCAAGGATAACTATAAGACCATTTATAGCTACATCCGTAACTTAAAGGGTAGGACCCAAGCATAATCATATGGCCTTTTACAGCTATGTCCATAACCTAAAGGGTAAGATCCAAGCATATGCAGAACTAGTGACCAATGGTATCACACAGACTGACCCCACAGAGATAGCAAACCTGCTAGTGGATAGGTTTGATGAAAATTTCACTCCCTTATCCCCTCCTAACTTACAACAAACCTTCCTCTCAAACCTCCCCCCACCCTACATATCTAAAGAACAGGTTCTCAAAGCCTTGTTCAAGGCAAAAAACACAGTCTCTATTGGACCAGATGATATCCGAGGCTGTCATCTAAACAGGCTAAAACAGGAACTACCATCACCACTAAGTACTATTCCACAGGATCTGTTTCTGTGGATGGAGAACAGCAACAGTTATTCCCCTCCATAAAGTGGCCTAGTAACAGACCCAGGGAATTACAGACCCCTAAGCTTTACCAGCCTCATCTGTAAGGCCATGGAACTTATCATCATGGACCTCATAAATAAAGACATAGGTGATCTCCAAACCCTGGATCCTACCCAATGCAGCTTTATGAAGGGCAGATCCTGCCTGTTAAATTTGGTGAGTTTCTTTGAAAATGTGACCAAGGCCATTGAAGAGGGCAAATCTATGCACACAGCATACCTCAACCTGGCAAAAGCTTTTGACACAATCCCACATTCAGGCATTATCAATAAACTTAGCAAACTGAATGTAAACCCCTTTATTTTAAGATGGGTTGTCAACTGGGTCACAGATTAGACACACACTATCAAAGTGGCTGACTCAACATCAGCCAGCAGACCTGTTACCAGTGGGATGTCACAGGGGTCAGTGCTACTGTTTGGTACATACTTCTCAAAAGTTCAGGTCAAAACGAAGGGGTTGTGGCTGACCAAATTTGCAGACGACTGAAAACTAGGTGCAATCATTGAATCCCCAAATTATGCCAGTATACTCCAGGAGGGTCTCACGAAGACCAGTGACTGGTCTATTAGTCATGGTCTAAAACTGAATGCAAAGAAATGCATCATCATTCCCTTTGGCAGAAATAATGTCCCCTCACACTAGCAAATCAACAACAATACCCTAAGTACCCATGAAGTGGTAAGGGATCTGGGATTACAAGTTGACTGCAACCTTAACTTTGACCACATTGATTAAGAAAGGCATCATCTTGAGAGCAAAAGAAATTATAATCCCCCTATACTCGGCATTTATCCAGTCAATAATTGAGTATAATGCCCCATTTGGCATGTACTGTACTAAGCACCTGCAGCAATTAGAGAAAACTAGGATGTTTCTAACAAAGAAGATCAAGGAGCTCCTGCATGTCCCTTATACAGACTGACTAAAGTCCCTGTCACTATACTCCATATCCTATAGACTTCTTAGGGGAGACATGCCTGGCCTACAGAGCAATCAAACACCCAAACCTAGTGAACTTGCTGCATATCCATAAATAAAATGGGACTACAGCTACCCATTCCAGGAACCTAAATATGGCCAGCTACTTAAACCAAACATGCTGGAGGGACAGATTTAGCTCCCAGAGACTGCGGCATCTTTGGAACAGGCTACCAATTCATGTGAAACAGAGCACCTCGATGACACTGTTTAAGAGGAACTTGGATTAGTGGATGGGGCAGTGTAAATTCTTACTGAGGACAGAGCCCACAACCCTCCTGGACATGGCAGTCATCAATAAATACAATCTTGGGTGTTGACTAGCACTTCTATGGTATTACATTGGGGTGAAATGGCTAGGCTTAAAATGACCTCCGGGTCAATGGCCTAGTAATCTCCTATGATCCTATGATCCATAATTCCACTTTGAGAGGGACTAATTATTAAATATCTGTATTACTGTCACCTTATTTACAGAACCATTCTACTATATTTCCAAAATCCAGAAATATAGATTCCACATATTTTATAGGTAATAGAAGACCATAATAGAGTTTCAAATTATACTGTGACAAACTGTCTCTATTTCCACTGAGTGCTCAAAGTCGTATTTTTAACCCATGACTTATTAATTGCATGAATGCCTTACTGAACAAGCCCACATACTTAGGAGTTAAATATAAACTCCGGAAATACTTACTTATATAGTGCAAGCTCAAGCAGTCACTGGAGGCAGAACATATATAAAACTGCAAGTTTAGTTAGCATTACATAAACCGAAATATCAGCCCACATGGTTTTCAGCTTCAAAATAAAAATAAATAGTAGAATAATAGAGTAAAGTTTAAATAATAGAGTAAAGTTTAAACAACCCTTCCGGGATACAATCTATTCTTACTTCAAAAGTTATATACAAAGTTATGAGTCTCTTCCAGGTCCCTGAAGAAAGTTCAAGGCTGCAGACCACCTAGATGAAAGAAGTAGATACATGCACAGGTATAATCCATATATTGCCCCAGCTTGGCTGTCTCATTTTACTCTTCCAAGTCTTCCTTTCAGATAAACATAAGGTGGGTAGCCTACATCCTGGCTTGTGTCTTTTAGGCAACCTCCTTTTATTTGAAAAATGTGACAATTAAGACCATGTTAATTATCCAGATAATATTAAAGTGTAGTCTAGCTGCCTATTCATAGGTTCATAGGTTCATAGGTAGGTACTAGACTATTGGCCCAAGGGTCTAAGTAAGCCTAGCCAACAAGGTTCCCTGGCTTACGCCACCCAAGAAAGTTATTTTCCTGTGCCGCTGTCGAGCAGAGCCACAGAAGTGATCCCCAGGGTGTATTTATTATTTCCCATCCACTCATCAAGACTTTTCTTGAAGAATGCTAATGAGGAACTTTGCTTGACATAGACGGGTAGCTTGCTCCAGAGTGTAGGAAGTTTCTGGGACAGGAATCTATCCCTCCAGCATGTCCTTTTTATTGTGGTGACAAGGTTTAGGTCCCTAGAGCGTGTAGCTCGGAGGGATTGGGATTTCTTTAGCTGTAGCATGAGAATGTTTCCACACACTGCCATATAATTCATTAAAGCACATTACCTCTTTTCTAAGTGAATGTTACAGCTGGAAATGTCAGTATTAGATAAAATCAGGTTAGAGCTGGAGAACTGGAAAAGGATTACATTTAATCTTCTTTCAAGTATCTTCCCAAGAATATTTTATTTTCAGAACAATTTAATTTTCTCACATCCTGAAGGAATACTATGAATCTATTGACAAACTCATCTATATACTCGTGTGGCAAGAAAAAAAATCATAAGATAAAGTTAAACAGTTGTTCTGATATTACAAGGACATCTGCGAATCCCTACATTTTGACTCTGTTATTTGATCGATGGTAAAACATTATTTTATGTCACAATTCTTAATTATTCCTCATGTTAACACCACCCTTAGCATTTCTCCAGTTAGAGGAATTGCTTTTGGTCTAGAAATTGTAAATCTTTACCAATTTTTAAAATGAAACAGCAAACAGTAGAATAACAGTGGAGTAACAATAACAGTCTGTCATATTAAAAAAATATTAATTAACGGTGTCCATTTTTAACTGTATATGTTATTTAGATGGGTTATGATTCTTTAGCAGTGACTTACCAGTTCTACCTACCAAGTCCATGATATTGTCCCTTTAGGAGTATTACCACACAGTCCGTATAATGTGATTCTTATCACTGAGATACATGCTTTGTGAACAGATGTACCAGTGCAGACAGAATGTTAATTTGTTGTCCATCATTTTAAAATGAGTACAGTATATAACCTATGTGGTCATGCTCTATCCAGTCCTGTGATAAAACAATTTCTAGTTTCCACTTCCTGGCACAAATCAACTTTCTTACACTTGTTAACACCCATCCCACATTCAGTTCAGAACACCTATAACAGCATTCCTTATTAACCACCCCCAAAAAACAGTATTTCTATTGCTAGTTAAAAGTGATGCCAAACATATCTTCTAGCAGCCATTTCAGATGATTATAGTATCCTCAAACATATGGACAATCCCAAAATATGTGATGATTATTGGCACAGGTTTTTGGGACATCTAGAAGTTGCTATCATATTTTGATAGTTGCTTAAACTGTCTGACCTGATTAAAGTACCATTGGCCTTGTCTACTGTTTTTTATATTTCAACAACCAATTAAACTGAAACATGACAAGTCAAACTTCATCAAACTTTTTTGCATTCAGGTTGATCCTCTCTTTTTATTTCTACCTCCCCTCAAGCAGGCATTAATTGCCTTTGCCTTTAGCTCCCAGATATCTTTATATATTAGGCTTACTCAGCCTTTCATGACCATTGCCCACTTAACTCCAGGACTTATGTTCAGGATGTAGTACAACTGGCCTGATGTCTGCAGTGAGACAGATAGCTGAGAAGAAGACAAAGGTGAGGAAAGGTTTTAATTGGGCATTTCTAGACTTGGAGAAAGCATATGGCAAGGTCCCTAGAAAGCTGACTTGGGCAGTCCTGCAGGCTATGTACAAGGATCCAATGGCAAAAGTATGAACAGTGTCTAGACTAATAGAGAAATTATCAGTGGGAGTGGGTGTGTATCAGGGTTCAGCACTGAGGGTACTGCTGTTCATACTGGTGATGTACTTCATCAGCAAACAGGTCAGAGGAGACAGATCAACATAGCCCCTGTTTGCAGACAATGTGACTTTACATGCAAGCTCTGAGCAAAAACTTCAGCAGATGATAAGGGATTGGAAAGCAAAACTGAAGGCATGCAGGATGGAAGATGAATTCAGATAGGACAGTTGTGATGGGAACAAATCAGGGAAATTAAAAGAGGTTGAGAAATAAGATAAAAGGCAAAACAGTGGAAAAGGTTAACATCTTAATCTGCCTGGGAGGGGTGGCTGAGGAGAAGGTAAGTATGAATGATGCAGTTCAAAGCTAGAATCAGAGGGGCTGCAGCCAACTGGCACAAAGTATCAGGGGTAGTGTGTGACAGAAGAATGACAAAGAACTGAAAAATAAGGTGTACAAAACCAGTGCAACCAGTGCTACTGTATGATACAGAAACCTGTGCTGTTAAGGCAGAGCAGATGATGAAACTAGAGGTGATGGAGATGAAGTTCCTGAGATGGGCAGTAGAATGTATACTGTGGGACAGATGAAGAAATTATTACATCAGAGTAGAAGCCTAAATAACTCCAATTGCAGAGAGGGTGAAAGACAACATACTACAGTGGTTTAGGTGCATGTGCAGGATAGCAGAGGACAGTCTGGTGAAGAAGATTTGAGACAGAAAGAAGGCATGAGGAGCCAAGGGCATCAATCAAAGTGAGGGTTGGATTTTTAAAAAAAGGCTTGTGGCAGTCAGTCATGATAGTCAAAGAAGGTAGGAGAATATCATTGAATCAAGAGAGAGAGATGGCAACACCTCGACCCCAAGAAGAAAAAGGGGTTGGTGATGATGATGATGATGATTATTCTCAGGTGCAGCCCACTTGTTGAACATAGGTCGTGCAGATATGACACAACCAATCCTGGAATTTCAAACAATATGGTAAGGAATCGTTTTAGTACAGAATCTTGGTTATTGACTAATTTTACCATTTCTTGAGAAAACTTCAATAATATTTGCAAAACTTCTGCATTTTATCAGATATTAACTTTTAGATGATCAGAAATACATCTCCAAAATTGGACTTTTTAAAGAATTAATATTGTATGATCCTCTGAAAGGTAATACCAAAATAATCAAAGGTGAAAGAAACAGCTTGCACTTCTAGCTATGTATTCTTGGGATCCGGTACACACTTCTTCAAGGATGATTTATTTGATAAAACAACAGTCAGTTTAATGCTTTCACCTGTATGTATCAGGCTTCCTCAGAACTGTTACTTAGTTTCAAACAGTTTAAATCACCTTTTTGGCGCCAAAGAAGGCATACATATAATTTAAAGGTATATCACCTCTAAAAACTACTATGTTATGATTTATTTTATTTGAATATGTATAGAATGAATTAATTTATGTATTGGGTAATGTTTAGTGATTAATTTTTAATAGTGTGTCGATGATTTTTAAACAGTGTGTTAAAGGGTTTTAGTTTTTAGAGGTGATAGAGCTGTTTCTTTCACCTTTGGTTATCCAGTTGTAGCGAACGCTTCATTTGGCCTTTTGGTAATACCAAAATAATGCTTCTTCAGCATTCCAACGTTCCTGTGTTGAAAGATGTGCTTTTATTTATTTAAGTATGTATGAATGAATTTATACATAATAATCATAATGTTAATAATAATGTCAACCAGGACATTACATATCTCAGTCCAAGACTTCCTACAGACCTATAAACCCAAAACCAAATCAGGGTGTTTACTTTATAACTATAACCCTGCTAAAACTTGGAACCAACTTCCCCTAGAAATTAGGTCCCTTAACCAAACAAAACATTTCAAACTAACCACTTGGGAATATCTAATAAATAAATGGTCCTGCCATTGTAGTCATCCTCCCTGAAACTACCTAACCCTAGCTTGTCTCTCATCCTTCCTTTCTCTTCCACTGTCTGTCTTAATATTCATCTACCTCTCTGTCTCATTGATTAACCTCTACATTACCTTACGACTCCATCTGTACCTCTACATGACCTTACTACTCCATCTGTACCTATACTATATATAACTACTTAGAAATAATAAACACTGTTTTCCCTCCATTGACACTGTACCTAAGTTTTTGTTGTAAAAATTCTGACATTGTACTCTACTGCTTTTCTGTATGATTTGCTGTAAATGCTTTTTGCAGTTTGATCTCTAACATTTGTACCCAACTGTTTTCTGTAAATTTTATTGTAAACTGTTATTTCTCTTATTGTTTTAGCTGCCAATGCAATTTTCTTGCTGACTTTATGTAAAATGTTAATACTGATTGCAGAACTTTTCTCCTCGGGTCTCCACTGAAAACAAGCTAATGCTCAGCTGGACTAACCCAGTTAACAAATGTAAAATAAATAAATAAATAAAACAAAAAGTATTCATTTATTGGGATAATATGACTGTCCATTTGCCCCTTTTCAGCAAGTTCATGGGGAGAAATTTTTCAAATACGCAATACTCAAACAACAGTTGGGAAAGCTGATAGGATAAAAATATACAAAAATGTAAAATAAATGGAAATTTTTAATTACTAGAAGTAAATATAAATTTCCTGTGAATCAATAAACTCCGTGTAGGCTTCGTGCAAAGCCAACATGGAGATTACGTGTCTGTGCAGTGAGCAGCAGTACTTAATGAATATTCATGCTGCAGCTTGCCTTCAGACGTAAGCAAGCAGGGTTTTGTGGCATTCAGGAAACTGTGTAAAGCAACACAGATAGCGAACCTTGTTACAGCATAGCAAACTGGGCTAGCTGGATTGTGTGAAATGTCACAAGGACCACCAGGGTTTTTCATATATTAATGTATTATGTTGTGGGAACAGGACAGGACAGTGTATGTGTACACTACACCATACTGGGCTAGCAGGATTGTGTGGACTACCACAAGAACCACTTTTTCATATATTAATGTATTATGTTGCAGGCACAGGACAGGACAGTGTATATAGTGCTGAGTATTGTGGAATCTCATTCCAGGCAGTCTGTACAAGTTGTGTCAATGATCTGTAAGGGTACATGGACTGCCATTTATAAGAAACAGTCATGGGAAGTGTGTTTATTGAATAGGGACACACACATGAAGTTTAGGGATGAATACTGGGAAGGAGGGCAGGTAAAACCCTGTAATGTACTGCACATGAGGAAATGTAAAAGGAAGACAGTTGCAGCAGGAACACTACTCACATCTCCACATGGCACAGTATGGACTGCACCGTGACAAATGTATATGATGTGACTGTCACACAAGGTGACACAACAGTGGAGGATGTCAGTGTGATATAAATATCCAGACATGAACAATGGAGAGGACATGTATCAGACATGAACAATGGAGAGGACATGTATCATGGATGTTAAATGTAATTGGACTTGGTCGCTTATTGTGAAGCTGTCCATACTAAGTTGCCTAAGTATGCCTGTATTGTCAGCAGAGGTTTCCAACAAGTAGGACACAGATACAGGCTCATGGAGAGCAGTAAAACTAGCATGCACTATCATGGACAATATCAGAATAATACCACCAGTAAGACTCATGTCTCTGACACAACATATGTGTTTCTGAGTGATAGCGACCTGAACTTTGAACAAATGTTCACAGTGGTATGGAAAGGCTACATCATGCACCTCAGAAGTCAGGCCTTTGTATCCAGATCTGGGGAAGATATCACAGCACTGTACTCAGACCTGATCTGAACAGTAATACAGTATAATGCTTTCTTTTGCATGTACCTCACCGGACGCCTGTATTAGGTGGACAGACCACAGGGGTTTCATACCAAGAAAATATAGGTCCTACAAACCATGCCATGATGCATGGATATACTGAAAGCCCTGCTTATGAAATCTGTATTGGAATGCATGAGGTGACTTGTGCCCGGACTACAGGACATCTCTAACCCTACCTGATGTGTATACTGCACATTCGCAAATCAGCAGTTTTTGTTGAGAGGAAGACGGTAAAAACAATGTCTCATATACTGCTGTAAAATGTTCTGTCTACTGTCAAGCAAATGCAAAAACACACACACACAGTTGACTGCAGTGAGAACAGAACCCCTTCCTACATACATAGACTATAGCATACAGTAATTTACACAGGTACCACAACACAAGTCTGACTTTTATATGGCTTCAGGTCAGCTTATAGTGGATGACATCAGCAGTTCATGCTAGAGAGAAAAAATTGGGAGGCCTGCATGAACTGGATCTGTAGGCATGTGCAAGTATCAAAATACTGTCAGTTCATGGGACTGGAGTGGTAACTGCAGGATGCACACTTCTGCTGTTCTGGCTGGACACACACATACACACACACACACACACACACACACACACACACACACACACACACACACACACACACACACACAGTTGACAGCAGTGAGAATAGAATCCTTACCTATCTAAGTACACAGACTACAGAACTCAGTACTTTACTCAAGCACCACTGCACAAGTCTGACTTTTAGATGGCTGCAGGTCAGTTTGTAGTGCATGACATCAGCAATGTATGTTGGAGAGAAGAAGTTGAGAAGTCTGCATTAAATGGATATGTGGGAATGTGCAAGCATCAAAATACTGTCAATCCATGGGACTGGAGTAGTAACTGTAGGATAGACACTTTTGTTCTTCTGAGACACAGGCACACACACACACTCCCTCTTGACTGCAGTGAAAACAGAACCCCTACCTATCTAAGTACACAGACTGCAGAATACAGTGCATTATGCAAGCACCATGGGACAAGTCTAAATTTTACATGACTGCAGGTGAACTTATAGTGGATCACATAAGCAGGCCATGTGGGAGTCAGAAGGATGGGAGACTTGCATAGGCTCATAGCTTCATATATAGATAGGAGTCCACTAGCCTAATCATCGTGCAATGTTTCAAAGCCTAGCTGTGTAAAAATGCAGGTACCCTTATTGTGCATAGTTGGATGGTCATTGTTAGCAGAATGATTTTGTGAGCAGCACCAGCTGGTCCTGTCCTTGAGGGACATAGGCACCACCCCAGCGGTGACTTTAGAATCACCCAACCAGTAGTCAAGGTTGCGTTTGAACAGGGTCATTGAGGATCACTGATTCACACACAGATGGAGCCTATTACAGAGGAGTGTGAGTCATTGAAGGATATACCTGTCTCCCCAACATGTTCTGTTTATGTCACAGGCTAGGTTTGAGAAACCGGGGAAAGTTATTCTTGTCCAATTTGATTTGTAGATGTAAAGCATTTCCAGTAGGGCAGGGTCTGAGACTGCTCTGTAGGCCAGGCATAGGTCACCTCTCAGCAGCCTGCATGACACTGAGTACACAGACAGATCTTTCAGTATTTCCGTGTATGTCATGTTTGGAGGCCCTGGCATCACCCAGGCACAACCCTGTATTTTCTCCAGTTATTGCAGGTGTTTGGAAACATACCATGCACCTCAGAGTGTCAACTTTTCAAATGTCATGTGAGAAAGACATTAGGGAAGTGTTCAAAAAAGGGTGAAATAGATGGGTTAACAACTTGAGCAACACAGAGAAAATGTTGCTTAGGGAAATATCTCAAAATTCAGAGATACGGGTCATGAAATCTGACAAAGGCGGGGGCCTGGTCATTATGAACTACAATACATACACAAATAAACTGTTTAATTATCTATTTGGGGATACATATTGTGAGATCAGTTTAAATGAGAAAAATATTTGCTACAACAAAGTAGATATTATGTTAGAAGAGTTACTTACGAATCAGCAAATTAAGTTAGAAGAATATCATTACATGTCAGTAAAACATCCCAAAATACCGACAATCATCGGGATCCCCAAGATTCATAAAGACCTAATTGATACCCCGCTTAGACCAATTGTTGATGCTCGAGCATCAAAAACTTTCCCTTTAGCGAAATTTATAGATGGCCAACTAAAGGGTATTTTACTTGATTGTCCTTGGATACGCAAAGATTGTGGGATTTTTTTTTTAAATCAACAAAAAGATGTACACTGACAACTTGATTTTAATGACAATAGACATTAGGGACTTATTTCAGTCTTACTACACGAAATGGGTATAGACTGGTTTTACCAATATCTCTGCCGGTATTCTACACTCAGTGACAATAGTATTCTAACATTAAGAACATTGATGGAATTGGTGTTGGATACAAATATCATAACCTTTGAACAACAGTTATTCAAGCAGGTGAAGGGTGTGGCAATGGGAACAGCATGTGCCCCCATATTTGCCAACATAGTAATGGTATTTTGGGAGAGAGAGTACATATTTAACAGTTCTTATGCAAAGGACTGGACATTTTATGGGCGGTTCCTTGATGATATAATTGTTTGGAAGAAAGACAAGAGGGAATTTAACAACTTTTTAGAATTTTTAAAAACTAGTACTGATTTTCTGGAATTTACCCATTCCATCACTGAATCCACTGTCCATTACTTGGATATTACTATCAAAAAAGATTCAGTCAAACAACAGTTTACTACCACTATATACCGGAATCCATGTATTCAAACAGTCTTTTACATTTCATTAGCTGTCACCCCCTTCACCAAAAGAAGGCATTAGTAATTAGTAAAAGGACAGGGGGTAAGGCTAGCTAGGATGATTTCTGAATAAGATGAATTTATCATACAAATTGACATCTTAAAAACATGTTAGAAAAGAGGGGTTATCCTTTGATTTATGCTGACAATACTTTTCAGGAGGTAATAAACAGGGGGAGGAATTCAAAATGATGTAAGACAGGAGATCAGTAACACCTTCATAAGGTCAGCTATATTTAAATTCAGCCAGCAATTCTACAACATTAACATTATTCAGCACAACTGGAACATTTTTAGTATTGACTTAGAACAAGTACAACTTGTAGGACCAGTCCCTGATATTGTATACAAGAGAGATTGCAGCATAAAAAATATGCTGGAAAGACAGAAATATGACCCAGGTTGATGTATAGGGATGGTAAAATATGTTTACTGCCTACATTGCCAACACATCCTTGAAGCCAAAGACATCATGATTCCCAAGTACGGGAGACATACTATAGGAGAAAAAATGTCTTGTAACAGCAAAGCTGTGGTTTATTTGGCCCTATGCTCCCAATGTCAGAGTTTCTACATTGGCAAAACTAAAAATGCATTGAGGAGTAGAATATCTCAACATTATTGTGATATAAACAAGAAAGATGGCAAAAATGCATTAGCAGCACACATTATTGCCAATGAAGGACACAGATTTAAATGTATCATTATAATGCAAGTAACTATGGGAGAAAGAGGGGGACCCCTTAATGATTTCCTGGAATTGTCAGAACTTAAATGGCAAAGCAAATAAGAGCAAATGCATCAGAGGGTCCAGGACTTAATAGCGTTGTGTCCATTAGTTCTGTCTTAAGATTGAAGGCACAATTCTGTCTATAAATTAAGTTAAAAATACAGGATTGTTGTTTTTTAGGGAGATGTTGCAAACATTGTGGACGAAAGTCATGTATACATTACAGGGTTTATGCATTGTAATTTCTCATGCACTTTAAAATACATTTAAGCATTTTAATTTTGCTATGTTTTTATTTCATACTGGTCTGGGGTATGTTTGCTTTAAGAACCTTATTTTACTAATTGTTTCAGTTGAAACTGGTTTGTCATGTATGTAAGGAATGTTGGGTAAAAGGTTGCTTCTTTCTGATGAAGTTTCCATTAGAGAGATGAAAGCACTCAAAATAAACTTTCTTGTGTGGATCTTGACCTTGGTTTCTTTATTTCTTGGAATATCAGTCTGTGTGGCGTTGTATTTCCATATGTGAGATACATGTTTACCTGTAGGTAACCAGTGCACCGACACGAGCCACATTGCTAAAGCTTGACTGTAAAATATACATCCTGCTTTGCTGACTCTGTGGCAGCATGTCTTAATGCATTGATACATTCCTTTTTTGGCACAGCTGGTACTGGGTTCAATAACAGGTGTATCTAATACTTTTAAGTACTTTTCATTACAGATTGATAATGCAATGACATGAATTGTTTATACAAGATGTGCTGCTGCATTTTGCCTCCACTCACCATTGCTGCAAATTGGTGTAATATGTGAACTACCTCACAAACATGGAGTCCAAAAAGTTAAGGGATTCATTGCTTTTTCTGCTACTTATGTGTGCTGTGTGATTCCATTTTTTGAACAGATCAAAGCTGTTAAAATGGGGTAGATAGGAAAGTGGTGAATTGGAGATCAGGCACGGGAAGAACAAAGTCTCACAGTTAGTATTGAGTTTCATGACTCACCTGTTGCTTAACTGACTCTGTGGCAGTATGTGTCAATGCAGTTAATGCAGTCATACATTCTTTTTTTGGGACAGATGGCACTGGGTTTAAAGATAACTGAATCTAACACTTTTAAGTACTTTTGTATTATTGTTGCTGTGCCCTGATACATGATGCACACCACTGCACAATAATGTATTAAAGAAAAGTAATGGGGAAGAGAGAACAGTGGTGAAATAGGGAGCAAGCAGGAGGAAGAACAAATGGAAAGCAATACAGGAATGTGCAGGAGTGGGGTAGGGAAGAACCGCAGCTATCCATTTCTTTAACAGTGTAAAGTGAACATATCTGCCAAATATTAACTGAATTTGAACTGTCACCTCCAGAGACAGGGGTGACCACAACACAATCATGTTGTATAGCCAATTGAACCAAATCAAGTCTGTCAAGAAGATGCATATGTTAAGTGGAGAGCTATGTATGGGACGATGTTTTTTCTTTTGTGAGACAGGTGCCCATTTTTTTTCTTTTTTGAGAGAGAGCAAGAAGAATGTTGGGGAAAGGCTGTATCAATGTCTGAGTGAGGTATGTTGGGTAAAAGAGGAAGCAATTCCAGACAGACAAGGCAAACAAGGCAAGAGACAGGGACTGTGATGGGCACAAAAGATTGGGGGACACCATGATTGGAGCGAGGGTGGGGACATCATGGATCCATGGTCATTAAGCTGGGTGACTGTGAGAATCAAGTTCTCACCCACTGGACTGTCATCACTATCACTTCACACCACTGCTGGATGAAGTGCTTGATGTCTGCAACTCCTCCTCCTAGTATTACGTAAAATGAGGTACAGTAACCTCTCCAGCTGGCAAAGGCATGCACCAACAGTGTGGCACACAACTCTATGTACCATCCCTGGCAATTCCGCGTGGGTGATAAAATCACCACCTCTGCCACTGTTCCTGGAAGGTACCACTGGAACAGCCTCTGGTGCAGGACTACCTGAGTGGGCAGGTAGTTTAGAGGCAGCAGAGGCGGTGCTGCCAGATTGGCTCCCAGAGGTGCTGGGCAACTGTGCTGGAGCTGCTGGATGGTGAGCAGACAGATCCTACGGGGCAGACCAACCCTGCTTTGCTGTGGAGCATTTAGTGATGTCATATACATGGATGACATTGACACAATTTGATGACATGCAAAAAAATAAAAAATAAAATACAATATAAATAAAATAAAAAAGTGAAGATAAGCGTTGGATGAGAGAAAACAAGATATAACATTAGTACCTTCCTATGTGTCATACAATGCACTGATACAATTTACTGACTCTGTTATCTTAACTTTTACTTTAAAGACTGCCATCTCCTAACAGATCATTTTTACTTTTAACACTACCAGCTCCTAACAGATGTACACTATATTATTCCTTGACGTGTATATATTGCACATATGCATGTTCCAGTTATACAGATGATAGTTTAGAGCAGGGCATGTGTGCCACCAGTATAGACCTTTTACTTTAAACCTTTAAAATTACACATAAATGAAGAATTAACAGCATTGTATAGTTGGGAAGTGTGATATTTGAACCTACAACCTCAGACTAAAGTCTAATATTGTAATCTTGGTTTGTGCTACAAACTAATACATGTCTACTTGTTTTTTAGAGTTGAAATATGCATGCTCAATTTGATACAACTGTATAAAATATCAAAAAAGCTATCTTTAACTTTTAATGCTAGAATAACACTACTATTCTGCTACATACATATAACATGCTTCCCTCATCCTTGCCAGTCTAGCAACATGGGTCTGTATATTGACCTCACTGTCCCTAGCAGCTGTGGAAAACAAAGGACAGAACTGAATATCATTATGAATACCAGCCTTGCCTATATTTAGCTTTTATGTCTTATGAGTACTCTCTGTAGTGGATACTTACACAGGTGTGGGATGCCCACAGTCCTAAATTCCCCAATCCAATGGTCAAGGGTATCCCTCTTCTTCCTCCAGAGGTCATTGCAGTGATGCCTACATTGTTCACCAGTGTGGGGGATACTAGTGGCACTGGGTACAGCCTGGGTTAAACTATCCCAATTTACTGACTTATACTGGGAACCAGAATAATTCCCCTGAAAAAGCCTGGCACTGGGGTCCTTCACTAGGAGTCAAATACAAATCTTGGACTCCTGGACACCCCATCTCTGTTTTCTAAACTTGACACCTTCCCCACAAACACCTGACATGTCTGCCACAGATCTAAAGCAATGGAGAAGGATGCTTTATCTCCAATTCCAGTCATCTCCTTTACTGAGAGTGCACACAATCTTTGAAAAATGTTGCACTCCACTAGTTTGCATCTCCAAGCACCATGTTTGCATGATGGTAAGCGGAGCCCACCAGTAGCAAACAAAGCAAATTCAAGGTAATTGGATGTACAGGCAGTTGTGTATGTGTGTTAGACAAATGTGAAGGCCATGGCAGTCCAGATAGCAGAATTATACTTACAGGAATATACTACACAACATATCCAGTTATACATTTGAGAATAAATGTGATAATACTTAGATAAATGAATACATAACTGATGCAACACGAATGCCTCAGCCTTCATACATATAATTAATATCAGCTGCACCATGTCAAGTGTTAAGTGAGACTGACTATAATGGGAAGTGGAACAACAGTCAAAGTTCATGGAATATGCTGTATTTGAATCAAGGACCATGCATGTGGTAGTCCTACACTTACAACTGTTACCACAAGAAGATTGTGAAAACATGTGTCTTTTTTAGTTTATTATTATAAACTGTAATATCACAATAGAAAAACAAAGGTTGCATAACCTGTACTAGAACCTAGGACCATTTGCATTCCAGCCCTATACTTACACCCACTGCTGCAGGAAAAGTTACATGACATTCCCTATTTTACTAATTATTCTTAAGATCTCACTGTTAACCAAAGAACAACTTTACTTTAGTGGGTTTGTGCGATGCCTGATAGTATTAATTGAATGCATCCTGTTTCAGGCTGGATCCTGTCTGGCCAGTTTATGCTAAGTGGTACATCCCACAAACAGTACTCCCCCCCGCCCCCCAAAAAAAGGATAGGTATTTGAAATGAGGAAAAGCAATCTATGACATACACATTAGAAAATGTTATACACATGAAATGCTTCTACATATTTCTGGATTGCAACTGTCACTCTAATATACCTTCAGAGCACAGGATGGGTGACTTATCCATCTTTGCCATGCAAACAAATTTGCAGCAAAGAACTTAAATCAATATGCACACAACCAACTGCAATAACATCTACACTATCACACCATACAAGTGCTATTTGTACATATATTAGTTTTGGATGTATTGCACGTAGTGATCACAGAACTTGTCATGATTATTGTTTGCAAATATACAGCTCTGCCTTACATTTCTGTGATTGTTGGCCATTCTTCATTTATCTCAGCAGTAATCTGAGACATGCAGTGTGTAAGCCATTCTAAATCACTGGCCTTAAAATGTGTGAGAATATTAAGTGTGAGTAATATCATATGCATTGCCAACAAATGAAGGATAGGTTGGTTGTTAAGGAACAGACTGTGACTTGTGTGCTGCTTACTTACATTTCCATCATTACGTCTAATACTTTGTATATCTAACCTGACACACACAATGGAAATAAGGTAGCCTGCAGTGCTGTTGCATTTGCCTTCTCCCAACCTCTAATCATTCACATGTGCAGCCCATTAAAAACAAACATTGAGTGAGTGTCTGCACTATGTTTACATGTCCTACATGGATGCATGTTTTCAGGATTTAGCAATTCTGATGGCTTCATACCTCATTTGCATATTCACCATGCTAACAGTCCTGATTCTACACCATATAAAATGGCAACTGTGTAGCTAGGTAAACTGATGATGAGGCAAGTTCTATATGTTTGGAAGACTGCAAAAACATTTTTATTCATTATAAATCTGTACAGAGGAGTTCAGAAGGCATGTTTCCATTTAGTCACCTACATACTGCATATGCTAGAAAGTATTTAATAAAAATCTGAAGCAAAGGCTTGTAGAGTTTTATTTGTATGCATTAGTTATAAGGGTACTGATTGTTTGTCACGCCATTACAGTGGTATACATGATTGCCAATACTTGAAAATGGAATGCTGTGTAATAAATATGTACAAATGTCAGGGACTGTCCTCCAATAAGCACTTTTAGCATTTCAAAAGTAGTTTGTTAGCAAAATGGGTCATTGGCCTGCTGTTTTGGGTTGGGGGAGCAAAGCTGAGTTACTGTGATGGCACAAACAAGAATATGCTGGTCTTGTTACTCTTCTGGTTTTGCATTCTGCCTGTTGTTAGCATTTCACATCTCTGGACTGTTTTATGTTTCTCTAGTGGGTAACACTGAGTGGCTACCTTTTCTGTTTTATCTGGAAAGAGTTATTTTGTAGTTATGTGATACTTATGTGTATTATACTTCTGCTGTCTTTTAGGACAGTTACAAGTATGCCACCCAGGCGTATCAATCCACTGAGGCCCCTTTAACCAATGCCAACAACCAAGTAATTGAAGATGGCTTTAGGCAACATGTTTTTTTTTCTGCTGGAAAGAGGATGGGAAGATATGGCATGTGCAATGTAAATATGGCAACAGATTGTGGATAATATCAATGCCATGGGTGGCCACAGCAGGACATATGAGCAGGTACACCTCAGGGCCACTGACATGATCACATCTGCATGGGGGGTAGCAGCTGCAGTGTGCTATGACCAAATGGATACCAGGAGAGAACCTGTTAGGGAACCACCAGTAACCCCCAATGAAGAGTTTTTGGCCAATATCAGAGATCCAAACAGCTCACAGGAGAGTGCAGTACAGCTTGCCCTGGATGTTAGAATAGTTTCTGAGACAGAATGACATACTGGGAGGAGCTTCCACGTAGGATTTGCTACCTGAACAGTTGAATACTGCTGTATAGTAAAACAATTGAAATCAATAAGTTAATTCTGTGTCACATGTCTTTTTTGGGCGGACTGAAGATTGCTATAGTTATTAGCTTAGGTTACAGTTGTCAGCCATGTTCTTGTTGAAATTATAGTTAATGGACATATAAAGAGGTAAATGTATTAACCCCTGTGTTACTGTTAATTGTGATGATGTTGCCTTTACCTCTTGCTTAATTTCTTCCAGGACCATCTGGACTACAAAGGAGTATCCCATCTGCAGATAGTAAGGCAAACATTTTCATGTCAGTACTGTTGAGCAATTTAAAGAAATATTGTAGTGTGTGATGTTGATCTCAGGCATGTTGCTTGTATTGCTGTACTGTCTGTAATAGTGGCAGCAGTGTTAGTTTGTTAGCATTTTTGCACTATAGTAGTGCAGGTATTAATTTATTCCTGTACTTCTTGTTTTTTATCACAGGTGATCATAACAGTGGGAGGCTGGGTCTTGTACCACTTGATGTCAGTGTATCAGCAGACTCTGATGTTGATGGTGGCCAAAGTGAGGCACAATCAGGGGATGCAGAGATTGCATCTGACACTGAGGTTGACATACACCAATCCCATGTATTTCCATCAAACACAGCCAGTAGGCCTATGACTACCCAGTCTACTCAGCGCACAGATATTGGACAGGTGGAGGGTGAGGACATTTATTGGAGAAGTGTGGCTACTGTGGCTTCAGTGCCTGTTGAGTCTGACTGTAGCCAAAGTGAGGACAAGGTTCTACATAGGAAGATTGCTAGGGGTGCTCAGAGGGGTCCTGGTTTCTTTCCTCCACCTGTTGCAGGTGTCTCTTCCTGTGCAACTCAATGTATGTTTAGTGCTGTCATGGAGGCACAGGCATGTTCCTATAATTGCTCCTGACAAATGCCTCCACTGTGTTGCCAATTCACTGGATTGGATGAATGATACATTGGAATGTGGGGTGTCTGTGATGGACTGAGGGGTGTCTGTCATGGAACGAGCAGTGTCTGTGATGGAACATCTGCTGGGAGGGGAACATCACCCTCATAGGCATAGGCCAGCCACTTCATCTTCTGTCAGCCAATGTTGCCATGCTCCCATAGTGGCAGTACTTCCACTGCTCTGTCACTGAGTGTGCTGTCCATACCTGGACATGGCAGGCTATGGGGTTATGGTCCTAGGCATCCCCATGAATGGAGCTCATCCAGCAAACCTCAGTCACATTTAGGTAGCAGCACTGCATTTGACCTTGGGCATGGAGGTGCCAGTGCAACTCCTAACAGAGCCAGTTCTTATGGTCAGAGGCAACAATGATGAACTGCTACCTCTACCATACATGGCTCACACCTGTCCAATATACCAAGACACAGAATCAGCACAGAGCTTGGCTGTGTTCATGCAGACACTCACACAAAAATTTAATCTGGAGGACCCCTACAGATACACACAACAGTTACTTATTCTTTCTCACTGGCCATTTGTTGGTTTATCCATATGCCTGCCTTCTTATCTTTCTTACTCACACACACATTCACAGACCTTTTCTGTCATCCTAGGCTTCCTGCCCCCCCCCCCCACAATACCCTGTGCAAGTGATGATAACTGTGACATATCCCTGTTTTCCATCTTTTGGATTCAGGGATATAAAATCTTTGTGTCTGATGCTCAGGCTGCATAGCTAACTTAGTGCTTAGTATATTTGCATTTGTGGTGTTGAACTTGTAATTGTGCCTTTCACTTATATTGCCCTTGGAAAGGTAGACAGGTGATAGCATCAACATTTTCCAACTTTATAGTGAATGATCTTGTGAGGGTTGCAAAGTCAGAAACTTTAATGTGTATCATTACTTTCTAACTTCTCTCTTGTCATTTTTCAGTACTAACATAGGATCATAGGAAGTTACTAGGCTAATGGCCCTAGGGCCCTTACAAGCTCAGCCAAGTTCTTCTCCTTATTTCCACAATCATCACTTATTGCTCCTGTCCAAGAGGGATACAGGTAGAACCCCCAGGGTGAATTTATGGTCACCCATCCAATTGTCCAAATTGCATTTGAAGATGGCCAATGAGATGTTCTGTTTGACATGAAGTAGTAGTCTGTTCCAAAGGTGTGGTAACCTCTGGGAGACAAATCTGTCCCTCCCAGCAGGTTTTATTAATGTCACATACAAGGTTAAGGTCTTTAGAGCGAGTAACCCATGTACTATTTGACTTACAGATATGCATTGTTCCCAATAATGCAGGGTCAGAGGTTGCCTTTTATGCAAGGTAGAGATCACCTCTGAGCATTCTGTTTGAAACAGAATAAAGTGCCAGTGATTTCAGATGATCCCCATAGGACACATGTTGAGGACCTTGAATTTTCCATGCGAGGAACCTTTGTGGTTTCTCCAATTGCTGCAGGTGCATAGAAAGGTACATACCAAAAGGGGCATTATACTCAATTATTGGCCTGACGAGGGAAGAGTACAGGGAGGTTATAATTTATTTTTGTTTCTGGAGGCAATGCCCTTACTTATGAGATGAGCAATATAGAATGCCCTTCTTACCACTGTGGAGACATGGTGGTCAAAGGTAAGTTTACCGTTAACCTGTTTGCCCAGGTCTCTCACCACTGAGTGCACTCTTAAAGTGTTGCTATTGATGTGGTAGTTAGCAGGAACATCTCTTTTACTGAAAGGAATGATAATAGATTTTTTGAGTTGAGTTTAAGGCCATGACTTTGGCATCAATCATTTGTTTTTGTAAAACTCTCTTGTAGGATGTTGACATCATTTGGAGATACTATGACCACTCCCAGTTTGCAGTCATCAGCAAACTTTGTCAGCCACAGAAATTTAGTTTTTGCTCATACTTCGGAGAAATAGATTCCAAACAGTAGCACTCCCAGGACTGATCCCTGTAGAACACCACTGGTTACAGGCCTGCTACTGGAGGTGGATTCCCTATTTTGACTATATGAGTTCTATCAGAGAGACATTTAGCACCCCATCTAACGATATAAGGGTTAATGCCTAGTTGGGTGAGTTTGTCAATGACGCCTGAGAGGAGAATAGTATCAAACACCTTGGCTAAGTACAGGTAGGTCGTATCCCACAGATTCCCTTCATCCAGGGCCTTCGTGACTGCCTCAAAGAAGTCCACCAGGTTTAACAGGTATGATCTCCCTTTGACAAATCCAAACTGAGTAGGGTCAGGTGTTTGAAGATTACCTATATCTTTGTTGATAAGGTCCATGATGATTCACTCCATGGCATTACAGATAAGGTTAGTCAGGTCAATAGGTCTATAATTCCCCAGGTCAGTGGAAGCACTACCTTTGTGCAAAGGATTAATGGTGGCTGCATTCATTCAGCTGGTATGAAGCCGGTACTTAGACTATGATTGAAAAGAGTACCCAATGGTGTTGCTAATTCATGTTGGAGCCATGTAGGACACATCCTGCGATGTTATCAGGTCCCATAGATGATGTGTTTTTGGCCTTAGAGAGGGTATTTATATCCTGCTCTTTAGAGATACAAGGAAGGGGACAGGTGGTAGGTATGTCATGGGGTACGTGTGGTGGGGACAAGGGAGTACAATTTTCACAGAACCTGCTGGGCAGCATGTTAGTTGAATTCACTGGCTCAGTATATGTGGTATCACTAACTATCAGTTCTGCACAAATCTGGTGCTTTCCTTTTAGGTTATGTATGTAACTATGGAATGCTTTGTTGTTGTCCTTTGCTGGGGAAGGTAATTTGGACTCATAGTTTGCATTGGAGCACTTCACAAGAAGTCTTATTTGCTTGTTTAGGCTGAGGAGGGAGTATTTCCAGTTTAGGAAGGGTCCCTCCTTCTTACTCTTAGACAGAAATGTCTTCATCTTATTGTAAAGCTTGTTAATGGCAGTTGTCCACCAGGCAGGTTTGCTCTTCCTTGAGGAGCTTGTTTTGGTCCTATCAAGTACAAGTAAGTCAGTGCAGTTATAAAGGTGTTTGTATAAAGCATGGTGTAGAACTTGGCATAGTTGCCAGTTCCATCTGAGGGAGGAGATGCAGTGAAGCTATTTATACTATCCCATAAGAGGTTATAATCTGCTTTGGAGAAGATTTTAGTTTAGTTGCTGCTGGGGAGGGACAGTTACGTGGGATAGTTACTTCAAATGAGACAGATTTGTGGTCAGATCTCACCAGGGAGGACTTCACAGTGGGGATCCTCCATATTGGTGAGCACCAGATCCAGGATGTTGGCAGCCCTTGTAGGGGTTTCAACCAGCTGGCCCAGGGCATTGGAGTTAATGAAGTTGACAAACCTTTGGGCAAATGAGTTTGAGCACGAGTAATTTACCCAGTTAATGGATGGGTAGTTAAAGTTGCCCAAAACCATGGTGTTTGAATGTATCTTGATAGACTCAAATGTATCCAAATTGCCAGAGTAGGTGTCCTGATTCATGCAGGGGGTCCTGTAGGTGGCAATGACTTGAATAGGCATCCTACCAACAGTTAATTGCACATGAATTATCCTTTGATAATCAGATAGCCACAGTAGTCAGGAAATCCTCCTGCATGACACACCTCATTATAAAGGGTTTCTCATCCAGGAAAAAAGAGGTCATTGTTCCCCTCTACTCATCTCTCATTAGACCCATTATAGAGTACAATGCCTCGTTTGGTATGCACCTCACAAGACATCCATAACAACTGTAAAGGCCTCAGAAATACCTCACAATGAGTATTACTGGCCTCAAACAGATGACCTACGCAGACCATCTCAAAAAACTGCAGCTTTACTCCATCGCATTTTGCCTACTCAGAGGCGATCTCTGCCTAACATACAAAGCTATGTCAAATCCAGAGCTGTTGGACATGCTCCACTTAAAGAAATCCCAATCCTTCTGAGCTACACGCTCTATGGACCTAAACCTTATCACCACAAAAAACAAAACATGCTGGAGGGATAGATTCCTGTGTCAAAGACTTCCCATACTCTGGAACAAACTACCTATCTATATCAAACAAAGCGCCTCATTAGCACTCTTCAAGAAAAATCTTGATGACTGGATGGGAGATAAGAAATTCACTCCAGGGATCACTTCTGTGGCTCTGCTTGACAGTGACACAGGAAAATAACTTTCTTGGGTGGCAAGAGCCAGGGTACCTTTTGGCTAGGCTTATATAGGCCTTAGGGCCAATAGCCTAGTACCTACCTATGAACGTATGAATTTTCTCCAGGGAGTCATACTGTGTAACAAATCTGGAGGTATATTTATAAAACTGTGGTGGTGGTGCTGCGGTAGCTTTGTCACCTCACAGTAGGACTTTGTCCTGTTCGATTCTCAGCTAAAGCGTCTTCTGTGTGTAGACATGCATGAATGGGCGTACCTTCGTTGAAGGTTGTGCATCAGGGCTGGCAACTCGGCATGTACAAATCTACTGCCAATCATTAGCAGACCGGAGTTCTGCTGTGGTGACCCCTAACTGGGAAAAGCAGAAAGACACAACAACTGAATATTGATACACCTCTCCTTTAGTTTTACTGCCTTCAGTCTGAGCTCTGAACATGTGGAAGGAGGTGTAACACAGTATGGCTGGGGTGCAATCCACAGCCTTGAACCAAGTCTCCGTGACTGCACAAATGTTTGCATCTTCCAAGGTGAGGACAGCTTTCAGTGAGTGCAGTTTCATGTTGAAACTCCTAGTGTTTAGCAGCATAACCTCAAAGTTGTTTTTAGATGGCATTTTTACATTGGAAATTTTGTTTTTGAGATACTGCTTAAAAAAGGCACTATGGGGATGGCAAGAGCCTTAGCCAATAGCTGTGCTAAACTGAGGGCATGCAATTATCATCACTACTTTTGATGGGTATGACTTTGTGAATCTTTAATGCCTGAGGCCTACTACTTAGTTATGGACACATAAGTCAAATAAGTCCCTGCTGTCACATGTTAATGTAAGTTAGCCTTAGCCAGTAGCTGTGCTAAACTGAGGGCATGCAATTATCATCACTACTTTTGATGGGTATGACTTTGTGAATCTTTAATGCCTGAGGCCTACTACTTAGTTATGGACACATAAGTCAAATAAGTCCCTGCTGTCACATGTTAACATAAGTTCTGTACCGATCTCGCACCTTGTACTAGCTTACAGGTCCAAGTAATGAAATACAAGGATATGCCACGCAGTCATATTACCAAACAATATACTCCAGGTTCTGGACTTACCTTATAAATGCAGCAGTTGACACAACTTTAGTTCAGGGCTGACTCTGTCTGATGCAAGCAGTACACAGCCAATACATGTGGAGGTAAAGGTTGCTTGAGTTGCCTGGCATCAAAGTTACTATATGTATGTGCATAGGAGGAAGGTTTTACACCCTACATGGTGAGTGAGTGTGATATGCATTGTCACTTAGCCAATGCAATGGCACACTGAGCACGCCTATATCTGCCTACACCCACAGTATCTGGTGCTTCCCCTGTGGCTCCTCATCTGACTGTGGCTGTTGTGACCTTGGAACTGGTGGTGGGACATGTGTCCCTTCTCCTTGCTGATCCTGCTGAAGCTGTTTTCTCAATATTATATTGTGTAGCATGGCACATACTGTGAATGTTTCTGTACATGTCCATGGAGTGTACTGCATGGCACATACTGTGAATGTTTCTGTACATGTCCATGGAGTGTACTGCATGGCACATACTGTGAATGTTTCTGTACATGTCCATGGAGTGTACTGCATGGCACATACTGTGAATGTTTCTGTATATGTCCATGGAGTGTACTGCATGGCACATACTGTGAATGTTTCTGTATATGTGCATGGCACATACTGAATGTTTCTGTACATGTCCACTGCATGGCACATACTGTGAATGTTTCTGTATATGTCCATGGAGTGTACTGCATGGCACATACTGTGAATGTTTCTGTATATGTCCATGGAGTGTACTGCATGGCACATACTGTGAATGTTTCTGTATATGTCCATGGAGTGTACTGCATGGCACATACTGTGAATGTTTCTGTACATGTCCATGGAGTGTACTGCATGGCACATACTGTGAATGTTTCTGTATATGTCCATGGAGTGTACTGCATGGCACATACTGTGAATGTTTCTGTATATGTCCATGGAGTGTACTGCATGGCACATACTGTGAATGTTTCTGTATATGTCCATGGAGTGTACTGCATGGCACATACTGTGAATGTTTCTGTATATGTCCATGGAGTGTACTGCATGGCACATACTGTGAATGTTTCTGTAATGTCCATGGAGTGTACTGCATGGCACATACTGTGAATGTTTCTGTATATGTCCATGGAGTGTACTGCATGGCACATACTGTGAATGTTTCTGTATATGTCCATGGAGTGTACTGCATGGCACATACTGTGAATGTTTCTGTATATGTCCATGGAGTGTACTGCATGGCACATACTGTGAATGTTTCTGTATATGTCCATGGAGTGCGCATGGCACATACTGTGAATGTTTCTGTATATGTCCATGGAGTGTACTGCATGGCACATACTGTGAATGTTTCTGTATATGTCCATGGCTGTATATATGTCCATGTGTACTGCATGGCACATACTGTGAATGTTTCTGTATATGTCCATGGGTGTACTGCATGGCACATACTGTGAATGTTGTATATGTCCCATGAGTGCATGGCACATACTGTGAATGTTTCTGTATATGTCCATGGAGTGCACATGGCACATACTGTGAATGTTTCTGTATATGTCCATGGAGTGTACTGCAGGGCTCCTAGAGATGCATCAAGGCACTGGAATTGTGACTTTGGCAGCCCCAACACACATTCTATGACATTTCTTGGTTGACTGAGTGCCTCATTATGGCATTCTTCAGCGGGTGTGTGTGCATTTCTGATGGGTGTCATCAGCCACATTTCCAGTGCATAGCCTGCATCCCCCAGAAGATCCCCTTATAGGATATCCCCCATAGCAAACATTTGATACATTTGGGAGGTGTGCCATATATGTAAGTCATGGTAACTGCCAGGGTTGCCAATTTACATGTTCAGGATTATTCCCTTGACATTATACATGACTTGGCAGTTGATAGAATGGTAGCTCTTTCTGTTAATGTAGAGCCTACCCTGTTCCTCAAGTGGTGCCTTAGTTTCTACATATGTGTAATCTGTGTCACCCAGTACTTTGGGGTAGTATGCTACACAGTACAACTTCTGCATATTTCTGGCCCTCTCCTCAGAACTATGGGGAAATCAGTCATGAGGGACTTGGGCACCCAGGTTGATAGCAAACCGACGTTTGACCACCATATTGCCTCCATTGTATGGAAAGCTTTCTACATGACCCACCTCATTAGTAAAGGCATCTCATCCAGGGACAAGGTGGTCATAACATCCCTGTATTCTTCCCTTATAAGACCTATTATTGAGTATAATACCCCTTTTCGGCATGTACCTCACAAAGCCCATGCAGCAGCTGGAGAGACCACAGAAGTTCCTCACCAGGAGAATCCAGGGCCGTAAACAGCTACCCTGCACAGATAGGCTGAAGGCCCTGTTCCTCTATTCAGGCTCCTATAGACTCCTCAGAGGTGACCTCTGTCTGGCATACAAAGTAATGTCATACCCCGCCTTGATGGGACTGCTGTACATCCACAAGTCAAGCTCCACTCGAATAACCCACACATGCAACCTCAATCTGGTCTGTGACATCAATAAGACTTGTTGCCGGAACAGATTTGTGTCCCAAAGGCTCCCCCTTCTGTGGAATAGACACCCGCTCTACATCAAGCAAGTTGCCTGATTAATGCTTTTAAAGCACAATTTAGATAGCTGGTTGGGGAACAGAAAATACATCCCTGGGATTCCACCAATGTCTCTGCTAGACAGGGGCATTGGCTGCTGACTTGTCAGACCATGGGCTAAATTCTTGGCTAGGCTTGTAAGGGCCTCAGGGCCAGTAGCCTAGTAACTTCCTATGATCCTATTATCCGATGAAAATATATGTGGTCACTAGCATGTTGCAGCATAGCATTCAGGAATTGGTGGAGGATCCTGGATGCTGATGCCTGTGACACTTTCAGCCTGTCCCCAGTTGGTCTCTGAAAGGTACCTACAGCTATGATTCAAAGGACTACAAATGTGTTTGTCTCCACTGGGATGGGTTCCCCTTGCTTGGCTTTGGCTCAGAGTTGAGGACTGCAGAGGTCACAGAGTTCCTGTGGTGTGTAACAGGGCCTGAAACCTCTTCCCCTTTCCAGCCTAGGCCTGTTAGTAGTAGCTGCAGCATTGCCTTCAGCCTGTACCACATAGAAATGAATTAAAGCAGCAACAGCCCATAACATTCTGTCCATGTAGGCTTCCTTTCATGTCTTTATTCCAAATGTTTTGGAATCTGCAGGAAAAAAAACAGCACAGATTAATTAAACCACAAACTGAAAACAGTAAGGTAAAAATCACAAACCAGTGACCCAAAAAAAGAGCAAAACAGCGTTTATTCCTCTGACATCTCAGCTGATGCCTTCACAGGAGAATACTGAACAAACTTCACACTCCATATTTATAATACATTCATTCATCATTCAATCAATTATCCAATAATCCTATTATTTAATTACTTACAAAATTATTTAAAGCAAAATTCTCCAGTTAAATTCTACATTCATTCCTTGTGGTACCAAAGTATCACATTTTAAAATATAAACTGCTTCTTTATACAATAAAACATTTTTAATATTTTTATACATATAATTATCTACAACTTTCTTTAATATTGTGCCTATTAACCCATGAGACTGACTCTGATGTTCATAATAAAAATGCTCTGCTACTGAGCTAGACATGTTAACATGTTAACATTTTCAATGTACCTGATGTGTTCAAGCAATCTGACTTTAAAAGGCCTTTTCCATTCCCCAATATAAAGCTTATTACAGGGGCATTTAAGTGCATATATAATGCCCTCTGTATCACATCTAAAATTTGCTTTCCCATTAAATTTTATACCATTTATATTGTCAAACCCTGCAACTATATGATTGCATGCCTTGCATTTACCACAGATTTCAGTACCAACTGTTCTTAGTGCATCATAAAATTTAAGTTCTGGTTTAATCAGTCTACCTTTAACTAAAAAAACTTTTAATATTTCTCCCTACTTTATAGGAGAATTTTAAAATTTCTGGTAACCCAATCTCTTGCTTCCTTGGATTTGTAAAAAAAAATCCAATAATATTTCACCATAGCTATAACTTTATCACTACAAACATTATATAATGTGATTAAATAAATCTCTGAATTATTTTTTTCTTTCTTTACTATCATAACTTATCATATCTCTATCTCTTTTACATTCTTGTGTATTAATCTGACTAGTTTCATAATAAGCCTTTTCTATTATTTTCTGGCTATACCCTCTTGAGTAGAACATGTTATACATTCTATGAATTTCCTGTCTTAATTCTTCTGTATCATTACATATTCTATGCAACCTAGTAAACTCTCCAATAGGGAGCGCCTCTATAGTATGGCGGAGATGGCAACTAGTAGCCTTAAGGTACTTAACTTGATCTTCAAATTTTCTATGTATCTTAGTAGGTAGATATTCCACAGATACATCTACATCTACATCCAAGAATGATACATTTTTCCTATTTGTATACCTTCAAATTTGAGGTTAAACCTATTATTTTGCAACTCTGATATAAATTCATCAATTTTTGTTTCCCCTCCTTCACACAAAAAAATCAAAACATCTATAAACCTACTATAATTTTTGACAAATTGTTGAAAAAATGAAGTTTTGTAAATATATTCTTGTTCAAACAAACCCATACTTAAGTTGGCATATGAGGGGGCAAATGCTGGCCCTATTTCTGTGCCCTGCTTTTGTCTAAACAACTCTCCTCTAAATTTAAAAAAGTTTTTTGTAAGACAAAATTATAACATTTCCACTATATATTCAGTAGCTGGACCTTGCCCTAAGAAAAATCTCACTGCTTCTAGACCAAATTTGTGATAAATATTTATGTATAAACTCTTAACATCAAGAGTTATCCAATACATCTGATCATTCCAGCCTATGTTCTGCATTTTATACAAAAACTTAGATACATCCTTCACATAGGCTGGTAACAATAATACCTTGGGTAACATTAGTTCATGTAAAATACATCCAATATTATGCAAAAAAAAATTACTTCCAGAAACAATAGGGTGCCCTGGTGGATTAACCACACTTTTATGAATTTTTGGTACACAATAAAAATATGCCATACTAGTATTATAATGACAGAACTTCTTTTTAACATCTTCTTCAGTCAGGTACCCTAACCTGATACCCTTGGATAACAATTGTTCATACTCAGAAATAGCCAGCTCATACATATCCCCCTGAACTTTTTCATATACTGTGACATCATTTAGATGATTATAGCACATTTCTTAATATTGGAAAATATGTAACAAAACTAATTTGTTACCTTTATCTGCAGGCTTGAATATCAAATCTGCATTTCTTCCCAATTCTTGCAGTGCTAGCCATTCATTTTTAGTCAAATTATAATTAATATTCATACTTTTTTTAAATTCAACAAATTCTTGTTCCACAGAATAATTTAACATATTTTGAAACTGCATAATTTCCATACAATTAAACACAGGTATAAATTTACTTTTTGTTTCTATACTACTTGTATCAAATAAGTAATATGCATTAGTAACATCATCCGATACACAAGAGAAAAAACTGTCATTACTATTAAAAGAGACTTTTTCATTACCATCATTATACATAAGAGAAACATTTTCATCAGAAATCTAAGGTACAACTTCTAAATTGTGCCTAAACATGTACTTCAATTGCAATTCCCTAATAAACTTGAACACATCACATTTCAAATCATGTAGCCTCGGTAGTACTGTAGGAATAAATTTCAGGCCGCATTCTAATACAGCCTGCTCATACTTATTTAAACTATAACCTGGCAAATTTACAATATAAGAGTCCACTTTACCATCTACCCGTCTTGTTCTTATGTTGCCATTGCTCATATTGTTGGAGGTGTTGCTGATACTGGTAGTTAAACTGTACTTCTCGCTGCCATTTCTTGCCCTGGTAAAACGTTTTATTCCCCCCTTGGTTCTGAAAAGTTTGTTGATGCTGTTCAATGTTTTGTGCTGAGGTAAGGGCATATATTCCCCATTATATGCACAGTTATCATCCATACCTGATGAAACTGTTTCAAAGGATGGTCTTGAGCTGAATGAACGCTGCTCATCCACCCGCTTCCCTTCCATGAAAGTCACATGATGTTTAGCATTTTTCCTATTGGCCTTTGATATGGAGGCCAAACCATTGTCATAATCTCTGGTGTCTCTAATTAGCTTTTTTTTTTCTGTTCATAATATCCTGTTCATGATCCTTCAATTTGTTGTTAATATCTTTCAGGATATTTTCCAGAAATTCTGGACCTGTTTTGGACAAAATATTGCTGCACGAAACATTAATATCTTTTTGTAGATTAGTTTGCTTCAACCTCTCATGCTCAACAAGTATAGCAACCCATTCAGTTGCACATTTATGGGCTGCCTGTATCCAGCATTTATGGAAGACAGAATCTACTTCATCTTCCAGATTAAAAGGTGTCACTGGATCTTTGTATACTCTTAGACCATGGGGGTTATTTCTAATTCTCAATATTTAGTCAAACAACAGCACAGAGTCTACACGGATGCTTTATAGCTTGTTGAATGGCTAAACCATGTTGGATTGGTTAATTAGCACACAATTCAGCTGCTTATGCAGTAATTAGCATGCCATGGTGTTTACCTTGTTTGTACAGTGATGTGCACCACTACGTGGTGCTTATTGAATCTAAAACTTTCCAAGGCCGTGTGTGTGTCATTCTGTGACATGCACACAGTGAAAAACAACTGTGTAGGCTTTATGGAATCCCTCTGATTATGTAAACATCATATCAGAGATATGTTGATAGGGAGTTAAATACCATTTTTTTCTATTTTACAATGTTTGTATTTATTAAGCAGTAAAGGAGGAAGAGGTATATAACAGTAGAAAAGAGCTTGACAAAGAACTAGGAGAAGGCAGGGGAAGGAGGGAGGATAAAGAGGTACTTAGAGGATACGTGGATGAAAGAAGGGGGGGGGGATGAGAATGATAGTTTTCATCTTTGAAAACACAAAATCAGTGCCACTTCATAAACACATTAATTACAGCTGCCAAACATTTCAGATATATTTAGGTGAATGATATAAAATTAATATATTCATGGCTTCTTATCCCAAAATCAAGCATAATTTTCCTTTTTCTGTAACAGAGTCTTAAACTCACTCATCCATCCATCCTCAACCCCTTTTTCCCAGTTTGCACATGGGGTCATTCCTATTTTGCACGTGGGATTGAGGGGTCACTTCAACAGTGAAAATCATCTCGAACCAAGGCTCACACTGCTAGGTGGCTACCCCCACTGCAGCAGTTCATCTGTACCACTCACACTTATGGCTAATTTAGAGTGTCCAATCCACCTACTGTATGTCTCTGGGATGTGGGAGGAAACCATAGCACCAGGAGGAAACCCATGCAATTGCAGGGAAGACATGCAGACTCCACACAGAAGGAACCCAGCCAAGAATCAAACTGAAGAACCTTTTGCTGTGAGGTGATAATGCTAACCGCTGCATCACCAAAGCCACCACTAAACTCACAATCAAGAGGAAAAAACATTATATCGAATTAATAAAAAGAAAAAAAACATAAATGTATAGATCCACTAAGGGGGCCCACATTCATGAGGACCCAGTTTGTCCTTCACAAAGAATTTAACAGTCATTTTATCCCAAGACTGGAAAGTTTGTTGACATTGGCACCATCACTGGCTCCAGCAAGATATGTCCTCCATATTCCAAGGAATATAAGTAAATGGCCGACTTCCAATTCAAGAACACGTGCCATGCCCCATCTTGTTAATATTGAAAATGGTATTGACATGTTGTCTTATTCCCCAGCATTGTAGACTCAACCACATAGAATAAAAACATGACCAAGAAGAGGCAAAACTATAAAAACTCTCATTAAACTTTTACTTTAATGAATGGAGTAACTTGCTACATTTTAATTCCAGAAAAGCTGTTCTCAGACCAACAATCTGGTTCTGTTTTGTTGGACTGTGACACTGAAAACTTGCTTTGATCTCTGTGACTGTATTTGACTTGAAAATACTCCAATACCATGTGTGAAGTGACATTTTCACTTATTTTGCTTATATTATCAGAGTACGTGACTGCTAATGTAAAAATCTTGTTTTTGTGCTGTGATTATTTTGCATCTGAAACTTATCTAGCTGGATCCCCTGATATGTAAAGTGGCTACTGTTACAGTTTCTGGGACTGAATTACTACTTAGAATAACATTAGAAAATGTGGGATATTTGTGTTGTGATAGCTGACTAGTTCCAGTGCAGTGACAACAGAGACCATGTACCTGGTTGTACTGCCCATCACTCATTTAGGCCCAAATGTATAGGTAATAGTAATGTTGATGGAGCTATGTCTGTCTTTATTTCAAATACTTTTACCACCCGACTAATAGATCAGGACAATGAGCTCAAACTCCTTTGTATCCCACCATCTGTAAATAAGACCTCATATCGCATTCTTTCAGTTTTAAAACCCCATCCATAGCACATACAAATCATTAAAAATATCTTAAACTGTAATCCATCGTCATTACCCCCAAATGCCATTTAATTGCCCCTCCATAGATTGGCAGACTTACACCTCTACAAATAAATATGCTCACTGCTTACTTGACTTTGTAGATGCAAACTCATGGTTTTACAGACCAGAATATTAAGGCTCTGAGCTGTTACCAAGCTGTTTCATTTAGTCAAGTGTACAGGGTTTGATTCCTTCCACATCTGTGTGGCTCTGATCAGGTCACTTAACCAAATAGTGCTCCTGGGCCATCCTTGAAAAGGGGCACTTTTTTCCCCTGGGTTTACCTAATTAACAAGTAGATAAAAACACCCTGTCAGTCTAACAGCACCCTCTTCCACTAGAGGAATCAACATGCTTTATCCTGCCCTCACAAACACAGTGTATGTTCTCTCTGTGCTCCATTGTCATCCTTTACTGGTCAAATCACACCACTATATGGTTTTAGTCACCATATGGTCCCAGTACAGCTCAATGTCCAAGACAAACATCTTGAGAGACTTTTGCACCTAATGATAACTCAAAGATGGTCTACTGTCACCTACCCCCTAATGAATATATAGCAAGTACTGCTACATATATGCAATATTTAAACTTCCATCTCAACTGTTGCATAAAAGCTCCTGCTCCCATTTGAAACAAGTACAATGCCAAATTTAGAAACAAATTCATCTGGGAGAACTAAGCCTTGATCAAACTTTATAATAAGAGGAAAAAGCTCATAGTTATAAAGATAAAAGCAAAAATGTTGTATGCTCTAAACAATATAAAAAGGAACGCAGTCAGTCTATCAACAACCATTTATATGACTGCTGACAGATCTGAGAAATTGTGCTAAACACCTTTCAACAATAGTGGAGTTTTCTCTTTCTTCACTGTTGAGTAACCTTGGAGTAGGTATATCTAATTTTGGAGAATGAGAGGTGCTTGCCCCTCCACACTGGGGTGCAAGGGGTCTTGACACCCAGAAAAAAAAATGATTTTGAGGATTGCCAAAAGGTATTTCAGCAACTGTACTGGAAGTTGAAGAAATGGTTAGTAACAGATTAATATAAATCCTGTCAAACAGGTTGAAAAATAAGCGAGGACCCAGATCAAATCTTGCATGGCTAATCATGAACTAAAAATTGGAATATTGGAATAGGACACTGATCATGTTTGTAGATGATTACAAGCTTGGAGCCATCATCAGTTTCACTGAAGATATTTGCATCCTCAAAGATGGCTTAATTAAGACAAACCTGTTATGTCAGGATCATCATCTAAATCTGAATACCAAAAATGCACCATCATACAATCTAAGTGACATAAATTGTCACCCACCTACAGAGTAAATGACATCCCCATCTAAAATACCAACTGTGGTTACAAATCTCAGCATTTTCATGGATAACAAGCTCTTTTTGGTCATCACATAGCCACTGTCATTAAGAACCCTTCAACTTTATCCATCTGCCAACTCACAACTTCTCTTCTATAATAAATCATTTGGTATACACTTCTCCAAAACACCTAACTCAACCTGAAAATCCCACCAGTTTTTCACTTACAAAAATCTGAGGTATTAGCTCCCTTTATTATCCTGAGTGTCTAAAAGCCTTCTTTCTTTTCTCTGCTTTCTACAGACTTTTACATAGGGATCTATGCCTGGCCTGCAAAAGTGTAAATGGCACAGTTCTGCTTAGTCTACTACTTATCTGCAAGACTGGCAATAGTACTAATACAAGATCAGTGGGCCTTAATCTATATTGCAACAATGACAGGACCTGCATGTGTAACAGATGTCATTTCAAATTCCTGCCTTTGTAAGGCAAAGCAAAGAATGTTCCTCACGATCTTTACTCTTGGCCTTGCCCTCCTATTCCTTATGGATGGGGGGGGGGGGTATTTTGCTGGCTGTGCCACTGGGACTGCAGTAGCTAGATTTCAAAAGGTTTGCCTTTTCTGTGGCCTAGTAGCAACATAGGAACCTATGAACAGTTGTCTGCTCCTTCTGTCTGCTGCAACAGATCTTGGCTGGATCTCTAATCATCTGTCACTACATGCAGTAAAAGAGCAACTCTGATCAATTCTTCCCAAAAATCTGTTGTGTCTTAAAAGGAATTACAGCCCTTGCCATTCTAATTTTAGTCACTTCTGGATAATGTGGATTTTATAGATAAGGTATCCATTCTATCAAGTTGCTTAATGAAGTTTAACCAGTTTCCACCCATACGGTCTGTTTAGTCGAAAGTTGCAACTGGATGATGGCATCCATTATTGTATCTGCCTAGGTTGTGGGATATGTAATGTTGCATATAATTATTTCTTCAGTTTCTGCTTTCAGTTTCGCAATAAGATACAAAATCATATCGGTATTCAAGGAATCAAAATAGCATAAGGAAACCTCAGGGCTGGCTTCCAAGATTTTTAATTTTTGTTGTTAGTGGTGGTGCTGCGGTAGCATTGTGGCCTCACAGTAAGACACTGTCCGGTTCAATTCTCAGCTAGAGCATCTTCTGCGTGGAGACATGCATCAGGGCTGGTAACTCGGCACGTAAAAATCAACTACCAATCATTAGCGGACCGGAGTTCCGCTGTGGCGACCCCTAACCGGGAAAACCCGAAAGACACAACAACATTAGAAGCTTTATTCTGATCTCATAAGGATGCAAAAATGGCAGTATGGAATTCATGTTTTTTTAAGTGGATGAAAGCTGTGGGTACATTTTTGTGCTTGTGCAGATTAATCAACTGGGGTTTGTCTTGGAGGAGTGCACACATTAATGTGGCTGCCAGTTAGTAGAATTACTCAAGATGCCTGTTTTTTACCACTACAGTCAAACAAAACAGGAGTTGCTGGAATCACACTAGTATCAGGATAAAGGGATCTCTATCTGTCTCCATGTTGATGTGTAGGCATTGTTGTTAATTGTGTCTCTAGAAACAATGATCAATGTATCAGCTGAAAAAGTAGTGGAGAAGTAGCAGGATGGCACAGTTAATTGATAGATGGACTCCTGCATTGCTGTCCTTGGGGAAGTGGACTGGCAGGGAACTAAAAAAGGTCGCTGGAAGGGTCATCTTCTGTTGGAAGATGGATGCTAGTTCTGGATACGGAGGATGCTGCTGATTGCTGTCAGTATGTGTTGAAGCATGTATGTGTACATAATCTGAAACAGATCTTATCATACGGTGAAAGGAGATCAGACAAGGCCTGCTTGTCCAATGCAGGGTTCCAAGCTCCAGACAGTGCCTACTATCAGCATACATTACTGCCACTCACTTTAAATGGGAATAACAAAAGGCAGATCTACTAAAGAAACGTTATTCCAAAAAGATGAAGTGCGTATAGTAATGGAATGGGTGGAGTGACCAAATGAATCATTGTAGGCTCCTACCATGACCAGCAATCTAGGCCTTGCAATCAGGGTGAAAGTACTGAAATAAAAAAAAAGTCTTGTATATTAACCAAGTTGTTTCATCCTACAACACTGAATAGGATTTGATAAACTGAACTTTGTGCTTTTTAACTAAGGCATGTGATACTTTGCATCTGGCATCAATATATGTCTTTCTTTTTTATCCAGAAAGTCAGAGATTGAATTTGGTGTCTGTAAAGTAAGTTTTTTATGTCTTTTTCTGATAAGATGCAGTGACGTCATTCAAGAAGTGAGGCAGATGGTAGAATTATACAATAATGTGGCTCACAAGATTAAAAAGCCCCACCAGATGATTTGATTCAATATATTTCTGATGATAAAAATGCTATGCCAGTCACATTATCTCTGGTATCATGATTTTCTGTAATGTCTTTTCCTATGCTTCTATATCTCATGCCATACTTATTCCTGGAGGTTCTTCTCACCCCTTCCAGGCCAGAGTGGCACTGGGCATTTTCAATTTTCAGTTCTGCAAAGCTTGCTTTATGTTTTCTAGATTTAGCACACGTGGTTAAAGTATTTATGAAAATATTTTGTGTACTGCTAGCTATTGTTCAAAGATAATGCTGTGTCATTTGTAACCTGAGTGATGTGTAATGTCAGATAGGTCTTGCCACACACAATAAACCCTAGGTCGTGGCATGTCAGTACTTCCATCAGAATGTTGCTGTAATTCTGTTAGCAGCAGTTAGGCCCTTATAGTTTGGGTGTTTGCAAAAATTATATGTGTTTGATGACTGCAGTTTCCCCAGGTTGGGTTTATAACAGCTGCAGTACATGCTGATAGCAAATAGCTGAAGCTTATGTTCACAGGTAGTTACAAGGGTTTGTAGATCAGGGGACCAGCACAGCCCATATTCCCAGCTGTCCCAGACACACTCTGGTTATATGATTTGCTGAAGGTCACACAATATGTAAATGTGGGGGTGATGAAAATCAAACCCTGTGCCACAGGTAGTAAGTACATCTCACAGCCTTAAACGTCTGTGCCAACTATTATATGCTCCACCTTTCAGAGGACTCATTACATTTTTTTCTAAAAACAATGAAACACTTTTTAACTGTTCTAGTTTTATAACTTCATTTAGAAGTGCTTGCCACTTACCATAGGCAATACTGCACTTTAATGTTTTTATGTTACTTTTTGCTGAAAGACTATAGCAAGTATTCCTAAAATGTTTCAGAGATGATATTCAAAATTCTGTCTAGTACAGCAAAGGTACGTGTTATAACTGTTGAGAAAGTTTCATGGGGCAGTTGCCAGCCTTTTTAATAAGCTTAAACCAGGACATTGCATTTATGGAGGTGACCCTCCATTATTTTAGAGATTTTTAATTTTCTAAGTTTCAGTAGCAGTTTGGTTAGATTTTCATGATATCTATAGGACATTAATTCTGTTATTCAGTTATATGTAATTTTCCACAGATTCTTTTTCATGCCACAAGATGTACAAGTATCTAAAATACAAGCAACTCCAGAGAAGAGTAACCTTTTAAGAGTGAATATTACTTAAGAGAAAAGAATCTACAGACTAGCAAGCATTGAAAAATATGCACTTTTATTCACCTTGATCACGTAGAGGGTTAGACATTGTTTAAACTACATAAACTCTGGATAAAGAAACACATTCATTTTTTTGTTTCGTTACCTGGCAGTTCAGAATTTCCACGTACATATCACTCATTGATAGGCTGCTAATCTGCTGGTTGGCAGCAACTTGGAAATGGTTTTACAACTTTTGCAGCTTACACTTTTTTGATTGACATAATTTGTTATGCTAAGCAGAATTAGTCAGCCAGATGGTATTAAAATGTGCATGTTTTAAGCCCATAGTATTAATACACAGATCTTAACATTAATTGTACTTTTTACAGAATTGCAAACAGCTAAACTGACTGGTTGTTATTAACACTTACTGTGAAAAGCACTGGGTACAGAAAGGCATCAGACGTTTATTAACAATGTTAAGTAAAAGTATTAGGCTCTCCAAATGCATAAAAAGAAGTGACTAACATCAATTTAAAATATGGCGTCTTAAGACTTTCATGAAAACCTAGAGCTACTTCTAAAGAGGTGTATGGCAGCGATTCATTTCTGAAAGTACACCAGATGCAGACGGATTACAAAGTATCAAAATAAACCCTGATAAGGATTATGTCTAACTGAAAGGTCAGCCGGTAAAGCCCAAGGGCAATACTGAACTGCAAGCCTTTGTTACATGATGACAGAATGCAAAAGTACAGATTATATCATAACACAGAAGGATATTTAGTTAACATTTCATTCAGAAAAAAAATCTAAGTGACTTTCATAAGCAGATTAAATGGCCTTGTGTTATTTATTAACCCTGAATAAGCATAGATGAAAACACACCACCTTTTTTAATGTTCTGTATCTTACTGCTCTGTATCTAGTGCAATAGCTCTGCGATATGATAAATACAGGTGGAAAAAATAGCTCAGCTGAGCTTGTCATAGATTAAAATTTGTGCCAGCAGGGGTTGCATTTATTTAGAATGTGTTAATCAGGTAAGAAGCAGTTATCCATGTGGGCCGCTAAAATCCTTACCCAGATTAGTTTACAAAGCACACAGACAGGTGCATTATTAAGAAATAAAAATCCAATAAACATATATTCACATAACACACTCCATCTTTAGGCTATACATGGTGAAAACATCTATGCAGGGGAATTCGATTGCAATATGGCTGTCATATTTGAAACATTGGAGATAGCCTAACTTATGTATCCTGTTTCCCTAAGCATAATGTATATCTCCTTTACACACACTAAGCCTTATTAAAAAACATCCTCGATAGCATGAATTATTTATTCTGCTACCCTGCTATAATGTGAAAACATCACGTGCATTTGCATTTGTATCTCTTTTCCCAACACTGTTCAAATGCAACTATGAAGTACATCCATTTGTCAGGTTATGTTTAGAAATACAGCTTGTATCTTCTAAGGCCCTTTAGCAGCTTTGTTTTATCACTGCATTAATGATTCTATAATGAATTAAGTAGGCCTTAAGACATTAATGTTTTCATCTTGCTGTTCTGTAGTGGAAATTGAACAGCAGTCTGCTGTTATATAATGTATAAGACTGCAGCACATATGCTGTAAACCCCATACTCACAAAACCACTGAAAGGTTCAACTTTGTGTCTCTTTCAAATCCGTTACAACAAAGTCCGAAACAATAAAAGCGAGCATTAGGAGGTAAAAGAGAAAGATGCTGTCTCCCAGCTCTAAAAGATACAGTTAGTTACCCTGAACTCCACACTATTATCATATCATTTTTAGTATAATAGAGTACTGGATTTGAACAAAAATCGTTAGATGGTACTATGTCATTAGTAAGATGGTTTGCTCTGTAAATTGTACATGAATCTGCTGGCACAAGTGGAAGGAACAGAAATAAGGATCTGGCAGGTGACCTGCCTCAGTTTTAATGTACATTTTAAACATAATAACTTACTGGGCAGTAGTCATGGGTAATATAAGTTCTCATTCTCAAATTCTGTAGACTGATTCTATAACAGCAAAAGGCAGATACCCATACATATAAAAGGGATGGATGACACAATAATGCTACAAGTCGGACACGTACCAGCCATAGATTTTAAAGGGCTGGTCCTAAGACACCTAATGCATTCCATCAGGTGTCCCAGTGATGTATGTCATCTGTACTTATTTCTGCATTTCTATTTGAGGTTTAAAATATGCTAGAACATGTTTCATTTATATGTATTGCTGTCTTATGCTGTTTATGCACGTGGGCCTGTATTTTCTGGACAATGCTAAATAACATTCAAATATAATACATTATAAATGAACTACTAGCTTTATTTGAATATGTGTTCCTCTTAACTTCAGTGTTCATTGAATACTTTCACTTGTAATACTAGGCTTCTCATGTATTTGCCTAAGTATGGAAGTTGTTTTTTTTTCCTTTTATTTTGTCAGTTTTATTTCCTGAGGGATTTATTGCTTTGATGGGTGGAATAATGAAGCAATGTATTACTGAAAATGTCAGCTGCAGTCTGAGTTTTCAATAATATAGAGCAATATATATAAAAATGTTGATGAGTTAAAAAAATCATGGCATATCAGCAGTGACATATGACACATTGATTTGCAATAAATAGATACCATTAAGATGAATAGTGCAGACTGCAACATGAACTAAGAGGTCTAGTATAAGATAACTAGAACCCAAATGACTATCTGAGCACTGGAGCAGAGCTGCTGCTAAATAGCTTCAAGTCTGAAGGCTGTTATGGGAAAGAACACACCCAAGAGAGCATCATTTATAAAGACACATGCCAGCATTGTTAGGAAAGTTATACTGATAGCCCAAGCAATGAGGATCTGTGCTCTCATCAGTGATGAATTTCTTAACAGTCTTAATCTGGTCAGCACCTGTCAACAAACAGGTATATCACACCTACATAGAAACATGTCTAGAGTGACAAATAACATGAGAAGGCTTGGGATTCATTATTGGTTAAGTCTAAGAAAGAAAAAAGGAAAACCTGTGGAATATCCCAAAGGGGCATAACTAAGGAAAGCCGTGGAATATCCCGTAGGGCCATACCTAAGGAAAACCTGTGGAATATTCTATAGGGCCATACCTAGGGTTTCAGCACTGTGGACCCACGGTTTCAGCACTGTGGACCTATAGGCATATAACACACAACAAGCAGAAATAATTTGGGCAAGGTGAGTGTTGGCTACCTGATGCAGAGAGGGAAAGCCTTGACTATAGTTCTAGTAGCCCATTAAATGAAGTAGTTAGCTTAATGAAGAGGATGTCAGTGAGCAGTAGATATCAATTCTCTTTTCCTGGGGGAGACAGTTTTTCCCCTCCAGAGCTAACACATGGTGTAAGTCAAATAGAACTGCAATCATTGAATGAAACAATGATTATTGCTTTGGTCCGTCATGCAATGTGCAGAGGTGTAGCTGGAAATATTGTGTTTTGAGTTGGGAGTGGGGTGTGGGTGAGGATAGAGTCTTGTACACACCAGATGGACTTAGGTGGATATGAAACCTCCCATCTCCTGCAGGATGATAGTGGCGATTCCTGGCACCAGTTTTCTTACTCACATTCTTCTCTAATGCTAGAAGAATGGAAGTGAATAGGCCATGAACATATTTTAGCTGTTTTAAAGCAGTTTCAGAGAGACCCTGCATTATCTGATGGATGCCTACTGTCAGATTTGAGGAGCATAAAGAAAAACAAAGAAGGCCTCCATTGGCATGAAATATAATGCAGAAAAGTGGAATTACCTAAAACAGAGCTGTCTGCTATCATAGGTCAAAAGGCAGGTTAGTGTTACTAAAATAGTTTCTGTACATAAACTCTGCTAGCATACCAGTAGCTCCGCAATCAAACAAAAAAAAACCCCTCAAACTAGACAAAAAAATTATTATACATCTTTGCAAAACAAATATGAAAACAATCCCACAAAGTTCTGGTAAGGAATTAACTCACTTCTCTACCCAGGTTAAGCTACAACCCCAGAACCAACAACCAATAACTAAAGTGTGAATATTGTCTCACAAATCAACACCTACTTTACAAACACCATCCTCTCCTTAGTTATAGGGAACAATTCCCCCCACCATCTCTTCCACCTAATGTGGAAACTAACAACTCTTTTGACTTCAAACCTGTCCCAAAGAACACCATAAGAACAATACTGAAAAAATTGAAACCTTCTTCCTTAGCAGCTGACCAACTCCCCAGTAAGTACCTCAAATTTTCAGCTGATGCCTTAGGTCTGCCTATTACATTCTGATAAATAGGTCTATAACAGAACAATATGCCCCAAAATTATGGAATATTTCCTATATCACCCCTCTACATAAAGGAGGAACATCAACAGATTTAAACGATTAGAGACCTATAGCCATCCTTCCCCCCTGTGTCAAAATTCTGGAAAAATGTATCCACACTCAATTACTATAATACCTATTATCTCACAACCTTATCTCTCTCTCCCAACATGGTTTCAGACTGAAGCACAGCACCACCACAGCCTTAATTAATTTTTCTAACACCATAAACCAACTGAGAAATTCAAACCAGCAAGTAGCATCAATCTTCCTAGACATGACAAAAGTGTACAACATCGTCTCCCATCATAAATTCCTTAGACTCTTGCCTCACTAAGCCTATCAAAGACTTCCCTCTCCTGGTTCCTAAGCTATCTCTGTGACAGACAACAAGAAGAATGATGGAAATCCAAATTCTCACCGCTTCTGCCTGTCTTGGTCGGAGTCCCCCAAGGGTCCATACTAGGACCCCATCTTTTCACCATCTTCTCTAATGATCTAACCTCATCCACAACACATGCTAAAGTAGTTCTGTATGCAGATGATTCAACATTAATCTGCTCAGCAGATACCTTACCAGACCTCCAAACAATAGTCCAACAAGCTTTTAATGATATAGAAACATATCTAAGTAAATCACAACTAATCCTCAACCCCAAAAAGACACAGGTAATGCTATTTACCAGCAGCAAACATTCACCGAGCATACCTCCTTTCACCATTCTCTCGGCAAACAACACAGTCATCCAACTAGTTGAGCATACAAAACTGCTTGGTGTGACAATCGGTAAAAAGCTCAGATTTGACCAGCACATAGCCATCACAATTAAGAAAGTTCACATCAAACTTGGCTCATTGTACAGAAGCAAGTCATTCCTCAGTGACAATACCAGACTAGCCATATCTAGAACCATATCTAGAACCTTCCTCCTCTCTACACTCCTATATGCTTTCCCCCTCATTACCAACTTAAAAAAGTCAGACTTAACTAAATTTGAAACTTGCTACAACAAAATAGCCCGCTTCACAGCCAACCTTCCCACCAAA
>NC_056751.1:679955288-680030288 GCF_019279795.1 Protopterus annectens | reverse complement strand
ACATTTTGCAAAAGTGCTTTTCACCAAAAAAGCACTTTCGCGAAAGTGTCATTAAATAAGGGTGAACATGTGGGGAGATGTCTTTTGTTGAGATTGTAGCACAGTGGGGAAAAGGGAATATTCCCTTTTCTCCACTGTAGTGCGATCTCGGAGTGAGAATATAAAAGCAGGGGGGTGGGGGGGTGCAGGGGGGGGGGCTTGCCCCCTTGCATAAACATGAGTTCTGTGTTTTTTTTTTTATTTTATTTTGTTACTTTTTTTAGATTTTTTTAACACACTTTAGTGAAAGTGCTTTTTCGGTGAAAAGCACTTTCACTAAAGTGTGTTCGGCCGATATGATTTTGGTTGTTTAAGCTTTCACTCAATAGTACAAGAACCATATATATATATATATATGGATCCCCTTCAGAAGCTTGAAGTTTCAAAGCTCCAAACTTCAAAAGGTGAGACCATAAGATCGAAGTTTTGAAACTTTGAATGTTTGTAATGGAGATCACATTACAGTGCAGAACAGGATATTTACATTTTCCTCACTGTAGTACAATCTTGGAGTTGGCATATTTATTTATTAGGGGGTATGGGGGAAGCAGGATGATTTCTCCCCCTGGAAAAACATAAACATTTTTTTTTTATTTTTATTTTTTTTTTATTAGGTTTTTGAAATTTCAAGAAATACACACACCCACACATATGTATCGATATGTGTGTGCGTGTGTGTGTGTGTGTGTGTGTGTGTGTGTGTGTGTGTGTGTGTGTGTGTGTGTGTTCAGACTATGGTATCTGTGTGCTCCTAAGCGTAACTGCACTTGATGCAGAGAGCTGCATCTGGAAATACTGTGTGCATAACTTGTCATCCTCCCAGTGTGTACATCCCCCACTTTTTCCAGTGGTGAGGATTGGGGCTCCTTGATTACTGGGCCAGTGGTTGGGCATCACATATTAATTGGTGGGCAGTGGTGGGATATCCACATCACATATTAATTGGTTGGCAGTGGTGGGATATCCACATATTAGGATTCAGTGGTGTGGATATTGAATTCCTGTAGCCTGTAAACAGTGGTCACTAAGGAAGGTGTTTGTACTCTCAATCAGCCACACAGTGAACATTCAAAGTTTCATATCACAATAGTTTAATTTCTATTTTTTATTTATTAGCTTAGTTAGTCAGGGAGATCTGGCAAGGATGTCAGCACTGGAGTCTGGCAAGCTGACCAGGAGCCATTTGGCTGAGATGTGCCAGGCCAAAGGACTGGTTCATGCCAACCTGACTAAGGAGAAATGCTTGTAGCCTTGGGCACAGCTGCATTACAGACCAGCAACTAGGATGACAATCAGCCTGGCCATGGAAAGGTACAACTCTCAGAAAATAGACAGCTCAACCTTTCCACAGAGGTCTTAAAAATCCATCTGGAGTTAAAGAGACTTGAACTGGAGGCCAAATGTTTGGAAATAGAAGCACCAGAGAGACTGAGATGTCTGGAAGCTGAGAAAAATGAGAGGCAGGGTAATATGAGAAGGAGATGCTGACTCTTCTCCAGGGTCATGGAGGTAGTGGGGAAGGGAGTAACTGAACCCCAGAAGCAACAAAGGTCAGTAAAGTTCTTCCACAACTTACAGAGGGGGATAATGTTAATAGTTTCATTCATATGTTTGAAAAGATATGTAAACAGTATAATGCAGACCAAGGGCTCTGGATACAGTTCCCGACCCTCTTACTCCATGCTAAAGCTGTAACTGCTGTTTCTAAATTGCCTGATACTGATTGTTTAAATTATAATACTGTTAAAAAATGTCTGTTAGAGTGTGTTAAGCTAACACCTGAAATGTATAGAAAACGTTTCATGAGCATAGATACAAGGCGGATGAAAGTGTGTGAGATTATATTGCTTAGTTAAGCACTTATTTTCATAGGTGGGTGAGTGGGTGACAGATCACCAGTTTTGAAGGGCTGGCAGATGATTTGGTGAGAGAGCAAGCCTTTGGCACTTTGTCTGAGGACATGAGAATCTGGTTGGCAGATAGGCAATGTAATACCGCAGATGAGTTGGGGAAAAAAGGGAGACCTATACCTAGCAAGTAGGGCATCACTGCACTGGAAAGGGATACCCAGTGCTGCTCATGGCTCTAAGGGAATCAATGGTGGGCAACTTAGACCACCCCAACAAAATCTGCCAGGAGCAGGGGAAGCCACTAGTCTAGGTACACATCCAGGACCAAGGGGTAAATGTTTTAAATGCAAGAAGTGGGGCCATGTAGCATGTAGATGTCCATGGAGGCAAGGTGGGGAACAAAAGATGGGAGAGCCAGTAACTGGGAATGACAGAATGCCAGCAGTGAGTTGTCTGGAGACAACAAGGATACCAATCTACCACAAGAGGTTATTCCCTATCTTACTAAATGGGAAACTTGCCACTGCTACGAGAGAAACAGCATCTGACCTAACCATTGTGAAGCCTGTAATGGTTAAAGAGGAGAACTACTTGCTTGGGCAGTTTACTCCAGTCAGAGCTTTAGGAGGGACTCTATTCCAAATACATTTGGCTATGGTTCAGCTTGACTGGGAGGGAGGAAAAGAAATCCAGCAAGTAGGTGTGTTTGAGGATATCCCTGCAGATGTCCTGATAGGGAATGATTTTTATAATGCAGTACACTGTGTGCAAGCAGTGACATGCAGTTTGGCTTGGAGACGAGCATATGGGTCTGGTAGACTGTGGGGGGGCACAGACAGACTGCAGACTTGAAGCCAGGGCTGGTGTGGTGGTTACTTCAGGGAGGGAGCTACCCTGTAGCAGTGAGACTGTAGGTCAGCCACAGCTGCTTGTGGGTACTCATGTTCCCTTGGACAGAGTGACAATAAGGGCAGAGGTGAGTAGTAGTACCCAGGCTGACAGTGAGGCACCACTGTCAGATGATACCAGCCTTTCTGTGGAAGTGGAGCTCAGAAAGGTTATAAAGAGAGAACTGAGACAGGCTCAGCTCTCAGACCTTACATTACAAGGCCTGAGGGAGGTAGCCACTGAGGCACCTGATTCTCAAGGGAAGGAAGCATCTGTATACTGGGACAAAGGGTTTCTGTTTAGAGAGTGGACCCCTGAGGGAGGACTACAGGGTAAGAGAATTCAGCAGTCAGTAGTGTGCAGTGCCTACCATCTGGCACTTCTAGCCATAGCCTATGACATTCCCTTTGCAGATCATATGGGCATAAAGCATACAAAGAAATATATTATGCAGAGCTTTTATTGGCCTGGGATTTCCAGAGATGTAACAGGGTACTGCAGGACCTGTGAGCAGTGCTAAAAGGTAGGCAAGGTAGGAGACAAGGTGAAAGCTCCTTTGATGCCTTTGCCTGTAACTGACAAGCCATTCCAGAGGGTAGCTATGGATATTGTAGGGCCTCTGAATATCCCAATTTCCACAGGGAAGAAGTATATCCTAGTGATAGTAGATTATGCTACTAGATACCCTGAAGTGCTGGCCCTGTCCTCCATTAAGACAGAAAAGGTGACAAATGCTTTGTTAGAAATTTTCAGCAGGGTAGGTTTCCCAAGAAAAATACTGACTGACAGATGTGTCAATTTCATGTCAGACCTACTTGCTTGTCTATTGGAGTGGTGTGGGGTGAAGCACCTAAGGACCACCCTCTACTATCCCCAAACTAACGGTCTGGTGGGGAGGCTAAACTCTACACTGAAGATCATGCTACAGGCATTTGCGGACCAGTTTAAGAGAGATTGGGACAAATATTTGCCCCATCTATTTTTTGCTTACAGAGAGGTGTCCCAGGACTCCATAGGTTTTTCACCTTTGGAGTTGCTGCATGGGCATAGGGTGAGGGGACCTCTAGATTAGATTTGTGATGAATGGGAGGGTGAGTGTGAATCCCACAAGAAGTCTTTTGTGACATACGTCCTAAACCTCAGGACAAGGCTCGGGGAACTCATGGGCTTGGCCCAGGAGAACCTGGCAGACGCTCAACAGCAGAAAAAGGTCTGGTATGACAGGAATGCTTGAGCCGGAGAGTATTCTGTGGGGCAACAGGTAATGGTTCTCATTCCTGTCAGACACAACAAGCTGGAAGCAGCTTGGGAGGGATCCTACAAGGTGATAAGGAAAGTCAGTGATGTTAACTATATGGTAGAAGTCCAAGGCAGGAGGCAGGGACTTAAACTGTACCATGTTAACATGATGAAAACTTTCCATGATAGGGAGGTTCTGCTGCTAAGTATTTGCAGTAGGAGGCAGGAAGAGTCTGAGGGGGATCTATGACTACAGGAAGCCAGCCTCCAAAGTTCCAAATTACTATAGTGGAGCCTAGGATTGCAGGCATATGATAGGACAGTGCAGCACTGTACTGGGGTAAACAGTGTCAATATAGCTGGAATCTTAAGACAGGGAATGGAGTAAGGTATTCCCAGATAGGCCCAACCCTCTCAAGCAACATTTTTTCACTTGAAAAATTAGCTTGAGTCTTTGGGGGGGAGAAGTGTGACAAATGAAAAATACTGCCAGTCCAGCTAGCTGGAATTTTGTTAATGGTTATGTGTCATTTGTGAATAACAACATGATTCATATGCTTGTGTTACAAATGTATTAGAACTGTATGTCATATAAGATGGTTTGTACATACATATGTGCTGAAGAGACATGTTGTAGAGTACTCAACTTGGAGATGTATCCACAGTGTACCCTACTGAAAGAGAGCAGAAATGGATATAAACTATTGTAACTGTTTAAATGTATATGTTTTAATAGTGGGAACTGGCACATAGAAGGTTAACTTGCAAAACTTAAGAAAAATAGTTGAAATTAAATTATTTTATAACCATGTAATAAAAGAGATGTTATGTTTCAGTTTCAGGGCAACATTACACATAATGTCTAGAACTAGAAGTTTTTTGTATTGTCTTTAAATGTGGAGGAATATAAATTATTTTACGACTTCCACCATTTGCCAAAAGATCTAAGGTCTGTGTGTTTTCGCAGGTAGATGCTAAAATCAATGGTTGTGAGTCTGGGAACTGGTAGTCAAATGACAAGATGTGATGTCATGCTGACAGCTACCCAGCAGTAATATTTGAAATATTAATTTAAGAACTCTCTGAGAGAGGTAGTGCATTCTGTATTTGTCTTTGATCTGACAACAGCATCAGCTAGAAGACCCATTCACCACACTTGCCTTGCTGTAATAGTAAGCTTCTAGGGTACAGTAATTTCTCTTTGATTCAGACAGGAATATAGTGAAGTATAGCTTAGATGTTTTCTGTATTTATTTGAGACTGTCCTGCAATGTTATTTTAAGTATTCCTTGTGACTTTGAACTCTGAAGTTACTGTGATGATTTACTGAGCATTTTCTTGTTCTTTTATTATTTATTATCAAATATATTTAAACATATCATTGTGGCTGATATTTGTGAGGCATATTTTAAGCTCTTAGCATACTTGCATATCTATTTGGTGACACTGTGCAGGCCATTACTAATAGCCTTGCTCTTGGTCAAATTACCATTTGTATTAACAGTAGCATTACACAGTAAGACTGGACAGCCTTTGCTAAGCACCTTAAAGTAGCTGATAAGGAGTGGCTGGTGGCAGTACAAACTACCTTATAGTCTGGGCAAATGTGGGCATAGCTATTAAACCTGTGCTAGCCTTTTCCAGGTGTGTGCGTGTGTGTGTGTGTGTGTGTGTGTGTGTGTGTGTGTGTGTGTGTGTGTGTGTGTGTGTGTGTGTGTGTGTGTGCCTGTGTTTGTGTTTAATTCAAATCTGAAAAAGTGTGTGTGCCAGCTACTTGGACAGGGACACAAAGTACTGGTTGGACAGAGAGGGTGCTGGAGGTCATGGCTTGCCCACTCAGCTGATATCTCAACTGTATAGCTCTGCCAATGGGGAGTCTTACTGGGCATCTGAGAAAGAGTGAAAAAGCAGCCCCAGACTGACTTTGGTCTCTGTGTGCTCTGAAGGGAAATTGCACTTTACTGTGTGTGCACTTGTCATCCTCAAGTGTGTACATCCCTCACTGTTGCCAGTGGTGAGGAGTGAGGCTCCTTGATTACTGGGACAGTAGTGGGGTGTCACACATGAAGGAAGATTTTTTTTACACCGAGAACGTTTTACCTCTCATTGAAGTTCTGTACATGCCAGCCATGGAGGAAAACAGCATAATCCACTAAGAATCTCAGTAGCCACAACAAATCATGGATCAGAGTGTCAAATGAACAATTTAGAAATAATGGCAACTATGTTTCCATATCACTGAGTTTTTTTTTTTTATTTTTATTCAACTCCACAAATCACACAGATGCATACCTTTTGAGAACAGCTCCAGTTGCTGGAGAATGAGAGGAATATGTTGGATTGGAGTGGCAGTCTATAGATCGAGTTTTTCAGGTAAGAGAATTACCTGAGACATCTTACGTAAAGAAAAAACATGTTGAACGAGCCTGCTTCCACACACAACCATTAGGCTTTTTTTGTTATAATTGCAAAAAAATGCTTTATTTTCATAAACCAGAGGTAGTAATAACAAAGCAAACTGCTATAAAGGTACTGTTATCATTTTATGACCAGGAAATTTAAACATACAATTATATTACATTATATCAATAAGCTTATAACGTACCATTATGTAAACAGCTCATTAGAAGACAACCTTTGCTGGCAGTATTAATCAAGTCTACATATATCAACCAACTCTTTAACAAGTATTAAACAAAACTTGATATTTTGTACTGGAGAAAGTCCATTATGCCATTTGTACAAAGTTTTAATATATTTTACATGATTTCTCCCATCTGTATCAAGCTACTACAAAGACAATCCCTCACATTGATGGAATGATCATTCATGTCAGAACAGTAACCTCTAATAACCATCTCTCTATATGCAGTTTATTACTTATAAAGGAGGCACTGCTTAGCTACAAATTCCCCCACCCCATTCTGTCTTCTTAAATATCTTACTTGTTATGTCACTTGCATTCCCAAAATTTATGTAGCAAACTGAGAAATTATCCACTGCAAGGAGACCATCCAGATAGGCTACTATATTCTTGTTTCAGTCTGTCTTTAGGGGTCCAATAGCCCTGATGATAGAACATCTTCTCCCTATAGCATGTAATAGCATGTAAAAGTGTGTATGAGATGCAAAAAATGTACAGTGTACAGATCTGTTTAAATTCTCAGGTCCATCAAAGATTTCCACTTATACATTTAGACAGTCTTTAATATCTGGGAAATGTATAGCTTTGTAGCACAGAGGGATAATGCATTCATGTCTTAGGTGACCTGGGTGGGATTAATGGCTTAGGTGCATGAGGTGCTGGTAGGAGAAAATGCACATGTCCATCCTGGGGGGAGGCATGTTTTTGGGTGCACCTAGGGTGTGATCCCTCATGGAGCCTGGTGGACAAAAAATGTGGATGTTGTCCTAAAAAGGAGCAGGCAGGGACATTGGCTAAGTTATTATGGAGTCGGGATGATATATCAGACTATTCCCATTGGATACTTGCCCCTGGATGGACAATGGATGAGTACAGAGGAGTAAAGTTTGGGCATAATAAGGAAAAATCTCCTCAGCCAGCAACAATGACTTTATGTCAGAATCCTCAATCTCCTCAGTGGTCCTAAGCCCAGGCTAGGAGGTTTGATAAATGAGGTGAGGCCCTGGGGGCAGCTGACAGAGGAAAAAAAAAATATATATATATATATATATATATATATATATATATATATATATATATATATATATATCGATGTACTTCAGAAGCTTGACATTTAAAAACTTCAAACTTTTTACATTTTGGCAGGGATGGTAAGCCGCCCTGTACACCCCCCCACACCCCCTGCTAAATAAATATACCAACTCCAAGATCACACTACAGTAAGGAAAATGTAAATATCCTGTTCCACACTGTACGTCAATCTCCATTCAAAAAATTCAGTTTCAAAACTTCAATCTTATGGTCATGGCCTTTTAAAGTTCGAAGTTTTGAAATTTCAGGCTTCTTAAGAGGATTCATGTAGATATATATATATATATATATACACATATATATATATATATATATATATATATATATATATATATATATATATATTTGGAATTGGGATATCATTTTTCAAAATGGCTGCAATCCAATCTGCTGCTTTCAGTTTATCTAACTATATGTGTCTTTGTTTCCCAGTCCTATCTACTGAATCAAGTAGAGACAGTGCTGAAATCAGTATACACTTTTCAAGTTTAGTACAGCCTACCATATAATTTAACTGCAAATATTTCCTAAAATCCCCATTTGTCAGGCTATAATTCCTACAACAATAGTCAGTGAAGACAAAAAACCTATTTTCCTTCAATGTAATATTGTAATTGCTTTAATGTGAGACTGCCTTGCTCTGACCAATCAATCAGGTTTAATGGGCATCTGTGCAACTTCCATTTTGGGTCAACACTGATGGAAACACAACCACTCCACCATAATCACACAGAAATAAAATTGCCAGACTAATTCCAGTGAATATGTATTACTTTAATTGTGTATCATATGGACAGACTACCCAGAAAGTTCTTCCCCTGCTGCCCAGATAATTAATTCCTATCATAGCATAAAATACAGTCATGGATTCCAAAATGGTGGTCGCCTGGTGAACTGCATTTACTCTGAGCTCCTCATTTCATCTTGTTTTTCTCTAAGATTTATTCATCTCAAAGCTTCGGGACGTCCATAGGTACAAAGGAAATCTTTACTTCATCATAAACTCAACTCATCCAGTACCTTTAGCTTTTAAAAAGGTCAAAATCAAACGTATATTCTATATCTAATCTCAAAGCCTCATACTCACTGTGACTTAGAAGGCCTAATCTTGCTCCAGTATTCTGAAGACCACATGGCCAGGCAGCAAAAATCTTCAAATTATCCTATTACAATGGAGATACAGACAACAAAGGCTAAGTCTTCAGTAATTTTTTCACCAGAAAAAGAGAATTTATCAAAAAGGCAAAAAACTAATAAACAACAGATGGAACTTAACAAAAATAATACCAGCTCTAATGAAGACCCTGGCTTTCACATGGATGAATTAAAACAGGCCCTTCAACCCATACACACAGCTATCCAGAACTTTTCTGAACAGCTCTCAACCATTGGAAAATCTGTCACTCAGATTGCTGAAAGAGTGGGCTCACTTGAACAAAAAACACAGACAAATGAGCTTCAAATACAAACTCTCACTGAAGATCTCTGTGCTAAATCTACAGTCATAACAGACTTACAAATGAAAATAACAGATTTAGAGGCAAGAAGTCAGAGAAACAATATTCTAATAAGAGGTCTTCCGGAGAGCTATGACAATCAAGGCTTAATTACTATTGCAAAACAAATTTTTGAAACATTACTACAACTTGATGAGGAGAAGCCTGAAATCACCATCGAAAGAGCTCACCGTGCACTTCGTAGACGACAGGACACCACAGTTCCCCGCCAAGTCTATGTTAAACTACTCAACTATCAAATCACGCAAAAAATATTAATGGCAGCCAAAAAACATAAATCCCTTATGTGGAACAACCATAAAATTTCTTTCTTGCAAGATCTGCCTTTAACCATTAAAGAAAACAGACAAAAACTAGTGCCGTTTTGTGCAGATTTGATAAAAAGAAATATCCGGTTTCAAATGCGCTATCCCAATAATTTGATTTTTTTACAATAATGAGGTGAGATATTCATTTAACACACAAAATGAAGCTAAAACAGCCTTTATCAAGGCTTTTAACAAATTACCAGCCTCCTGAAAAGTTGATTCTGTCATCAAGTCTACTATTAAAGAAGTATATAGAGCTGTTTGTTGCTATGAACGTTTTGCTTAAAAGTTCGTTTTGAAAATATGACTGACAATTCTCCTTAATATGATTATGCACCTACTTGCTGTTAAAATAATCCAAAAAGCCTTTTTAAATGTAAGCGCCGATTCCGTGATGGGAGGAACAGTTCTCTCACATGCTGTTCCCAAGAGGGTCCCAATAGGTTGCAACACTCTGGTACCAACGTAATATCCTCTGGTCATTACTAATGGCGCATAGTGTGCGTATTACAGGAAAATGCTTCAACACTATCTCTTAAGCTAACATGATTAATAATCCCCATGGCAGTTGGCGCTTTGATCGCGTTTCTTACAGGAATGTAGACTGGAACTCTCACGCTTAACAGGTAACTGCAGTACGAATTCCATTCAGGCGCTGGGATCAGCTGTTGACTTTACTGCAGAAACACGTATTTGTCCATGCGCCTCTGCAAATATGTGTCTATATACTAAAAAGATGCTTGCAGGTCACGTACAGATCCGTCAAAGTCACGAAGATTAAAATATGCTTAATATTTGTTTTGACAGTCAGTTCTTAGACTTTATTGTTGTTAAGACTGTTGTTAATTATGTGGTGTGTGGAGCTATTGTTTAGACTTTACTAAATATATAATTCATACTGTTTTGTATAAAAAATACAAGTATGGTTGTTAAACAGGTTTACCAAAGCAGCAAAGCATTCAAAATTTTGACATTATTAGAGGTCTAACACTGTTTTTTGCAATTTTAACAGTTACAGGGATGTGAGTCATGTATTACATATTATGTAAAACAACCTCACTTTATGTTGCCTTGTTTAAATATGTAACCAGAAGGGCACCTTTCTTAATTGAACAGTACTTGCTAGTCAACATTAGTCACTACTGCTTCAGCTACTTTTTCTAATGGCCCATCTGTAGTATTAGCTATATCTCATTTAATTATCTGTGTATTGTAGTTTGACCTTTTATGATATTGAGGTGATGTAATCAGTGCTGCATCATCAGGTAATCTTTACATTGTGTCTTAACTGGTACATGCCTGGCTACATCGCTGGTTATGGTATAGTCTTATCAATAATTACTAAATTCAAGAAATGTATGCTAAACTTCCCTAAAGTGCAAGGCTCTAAGACTAGTGGAATTTGTTATATCCCAGGCAACCTTACTGATTCACGTGTCACGTAGCATGTTCATAGAACAGAGGGTTATTAGTTGATTTATATAACATGTTAAATTAATCTGATGGGTCTTTTATGTAATGGCGGTTGTGATTTGATGTTAAAATAATCAGCTGGGAGCTGGATGTAATGTTATCATACACTAATCTGTGTTTCAGATAAAAGTTGACTATAGCTTTTATTATTGTTAAGTTAAAAGTTATTTGAACAGAATAGGAACTTATCAATTACCAGCACACTTATTTAGAATTATACTTAAACGCATTTAGTAAATTAGCTACTTTAAATCTTTGCTTAGATTCAGACGTCCGAGAGCGTACACCTTCGAATAGGCATGTAGATACTTTTACATTCCTTATGGTTCTAATTTAATACAGGAACATGCCATAAGATATTCAAACTCTATCTAACTATGGAAGCTCAGTGGATGTTTTTGCAAGTACTCTAGGTTGATGATCTATTGGAAGAGTTATTTTTTGTACATATGTATAGGTGTGATTTGGCTTATGTTTGCGTGTTTATATACTTCTTCATACAAGGAGTACGGGTGGTTAGGCACTGGGGTTAGTCAGAAGAAGTTGTGTGCTACCTTTTCCTGCATTGCTAATTCCTTTGTAAAGGCAGTGTCAATGTTGTCTTTCGTTCTTTTTTTTCTTATAAGCCCAAAGGTAACTTCCCTTAAACAAATCTTATTACATACAGATATAATAATAATTTCTCAATTTTATAATACCTCAATATATTTAACTATATCAGGGAATTCAGTAGTTGGCTTTTAGATTGCTGGAATGTTAAAGGTCGACAAAATACTGCAAAAAAGAATTTACTACTACATCTTATTTTCAAATCTCAGGCCAATATTTGCTTCCTACAGGAGACGCACTTACCAAAAGAGGGGTGGGAAAAAATATCCAACAGAAAGTGGATTAGGACTATAATAGCAGGTGGAGATAGCTCAAATTCTAAGGGAGTAGCCATCATAATTAAGAAACAATTCCAGGGTGCTATAAATGAATGTAAATCTGACAAAAATGGCAGGTGGTGTTATTTTACATCCATATTATCGGATTTTACTAAACCAGTTTTATTTTTGAACATATACGGTCCATGTACACAACAACATATCTTCATCTTAGAAATCTATAACATACTTAGCTCATCCCAGAACCACCTCTTTGTAATAGGAGGGGATTGGAATGCAGTGATAAATCCCAGTTTAGATCGCACTAGTAAGTCTTCCTCATACAATTCTCAAGCCTCCATAGCCCTTGAGGAATTAATGTCTGACTTTAATCTTATGGATACTATTGTCTTCAGTATTGACTCATCTAAGGACAGCATGTACACTTTTTACTCTAATTGCCATAAATCATGGTCACGCTTAGATTTCTTTTTAATCTCTAAATTTTTCTCCAAGTTTAAAAACACATTAAGATGTGAGCCTAGGCTATTATCTGACCATGCTAAAATATCCCTTATGATTATATTCACATATACCACCTCTCCTCATATGAACTGGTCCCTTAACAATAACCTACTAAAGTATAAGGAGATTATAAATAGAATCAACAACTCACTGTCTGAATTATATGCTAACTTTGAAAAATCTCAAATTGCACCAGATATACAATGGGCTGCCTGCAAGGCCGAATTAAGAGGATATCTGATCAGCAAAGTCTCTTTCTTTAACAAACTTAATAAAGAAAAGGAAACAAATCTAGTCCTAAAACTAGCTTCCTTAGAAAGAAAACTAAAAAAACATCCTGACCCTGAGCTAGAGAAATTGATTAACGCAACGCATAAAGAATTACTTGAGATACATTTACATAACTACTCATTGCAGGAACAAAAACAAATTGCAACCTACTCTGAATGGGCATAAATCCCCTCTAGAACCCTTTCTAGAATACTCAAAAACAATAACGGCGCTCCTACAATCTCTATTCTTCAATACAATGGGAAAATATATAAATCAGACTCTGAGATAATTCAACTATTTCAGGACCTTTATACGGATATATATATATAGCAAGAACATGCACAACTCCTCCAATCCACAGATTGAAACATTTCTCAATTCCATCACCTTTCCATCTCTTAATCTTGATCAAGCATCTCTCTTATCAGCTCCACTCAATATTCAAGAGATTCAAAATGCTATCAATAAACTTAAAATAGGCAAATCCCCTGGCCCGGATGGATTCACTACCAATTTCTTCAAAATTTTTAGTCCAAAAATTGCCCCTATTCTTCTAAAAGTCTTTAATTTCATTATAAAGAATGGAATCACTGACATACATTGGAATAATTCAAAAACAATTTTACTACTAAAGAACAATCTAGAAAAAACAGACCCGCATAACTACAGACCTATCTCGCTTATAAATGTTGATATCAAAATATTTTCAGCTATTTTAGCTAACAGACTCAAACAGGTATTACCATATATATTATCACCGGATCAAGCTGGGTTTATGTCCAATAGACATACATGGGATAATACACTAACTTTGGACTCTCTCATACAGTTCACTAAAAAAGAGAAAAATCCGTTGTATGCCCTGACTTTAGATGCGTCGAAAGCATTCGACAGAGTAAATTGGGACTTTATGTTCTCTACGCTATCACATTTTAATATACCTATAATATTTTCAGATATGATCAGAACTCTTTACACAAACTCATACACTTATTTATATATTAATAAAAAAAGATCTGATTCAATTTTGATTACTAATGGTACAAGACAAGGCTGTCCACTTTCTCCTTTTCTCTTTAATCTATTTCTTGAACCATTTCTCTTATACATTACTCAAAATACGCACCACACTATACCCAAAATTTTCAACACACAAGTAGCACTATCGGCCTTTGCTGATGATTTAAACCTCTACTTTCAATTTCCTAACTCAGATTTACCTAAAATCATAAACGCCATTAGTGTTTTTTCTAATGCTTCTGGTTATCAAGTTAACAATAAAAAATCCCACATTCTCCCAATTAACCCTGAGGCTCACAAACCCTTCTTTTTCCCTGAATCTTCCTTTCATATATCATATACTCTTAAATACCTTGGCATTAACTTTGAACATAATCAAGCCTCCATGCTTCAAAATAATCTGCTAAAATCATGGTCTACCATATGTCAAGACCTACAAAGATGGAAGCTACTGAACTTAACATTTCTCTCAAAAGTAGCTATTGTGAAAATGAATATTTTACCCAGACTTCTGTATCAATTTAGTGCGACAAATATAATCATATCAAACAACCTTTTTTCACAAATAGATAAAGTTTTAGCAAAATGCCTTTGGTTTCCTAAGAATGTTAGGATTTCATTCTCCAAACTAAGTCTACCCAAGGAGAAAGGTGGGGTGGGCCTTCCAAATTTCTATCTTTATTACGTGATCATATGCTCTAATAAACTATGGTCCATCGCAAACTTGAATAGCAAAGCTCAAGCCCACTATCCAGCATGGCTAAAGATGTGGCACAGACATATTCTCTCTAATAAAATTAATCCTAAGGCTATTCCTTTTCTATCACCCACTTCTCTAAATAGCTCAAAATTATCCCCCTTATTGAAATTCAAAATAAAATTATTCCAAAAATTGATTAAGGACATCAATCTTCAACTTACTCTTCCTCTGCTTCAACCACTACACCTCAATCCAAACCTTAAAATTAATAACAAGATGATAGATCTTACTGAATTCCCTCTCATCAAAGACCTTAAAGTATGGGATATTATTAAACATAATTCTTTGTCTCTTGCCGAGTTACGACTAATCCTTAAGGTCAATGACAAATACACGGTTATTCTCCGTCAACTAAGAGAACTTACAACCTTGCAAATTAATAATCTTTTCCCTGACTCGCAGGCAATTGATAAACTAAACTTAATCATTACTACAGTTTCTAACAATAAAAAAACAATTTCCTCATCATACAAATTATTATTTCCATTACTTTACAAAGGAAACTGTCTTTTCTCCAAATACTGGGATAATCAAAACTCTCCTATTACAGAGGACCAAAAATTATTAGCTATAAAAACTACTATAGAACTATCTCCCTTCAGAAAACTCTTGTACACTCAATTGATGTTAAATAACAACTCCTATTATACCCCTGTAATAATTAACAAATTTAATTCTAATAGTTCTCCTATTTGCACATGTTGCCCTGTTGTGAGAGCTGATTTACTACATATTATGTGGCACTGCAATCATTCCCATAAATTATGGTGTTCCCTCAAAGTGCGTCTCAAAAAAATGGGTTACTACAATTCTACCCTCTCATGGGAAACGGCTATCTTAAACATCCCCCCTCCTAGTTTGCCTAAGCTACACCTCCATATTCTAATAACATTATGTTCTCTCATAAAACTTTACATCACTTATAACTGGTTAGATCGTACCAAAATGTCTTGGCCGGGATTTAAGGATATGGCTATCAGGTATATCTCTGCTCAGAAGTTCATTATAAATGGACCTAAGAAGAAAGCCTACTTCAGTAAACTTTGGAAAAGCCTGTTTGAGGTAATTATGTGTGATTAAACCTAGGTTAATATACAAAATCTCCCTTATACTCTTTATTCTTGTTTAAGGGGTTTGTCTCTCCTTTTGTAGGTTACAAATGGGGCTGTTTATATTTAGTCTTATATCTAGTGACACTGTTTATATTTAGTTATGGTAGCGTTGTAAATACTGTATTTTTAGGTTGTTGTTGTTAGTTAGTGTACTATGCATACTTCAGGTTGTGTTTACTTTCTTCCTCCTTTCAATGTAAATCTGTTCTCATGGCTTCTTTCTTTCTTTTTTTTTTTTTGTCTTATTAATAATATTGAAGCCATTATGTAATTAATATTTGTGTAAATCTTATTGTTTGTACTTCCATATGTATGCATGGTTTATATTATGAAAAATAAAAAATTATTTGAAAAAAAAATAAAATAAAATAAAATAAAATACAGTCATCAACTTTGATGAAGGTGGATGGCTAGACTGATCTATTTGCACAAAAAATGCATATTGGTTGAAATCTGCACATTCCACCCCCCCCCCCAACTTCAGTACTGAAAAGAAAAAACTTGCTTGGGAACCCTACACTGCCTAGTGGCACAGATGAATCAATGAACCAGTTTGGCTACTTTTGAGCAAAAATAGTGCTGACTTTCATGTCTCCTTGTGTCACAGAACATGACTGTCCAAAAGCAAGAAGGTCATCTTCAGTACCATATCTTTAGCCATTAAGATGGCGTTTGTCCTCTGCCATTCATGCAGTCATGTATAAAGCTTCTCCCAAGAAGGCATAGAGGTTTAGTTGCAACATCTTTTCAGTGCTCAAATCTAAATAATGGCCAGATATCTGGGAGTTGAGGAGGATCATATGACTTTCATGAAACACATTGATTACTTTATAAAACCTAGACACTTCTGTTTTAAAAGAGGGAGTCACATTGGAACCCTGATCATTTTGCAAAATCACCTATCATTTACTTATAGTTATGGAAATCCTTTTCTGGGTCACTTCTCAGATGGAGATTATCATCTGCAATCAATATTTTTTTTTCTTTTTTTTTTATCAAAGTATCGTAATAGTATCATCTAATTGAACTGTCACAGTGCTGAATGTGACAAGTCAGTGACTTTATAGTAAACAAAATAATGATGAGAGAGATAGAGAGGGAATCTCTTCCTTACTCCCTGATGCAGTTTAAATGCATCTCATAAGAAATGAGTTATTAATACTCTAGCCTTGGCTTATAAAAGAGTCCCTGGTCTGCTCTATTACTGGAATAACTTCTTTTGTAAGACCTTCCTCAAATGCTTCCAACTTATGGAATCAAATACTTTTCAAAGCCTAGGAAATTGCTACTGCTGGATTTGCCTCCACCTGTTGACATTGTGTCATTGTGATTTATGTCTTAATATATTTGACCTTGCTTCTACTTTGCATGTTTCCATGATATTATCTTTAACAACACTATCTTCAGTGTATTAGCCAAAGTAATCACATATATTTTTGTACCCAGATTTAGCAAATGAATTGTGTGAGAGTTCCTGGTCAGGCAAGGATCCATACCTGGCTTTTGAAAAAAAAAACATGGTGGAGCCTGTAGGGAACTAAAACCCACTCTTCAGCATTTCTCTGATACCCTGGGGCACTCCAGTAGCATAGAGGGATAAAACTCTGACTACAACCCACGTGACCCATGTTTGATTAGTGGCTTGGGTGTCTGATGGAGTGGTAGAGAAGGATGGGTATGTCTATTCCACAGGATAGGCTGTGACATACATGTCTCTTTGCAACAATCCCTTTTAGAGACCAGGGACACCATTAAGGGAGATGTGGTTCAAAGAGGAGGTGGGGTGGACCTGGTGGAGTTGCTGCATAGGCAGGGTGATACACAGCAATATCCTCATTACATGCCCAACACCCAGATGTAACCAAATCACTTCACGGGAGGGGGTAGTGGGTAGAACAAGCAAGGAAAAAAAATCCAGAGAGATGCAGAGATGGCTAAGCTCCCAGATGACCTTAGGGTCCATGACCAGCCCCAGTCATACCAGAGTAAGTCCTGGGGGATATGAGATCAGCTGTCAGACCTGTCATGGATGTGGGGCACTTTGGTGCCAGTCCAGGGGACAAAATAAAAACATATGTTATATCAGGCAAAAGGTCCTCGGGAGGAGCTAAAACTCAGCACAAAAACTGTCATTCACTACCCCTTTTCATTTCAAGATTACCTTACTTCATCATCCAAACTGTTTGACTTCAGTATATTGCATTCTTCTGATATAACTCTGTCTACATAGACAGATTCATGAAAGGAATTCACTCTTTTAGCCAACTCTGATATATTGTTTGCATTCTTTGCATATCGATCTTTATATACAAGAAGAAAAACGTGATTAACACTGGCAGCTTTAGTGACTTTGTCTTAGCCACCTAACTCAATTACTTAGTTGGGTTTGACACTTTTTCTCATGGCTCTCAACCTTCCATATCCATAATGAGGAACACTACCCCTCGTAATGTGGAACAAATGGGCAAAATGTGGTGCACATACTGATGGCTTACTAACAACTTCAACTAAGAAGATCATAGGATGGTTAAAATATGCTGGTTTTACTTAGAAAGAAGATCTTTTAATGAATTAATATGATTCATATCTATTTCCAATGGATTTCACTTAAAAAAATTCCTAACATCGAATGTGTAGAGTCTTTCAATGTGGAACTTTGAGGAACTTCGAGGAACGTGAACTTTTTAAGACCCCAAATGAGGTATGCTCTTCATAATGAGGTACACTTGAGAGGTATGGTTTTTCTGTTTATTTCTACAGGACAATATATCAGCTGGTCCATTACCTGGTGCCTAGTTGAATTGCTGTCTGATCTAAAAGCAACTTTTTTTACTATCAGTTTTGCCACATTCCATTGCTGTGAGCATTCTTACAGGCCTAGTGTTGATTAAGGTCTTTAAACCTTGTTCGTTATCAAGCCTGTCACTTCCTAATGGCCTTCTCCTTTAATTCCTACAGAGTCTACACTGATTTATTTCTAACTAATGTCCATGATGTTTGCCACAGTCTAGTGGCACCCACCATATATATGTGGCATCAATGAACCTGAGGGGATTATAATTTCAGAAATCTTATATACCTTCTCCAACGAAGTCATTGGCATCATCATTTGAAAAATAAACAATACACCCACTGTACTTTCGTACAAGTACTTGTCCTCAACAATTATATACATCACTTCATGGTCGGCACCTTCATAAATCTCAGTATCTATATGTCTTGTATTTTTAACTATCTCCAAAGATTCCCAACACATATAAATAACATTTGCAGCCTGTAATAATGGAGCAATAAAATGTATTCAAACTCATACGGCTGTAGCACCCTTTATATATCAAGTAATCTCATCTCTTCTAGAAACTGTAAAAAATACTATTAGGATTTAGTATGAAATTTTTAGTGGGCCTAGATCTATCTAGATAGCTAAATGGGAGAACATTAAAGCCACACCCTGCCAGAATATGATCTGTTGACAATTAATCCTACTAAGTACATAAAAAGAAAACAATGAAAAAAAATAAATAAATATACCAGGGCTGTTAACATTAGGACCATATAAAACTTCTGACAACTCATGATCCTTCAGTTGATGCACTTTGCATGACTCACCTGCTGTCTTTATCAATAAGTATTTTCCTGGAGTCTCCATATTAACTGCTCATTAAGTCAGAACAGCAACCCTCTTTTAGAAGTACTAGCCAAACTCTTAAGTATATGCCCTTCCCAGAGACTTGAAATGCAGCATGCATACCTAAATACAAGCTTTATATCCTGTAGCATTGCAATGTCAATTCTTTTCGACTTCCAGTGGTTAGCAATCATATACCTCTTAAAAGCAAAATTTTGCACTCTTAAATTTAATGCTGAACGGTATAACATAGTGGGCCTAACAACAATTTATTTTTTATTTATTTTACATGTATTTACTGGGAAAGTCTGACTGGACACAGGTACATTTTCAGCAGAGGCCCAGGGAGAAAAAGCTCCAATATAAAACAATATATAAAGAAAAAATTCAGTACAGAATAAAATAAAAATTCAGCACACAATAAATAGTTTGTAAAGATAAAAACATAACAATGTAGTAAAAAAGCTATCACCATGGTAACGGGTAATGGCTGCTAAGAATATAATAAACGGTTCTTAGTACTATGTAGTAAATAGCAAAAATAGTAACATTCTTTGAGGTGTAATCAGAGTAACAGCCTTACCAGGGAACTGGTATCACATAACAATACATTCACATGTATTTAACCTGGGGAGTAACAAGAGCATAACCAGTTGTTTGCATAGTGAGTTTTCAGGAGTTTTGTAAATTATGTAGTAGAGCTATTAGATGTTATTTGGCTATGTAGTATATTCCAGACTTTTGCAATAGTGCAACCAAAAAGTTTTACCAGCATCATTCTTATATTTGATGACATTTAGGAGGTTCTGGTTACTACATCTTAAGGTTTTAGTAGTATTATAGGGCTGAACTAGATGCTGGAGTGCCGGGGTTTTATCAGGAAAGTAGTATAACCTTTGACTGTGTAACAGTAGTTGAGGCAGTTCAAGCTAGTTATGCTGCTTAAGTGATCGACAGTGATGGGACCTGTATGAGGCTTCTGTACCAAACTTGGCAATCTTGTTATAACAAGATTCCAACTTATTTAAGTCAGCCTTACAGAGATTAGTCAGAATTGGGGATGCATAGAGGAGGATGGATAAGAGATGTGTCCTCGCTATTGTGGTTTTGGTGTATCTAGTGAGAAATTGTTTGTTCCAGTAGAAGAGTCCTAGCTTTTTGGGAACTTTCTTGATGGTTTGTGCAATGTGGATGTCGAACCTCAGGTTGTTGTCTATTTCTACATCTAGCAGTTTAGTATGTGTTGCTAAAATCATTGTTTAGAGGGGGGACCTACATGTGCTGAAAAGAAGTAGTTTTGTTTTTTTGGGATCTAGAATATGTTTGGTGTTAGTGAACCATGTTTCTGCTAAAGTAAAATTATTTTGGGTTAGGGTATGCAGTTCTTTTATTGTGAGGGCGGAACATATAAGGGTGGTGTCATCAGCATATTGTACTACCAAGGCAGTGAGTGTGGAGGAAGAGAGTAGGTTGGTAAATAGAGAGAACAGTAAAGGGCCAAGGATGAAGCCTTGAGGATACCAGTAACAGAGGGAAGAATTGATTTTGCAATAGAACTGCTTGTTGACGGCCTGATAAGTAGCTGTTGAACCATGAGATAGGGGCGGGGCTAATGTTTAGAGTGGATAGAGTGTTAAGAAGCATATTGTGGTTAACCATGTCAAAAGCTTTTGATAAATCTAAAAATATGGGGGATACGAATAGGCCCTTGTTTCTATAGTGGTTAACTGTGTTGGTAAAAGACAGTGATACTGTGGTGGTGCTGTGGGAGCGTCTAAAGCCATTCTGTGAGTTAGACAGCAGATTGGTTTTTGGAGGTAGGGCATTAGTTGAGTGTGAACAACTCTTTCTAATATTTTTTATAAGGGTGATAGAATAGCAATTGGGTGGTAGTTAGTGAGTTCTAAGGAGTTACTTCCTTTGTGTAGTGGTATGATATGTGATGTTTTCCATATGGTAGGTAGGTACCTTGCACCCTGATAGGGATCTATTAATATAATAAACATGAACAATCATAGCTGAACATTTTGGAGGAAAAACTTTCAATATATTACTTTATTTTATTTATTTTTATTTTATTTTACATTTGTTAACCGGGGGTGTCTGACTGAGCCGAAAAGGACCTTTTTTAGCGAAGTCCTGGGGAGAAAAGCTCCACATAGAAAAATTACAGATACATATAGATATTTAGACATGATCAGTTTACACACAAATTACAACAGATATGTTTTTACAGTGGTATGCAGAAAATTTACATATACATTTAGATATTTAGATATGATCAGTATATACACAAATTACAATAGACGTTTTTACAGTGTCAGTTTACGTATGCAGCACATCAACAGTTATAGTGGAGAAAACAAACAAGAAAATATTAATTTAAAAATAAAGGTAATTAATAGATTTGTGGTGTACAGCTGAAATTTGGAACATAGGTAGAATGCATACATAGTATACAGGTACAGTACATACATTGTACATTAGCCAGTGTTTGTGAGTAAGAGTGAAAACTATTATCAAGTACTCTAGGTTTAGTATGTGTACCTTACCCACTTTCACTAGCCTGGGGAGCAAACATGGCACTGCTAACTTTGCGTGAGATGTTGCCTAATGAGGTTTTTAAAGGAGGCTTTGGATGATGTGTTTTGTATGCTAGTGGAGAGAGAGTTCCATTTTTTAGCCACTGAACTACTATATAATGTGTCTACAACGCTATTGCAGCTGTTGGTGACTTCTAGTAGTAGTTTGCTTCATGATCTAAGAGGCCTTTTGGCTGAATGATGTTGTACTAGGTTTTTGAGGGCAGGACACTTATTGGGGAAGTAATAGATCGAATGACGAAGGCAGAGCTGATTGCAGGTTAGGAGGTTGGGCAGTTCAAGCCAGTGGAGCTGTCTCAAAGCAGTACAGTGATGAGTTCTATATGAGCAATTTGTCGCAAAGTGGGCAATTCTGTTATAGCAGGCTTCTATTTTGCTTAGTTCAGTTTTGTTGAAATTAGTCAGTATGGGAGATGCATAGAGTAGGGTGGATAGAAGTTGGGAGCGAGCAATGGCTGATCTTGTGTTGTTGGTAAGAAATGGTTTAGACGGTAGAGTGATCCCAGTTTGGCATGTACTTTTTTAATAGTTAAGTTGAGATGACTATCAAATTTTAGGTGGGAGTCTATGGTTATTCCCAGTAGCTTAGCCTGTACCACTGGAGCGATTGGAGTAGTATTTGTGGCGTAGATAGTGAATTCACTGATATCAGTGTTTTTGTTAGAACTGGTTATAATCATAAGCTGAGTTTTCTTTGGATTGAGGATAAGTTGGGCTTTGGTAAGGTAGTTTTCAATGTCAGAGAATGATAGCTGATTTGTTTGCAGGAGGGTGGGAATGTTTTGTGCAGCACAGATTAAGGTAGTATCATCTGCATACTGAATGATAGATGCATGCTGTGTAGAGGTATGGAGGTAATTTGTGAAGATTGTGAATAGAAGTGGTCCTAAAATAGAAACCTGTGTGACTCCTATAGTTATGGGCAGCTGAGGAGAGAGAGAATTTTCCCATTTCACAGCTTGGTATAATTTGTCTTTGTTCAGAGAAAACTGTGGTAGGGAGAAATCTACAAAGCACTTGCACAATCAGTTCCTAGTTATTATAATGTAAGCCACTAAGAGAGAAAATTAACCAGATCCTAATCTTGGCAGACCAGGAGTAAGAAACATATTTAAGCTTCCTTAAGAATGAGCCATACCACCCTGCTTTGTGTTGTTTTCCAGAATTATGATATTGTACAATTTGACCACTTCTTGTCTCCTTTTGACTGTTTCCATATGAAGTTTTGGACACCTTTAATGCTCACCAATTATTGTACCTTCATGTCACTGTTATTATCTTGAAGAAGACCATCAGACTGGTTCACTATGGGAACATGAGGAGGAAGCAACAACATAGACTTAGTTTTCCTGCTTCTCTCAGTAGATCTTGGGGGAGGCTCTGGATCATGTTAGCAGTCCAGATGAAAACAATGACTAGCTTGCATATGCACTGCAGCATCATTGCAGCAAACTCCCTTGTTGAGCTTTACTCATGTGTGAGCCACGATAACAGCCCCCCCCCATTATGCATGGCCTTATTATATATGTTTTCCTTAAGTGAACATTTTCAGTTGTGAGGCAGCAATGACTGAAAATCTTTGTACAGTTGTTTTGCATGGAAACACAGTTCTGACACAGGTTCATCAGCAGTTCCTAGGCTGTCAATGAGGATCCTTAGAAGGCTAGCCATTTATCCTAAGGATGTTTTAGCCCCTATATTTTAAGCACAAATAAACCAGGCACTTGTATTTTAAGTACAAATGGCCCAGAAACGGGCAGAAAATTACATGATGCTATCTATATCTATAAGGGTCAAAAGTGCCAGACTTGCAGCTTCCCATTCATTTGTCAAGATTATGTTTGAAGAGAGTAAATTACATGATTTGCTTCTTGTGGAGAAGAAGAGAGTTCCAGAGAAGTGGTATTCTCCGTGATACATATGTATCCCTCCATGTTTTATTTATGTTGCAGAAGAGATTAAGATTCCTTAAGTGGCTGTCTGTGCCACCATTGGTCTTGTAGATGTGCAGTAGATCTGAAAGGATTGGTTTTATGAGGGTCTGTATGCAAGGCAGAGATCATATTTCAGTAGCGTCTATGATACCATGAAGAGAAACAGGGCTTTGAGTTAGTAATTCTAGATTTTATGATTTAGACCTTGATTTTTCTTGGTGAAAAAGCATTGTGCTCATTCAAGTTTCACCAAATGTTTGGATAGATATATACTGAAGAGGTTATTATATTCAAAAAGCAGCTTTATAAGTGTAAATATAGTGGAATGACGGCATCCCTTCGCACCCTTTCTAATAAGCTGTGCAGTGGAAAAGACTTTCTAAAAATGGCAGACATTCTGATTGAAGGACAGCCCATTGTCTATGTAGGCTCCCAGGTCCCTAAGCACTGAATCAGTTTGCAGGGGTGTGTGTTCCTGATCTAATAGTTGTAGGTTACAGAGTATGTCATGCTTGCTGAAGGATACTAGTATACATTTTCTAATATTTAGTTTTAGGCTGTTGTTTTGACACCAGATATCTGTTTGGGAAAGGCCATCATGGTAGAGTTTGGTGTGCTTTGAACAGTTTATGTTGACAACAAGTTTGCAGTTCTTTGCAGAATTGGTCAGTCATAAACCCTTATATTAGCTTTGACCACTGAGAAGTAAATGCCAGAAAAGAGTGACCTGAAAACTGAACCCTGGGGTACACCACTAGTGACCGGCCTTTTGGAGGAGATAACGCTGTCCACACTAACTTCCTCCATTACGTAGTAATCCAGTTTACTATGTGATGAGTTTCATTGAGATTTCCATTTAGCTGGGTGAGTTTACCAACTATATCTGAGCATCAAATGGTGCCAGTTGCCTTTGCAAGATCCAGGTACACAGTGTAGACTGATTTGCCCTCATCCATTGCTTCTATGACCTTCTCAAAGAAGTTGACCAAGTTAAGTACGTAGGATCTTTCCTTGCCAAAGCAAAACTGGCTTGGGACAAGAGTTTGCAGGTTGACTATGCCTTATTTATTAATTCCATAATGATCTTTCCAAAGCCTTACAGATGAGTCTGATCAGACATAAGGGTCAATTAATTAGGTCCATTGACTCTCCTCTTTTGTGCAGAAACATGACTGTTGCTGCCCTTCATTCATCCAGTACTAAGTCTGCATGGAGGCTAATATTGAATAGTATCTGCAGGGTGTTTGAAAGGAACTGCTTCAGGCTGATCAGTAGGCATCCCGGTATGTTATGCATCCCAATAGAAACAGTGTTCTTGTCTTTGGATAATGTTTTGAGAACATGTTTTTGGAAGTTTTGTAGAGGGATGTGGATGTTGGTATGTTATCTGGGAATCTGGGAGGGTTGGAGGTAAATGTATCTGCTAGTAGATTAGCTATGTCTTTTGGGCTTTAGTAGGTGATATCATTTACTATTTGCTCTGTGCAATGGCCATCATCTTTTCTGTGGTTTCTAGCATTGCTAAAGGTGGCTTTATGGTTGTCTTTTTCCTGGATGGCTATTTTTGCTTCATATCTATTTGGTTCATTTCACTGATTGGATCATGATCTGGTGTTCCCTGTTAAGTTTAGCAAGATTGTTTTTGGCATCTAAAGGTACATTTATTTTTATGTACAATAAGCTTGTTTTCTTTTATTTTACATCCTTTTTATATATGGTTTCCAACACTGGGGTTTATTTTTAAATCTGAAATTGCATTTACTTTGGAGGGGGACAGATGCATCTATCCAGCTAATTACACATGCATAGAATCTGAAGAAAAGGGATTCTGCATATGCAGAGGGGCATCAGGTTTGTCAAGATGTTGAAATTAGCCAGATTATCATTCAGCTTAAGTTGATAAGCTTTAGAATCATTTCTAAATAATGAGTTATTGGAGGATGCTTCCAGTCTCACTTTTATGATAAATGAGACATATTTGTTGTCTGAGTTGACAGGTGGAGGAAGTTACAAATGTTAGGGACCAGAGCTGAACCATATCAGTGGGACCCAAGTCGAGGACCTCCTTATCCTTAGTTGGCTTGGACTAGCTGGTCCAGGGAGTTTTCATCTATAAAGTCTTAAAATCTCTGGGCATAGATATTAGAGGATGTGCAGGGGATGAAAGGGTAGTTGAAATCTCCTAGGAGAATGGTGCTTAGCTGAATGCACAGGGACTCCCTACTAATCAGGTGGAAGGCATAAGCCAAGGGAGACATAAAGGGGTTCTTATAGTTGGCTATGACTTGACAGGAGATTCTGCTAATGGTAAGTTGGATATGGAGGAGTTCAGGTCATAATCCTAGCTAAAAACTTTAGATGTGAAATTCTGTTTTATGAATATATAGACATTACCACCTTAAGTGCTTTCATCTAGTCTGGTGTACTTGAATGCAGAAGTGTGGAAACCTTGCAAGGATGGTGTGCTTTCAATGGTCTTGTACCAGGTCTCCATGATGTTTCATATATTGAATCATTTCAGGGTAAGGAGTGCCTGTAGGGAGTGGAGTTTTTTTTAGGCTTCTAGCATTGCTTATCAGTTCCTATATCTTATATAAATTCTGCTTTGTTTTGTTTGAAGCTTTTTAAGCCAGATGTTGCCTAAAAAGGGTCTTTGCTAGTATACAAAAGCCTTGGGGAAATAGGTGCAGGCCACACCTGGCAAAGCAATAAGGATTCTACACTCTATATACTGAACCCCCTTTAAATTGCACAGAAACTAAGCCAATTATTGAAATCAATAATCTTTTATTTGTATTGTGGCATCATTCTAAATGAAGGTAAAATGCTGCTCAAGACCAGGTTCATACCTGCCTTGGACACGTATTCCAAGAGCTTCGTTATCTCTCTTCATATATCCAGGGAGGTACATCTCAAGTCATTATTACTGTTATTGTGTTATATGTGTATTTGTGCTCCAAGGACTTGAGTGCTTCCATATTGTGGAGAATCTTGGCACCTGAAAGGCAACCCACTGTGATCCTCTACTTGCACAGTCTGGTGAACTTTGCATCCATATGTCTCACTATGGAGTCACCTGTCATTAAGATAGTGAGTTGTGTAGAGGTTGGCCTTTTGGGCTTCAGACTTGTGACAATGTGACACTTAGATGTATGTTTAATTGTGGGAGCTGCCTGTATTGTGGGATAAAGGGTTGTATAAGTGTGTTTTTTGTAACACATGGATATATTCTAGAAGGCCCTTTTGTTGAGTTACTCAATATGAATAAAACTATTCCTGCAGGTGAAGTGTATAATTGTCACACAGGGGATAGTATATATATGTCCATTCTGTAGTGAATTTTATATAGGAATGTCCACAAGGTGTTTAAATAAAAGAAACAAAGAACACCTATATAGTATTAGGGCAAAAAAATGTAACAGTGCCTTATTGAAACACCCTTAAATGTTCTGGATACAAGAAATTCTTGTTTTCAATTTTAGAACAGGTACCTAAAAACATTAGAGGGGGGTGTTATATAGATAGAGTAGAGCAGAAGGAAACCATCTGGCAATTAAGGTTAGGGGCTGATAAACCACCAGGCATAAATGATTTTGTTAATATTAAGTGTTTTTTTTTTTAAATAGGAGGTTAAAAATACATTAGTACTTTTATATCAACACATCTAAATTTATTATGTCATATTTATGTTTACGCATATTTTTTTCTTTTGGTTTCTTTGGAGTTTAAATACATTTAGTGTAAGTTTTTTAATTAGTAGTTTTAGGATGAGTTCATTCATTAATTAATTGTTTAATTGGTTAATTAGGTAACTAGGTTGTTGTATTAAAAGTTTTAGTCTGTTATTGAACTTTATTCTGATGAAGTCTCTTTGGAGATGAAAGCAATAATAAAGTTGTTTTATTCGCTAAAGAAGTGTGACTTGGCTTTCCTGGTGGTCCCAGTTCTACCTGTGCAGTGGATTTATTTTGTTTGGGTTTGCCTTTGCTGCTCTGTCTTTTGGGAATTGTCTGTGTATTGTGGGTTTGTGATGTTTGTCAGGCTGCTGATGGCACTTGTTTCTTATTTTGCATTTAGAAGGCTTTTGTGGTTTAGGTAAATTACTTTTAAGAGCCTAAACATATTCAGGTCTATGTGCCAATCTAGGCTGCATGTGTAACTGGTTTAGTATGTCGTTAGATGGTACAGACAACCTGCTTCATGTTTGCTGTGGGTTTGTATGAGAACTTTTCCTGCAGTAGCATTATATAACTACATATCTAGCACACTGCATCAGCTTGTTTAAGTAGTAGGTGGTTGTAAGTAAACATGTTGCAATTACTACTTTGCGTCAGGATGCTCATTTGAACCATGCTGACTACAGAGTTGGTAAGTGCAACTCTATGGTTCCACATACTTACAATGTGGCTACAGGGGTAACATCACCTATGAAGTCTGGAGTAGGTTTATTGAAATGTTATCTGTTTAAAAGAAAACAATCAAAGTCAGCAAAGAGCACACACCTCTTAGTGTAAAGCAGAGCCTTTTTACACAACTAATACAACCAAATTTTAACTCTCCGGTTTGCATGGTTATAACTGAATACACTCTGATTAGAAAAAACAACTTTCAGTGTACTTTAAAATAAAAAGCAAACACAATTGTACAAACAGTGGGAAGTTACAGGTAAAACAGTTTTATTAGCAGCATGGGGTGAATCTAATCAGTTTTCAAGGAAAAGACACTCAGTGCTACAAAATGGTGGCTCTATTAAGCACCCAAGTAACCCTGGGACTAACAAATATATAGCAAAAGCACTTTAAATGGAAACTAAACTGCAAAAAAATGGAAAAAAAGGTGCACAATCACAGAAAAATGCACTTTGATTAAATAGAAGGAAGTTCCAACAGGTTTATAAATGGTCAAGCAGCAGTTAAACTCACACAGCTATGGCCTTTAGTCACACAAATAGTGAAAAATTCATAAAATTCAATAAAATAAGCAAACCGTACTGAAAACCAGCAAAGCAAATTTAAGTGCAACAATATGACAATGCTTTTTTACTACTAATATGAAGAGTTTAAATCTGGAAAATGCCTGAAAAATATTTTCTCAGCACGAACGCTTTGGTTTCTCTCCAAAAGTCATGGGAAAAGAAAATGGAAGATGGCAAGAAGCCCTCTCAACCAAGAAACTAAATCAAAAGAACCAATAAGAAACCAGTTAGCTTTCCAGCCAGTAATGTCTACCCCTTAAAAACAGCTGCAAATTAATCCCTGCCACTGAATAATCACTACTGCTCTCAATCGGACTAGAAACCCAACTTTAATCGTATTTTAAAGTAGAATGTAAATGCAAGAGTGTAAAACTAGTAAAACATTACAGATATATTAACAGTATGGGAGTGCAACTTACTGAATTCTTAAGGGTAAAGTACTCATCCTGGGATTCATTAACAATCGTTCAGGCTTCATGTTAAGCCTACATGATTCAAACATTTTAGAGTGATGAGCAGCAGTGCTAGTCAAATAATCAGGATGCTCTTTGCACTTGCAAAAAACTTTTCATGGCCAGCAATAATGTCCGCTGCCATGCAAAGGTGCTTGTGAGTGTGACCACAGAAAATAAACAAAACAGCTTGCCTATAAGTAAACCTAATATATTATCACATGCTGTAGCCCAGAAACATTAAGATCAAGTACAGGGAAAGAATTTTGAAGGAGGGGGAGTGAAATGGGGAATTGCATTGATTGTACTGCAGAAGTAATTAAGAGGAGAGGAGAAATGGGGAAAGTGTACTCATATACTGCAGGTAAATATGCTGAAGTGTCAAAGAAACATTTCTAACACAAATAATGCCATATCGCTGTAATGCTCATTAATGTCAATGGCGATACCTGACGTATGCACATTATGACCCAGTATTACTGCTGCAGAGGTTAAAACAGCACTGCCCAAAGCCAAGAATACAGCTTCTGTGGGACTTGACAATATACTTACTTGTGCTCTACATGAACTACAGAGTCAACTGGCACCTCACCTGTGTGACCTGTTCAATCACAGCCTCATCTCAGGCTTTGGCCCTACCGAATGGTGCACTGCTACAGTCATCCCTCACCACAAAGGAGGAGTGACTACAGACCCTGGGAACTATCACCCCATTAGCCTGATGAGTCTGATATGCAAAGCTATGGAACGCATCATCATGGACCTAACAAACAAGGATATAGGGAATCTCCAAACTCAGGATCCCACACAGTTTGGTTTTATGAAGGGTAGATCATGCCTGCTCAACTTGGTTGACTTCTTTGAGTCAGTCACAAGTGCTGTGGATGAAGGCAAGGTGGTTCATACAGCCTACCTGATCTGGCCAAGGCTTTTGATACCATTCCTCCTACTCAGGAATCAAAGAAAAACTCACTAAGCTTGGCATCAACCCCTATATCACTAGTTGGGTTGCAAACTGGCTCACAGATAGAGCCCACAGTGTGAAAGTAGCTGATTCCAAGTCAGACTGCTGACTAGTCACGAGTGGAGTCCCACAGGGTTTAGTCCTTGGTCCTCTCCTGTTTGGTATCTACTTCTCTGAAATCCAGGCCAACACGAAGGGACTCTGGCTGACAAAGTCTGCAGATGATTGCAAGTTGGGAGCTATTATTAACTCCCCCAAGTGATGTTGACATCCTACAGAATGGCCTCACTGAGACCAACGACTGGTGTCAGAACCATGGCCTTAAGCTCAATGCCAAAAAATTTATTGTCATCCTCTTTGGGAAAAACCTGGTTCCCATGAATTACCACATTCATGGTAGACCACCGAACACAGAAGGCGTTATAAGAGATCTGGGAACACTGGTTGTCAGCAACCTCTGTTTAAATCACCACATTGCCACAGTGGTCAGAAAGTCCTTCTATGTGGCACATCTCATTACTAAGGGTTTTGCATCCAGGAAGAAAGAGGTCATTGTCTCCCTCTACTCTTTCATCATTAGGCCAATCATCAAATACAAATTGTACAATGCCCCATTTGGCATGGACCTCACTAGACACCTGCAAGAACTAGAGAGGCCGCAAAAGTATCTCACAAAGAGGATCCTAGGCCTTAAACACTTGTCCTGTATGGACAGACTCAAAAACTCCAGCTATTCTCTGTATCATATTGCCTACTTAGAGGGGATCTCTGCTTGACTTACAAAGCCATGTCTGACCCAGCTCTGTTAGAAATGCTACATCTAAAGAAATTGCAATCCCTTCGCACCACGCACTCCAGAGACCTCAAACACATTACCGCAATTAACAGAACATGCTGGAGGGACAGGTTCAAAACCCAGAGACTGTCTCTGCTATGGAACAGATTTCCCATACATGTCAAGCAGAGCACCTCGCTGACCCTCTTCAAGAGAAATCTTGATGAGTGGATGGGAAACAGAAAATTCACCCCAGGGATCACTCCAGTGGCTCTACTCGACAGAGGCACTGGGAACTAAGGTCAGGTAGCACTATGCCAGGGAAATTCTATGGCTAGGCTTGTAAAGACCTCAGGGCCATTAGCCTAGTACACACCTATGAACCAATGAACCTAAATAAAAACTGAAATGCCAACAAAGGATATGAGAGTGATGTACAGCTACAGTGTTACAAAGGGAGTTAATCTGATATACATGTTACAAAATGCTGAGCTCACAGTTGGCAAGAGCAGAAGATATATTATGGGATAAACGCACAGACTGCAGTTATTACATGTGAGATGTATATAAAGGGAATTTATGTATGCAGACCGGCACCACTTCTGTATTCCCCACCTCAGCATGTACAGACAAGAAGAAATGAACCTTACAGCTGTCATATCATGCACATTAGAAGGGGACATGCTTTTGCATATAACTGTTATTGGCACCCATAGGGAAGGGGTTTGTTACCTATAAATATGTAATAGACATGCATGTGTTGTTTAGTCATGCAAATGCTAAATACCAATATAATAACACTCAACATACATAAGTGACAAATGTCAACACAGAACTAATGATATTTCAGGGTTCAAGTTTTCCATTGGTAAATGGCACACATCTCACACATCCTTTACACTGGGCATGCTCACAGGCAATTACAGGGGACAGTGAAATAACAGCAATTCAACAACACCAGCACACAAGAAAGTGGTGTAACACAGGATCAATCGCACTTTCTAATTGTCTGGTACCATACCATACAGTAAGAAGCATTTTATGGAAGCCCTCATATGCAATTAAGCTGTATACTGTGATGAAAACAATTGCAGTAAAAGCGAAATGATTGGATGAAGACATGTAATGCAAAGGATAACAACTTAAGAAATGTCATGCTTGTGAGCAATGAATGACACATTTGTATCATGTTGTTTTCGAACATATGCCAGGAAAGATATGAGAGAGATGCTTACAATCATGGACACCACTGAAATGTGCATATCAATTGTGAAAAGAAGAACCCTTGAAGTGCTTACGACAGTTTTCATTCATAAGGGCTATGGATTTCTCACCTTGTAAGAGAATAGCCTGAAAAAGGAGGCCCACTGACTGTGCCATAACTATATTTTGTGTGTGAGCCACTACTGTCTGACACACAGATATTACCAGATTCAAAACCCTGCCTATGGTACTAGACTCCCTACAGACCTCTGTAATGACCGCATGTGCCACAGGAGATGGCAATGGAGACCGCCACAAATAACTGAAATCAACGTGTGCAGTAAGAAAGGAGTTGCAAATATAATTTGAGCAATCTGATTTAGTCAGAATGCTGAAAAGAGCAACATGTTTCTATCAGCATACCAGTGAGCAGTACAATGTCAATGCTTTTTTGCCAAGGAAGCTGTTTCCATCATATAGTACCCACACTCTGTTACAGAACTTAACTATAGTCTGTGTGGGTATGCTATATAAGCCATTACTCAATGCATGTGCCACAGGAGCGCTCACAGCACAACAAGCCCTGAAAAAACATTTCACAGCCATGCAATCCCAACATGTCATTATATATCATTGTCCAACATAAAAATGGATGCATGGAAAAAACAGATCATGTAATAATGCTATTTTTGGTAATTGAACAACAAACTATGTACGTTTGTCAACTAATGACAGATGGTTGAACCACAAGCTCCATGGTGGAAGTCTAAAGTGTGACACTCCACCTATGCTAACTTATTACATCATATGTATGTGTTACAAACAATCTCTTTGAGATAAAATGGCAGCAGGAGGCCTATCTTACTGCAAATGGACACATTGTAACTGTCGTGGATGCCATTCACGCATTACAGTATAAGATAAAAGGGATAGGGAGGCCCCTCCCACTGTAAATGGACACATTGTAACTGTGGGGGATGCCCACTCACTGAAAATGGGGTTCCTATCAGAAGACCGAAGACACATTCTGTCGAATGCGTCTTGGTCAAACTCCAAATGTCGAAAACGCAAAATGACGAAGCAACTTTTAAGCAAATTCTTTCCCTGGGAAAGAAGTCACTTGGCCGCTTCCACCACTTTGCAGCTTTCTGCACTGTAGTGCGATCTTGGAGTTGGTATATTTAAGTAGGTTTGTGTGGGGGGCACAGCACCCCCACATGGGCGTGTGGGGGCAAAGCCCCCCACTTAAAATATCTCTATCTTATATATCTAAATCTTTATCTAAGTTTGCTTCACTTGTATCTTGTGTCACAAAGATATGTAAGTAGCAGGTGAAATTTGTCCACTATGTACTGTACAGAATGCTGAAGAAAGCATGCTGTTGCCAAGTTTGTTTATGCTACAGAAGGCAGCCCAAACTAAAATTTTCACTTCTGTCCTTAAACAGTGAACCATGTTTGAGCACTGCTGCGTGGAAAACAAATAAAAAAAAATGACAGAGAAATTATCTGATGGGAAAACTTGATTAAAGCATAGGGTACCCCTAGTAATGACTAGAGGAAGAGGTGCATTACGGTGACATATTCGTCCCTCTCACATCTCCTTGTCACATCTGAATTTCTGGCACAGATTATTAGGACTGTAGGTACTGGCAAATAATGCTAAAGGGGGCATATAACAGCTCACGTGTTGTTAGCAATACTAGGAATGCTAGGAATAGTTCATTTTCAGACAGCAACATGATGACATTATTAAATGTGTGTAAATATGTATTCAGACTCACTTTTAAAATTAGCACTTCACTGTATTTGAACCAGGCATCAACTGCTTTGTTTCGTTAAGATCACTGCAGTTACACCTTCTGCCACAAAGAAAGTTATGCTGACAAGTGCATTTTCATTACTGAGTACTATCAAGAGTTTTGACGGCCATGCAACACCCCCATGCTGGTTTGGACTATTTAAGGCAGCTTAAACTAATTTTTTTACTATTTTTTTCTGTTGGCAGTGAACTGGGTTTGCATGCTGCCAAATGGAGAGCAAATGCAAAAGGCATTAAGAAAATCTGATAGAGACTAAGATGACAGTGCAATGAATTCAATGAATGAGTATATGTAGCAATGACCAGAGTAAGAAGTGCATGCAAGTGAAGCATTCTTCCTTCCCACATCTCCTTGCAACGTAACACATGTACTTTGTGGAACACATTATCAGACTTGTGTTTAGAGACAATACGAAAGTAGACAGTTCACATGCAATACTGAGAATATTGGAGTTTTGCATAACAACATGGTGATCTAAAATCTTTGAAAATTTTAGACCGTCCTCAGTAAAATTAATAATTAACTGGATTTGAACCCTGCATCACCTGTCTTATTTCTCTCATATCATTTCTCTCATACCTTGTACCAGAAGGATAGCTATCTGAGAGTATGAATTTGCTCACTAAGTACTGCTAAGAGAGCTGACATCCAAACAGCACCACCAGGCTTGTTTGTGTTACATAAGGCAGCCTAATTTTAATATTTCAATTTTTTCCATTGTTAGTGAACCCTGCTTGTGAGCTGTCAAGCAGTGGGCAAATGCAGATTACAAATTAAAAAATAAAAAAACAGAATAATTGAAACATGATTTATAAAGAGGATTTGAATACCACATCACCTGTCTTTTTCTCTCAATTTACTTCATTTACATCCTGTGACACAGATTTGGACATCTGTCCAGTACATTCTCTGCAGTCATTCCTATCCAGAGTGCTGATGGCCATGCACCAATGGCAGGCTTATTTTCTCTACTGAAGGCAGGACAAATGAAAATGTTTAACGTTTTCCCTTAAGCAATGAAAGCTGATTGCGTACTGCCAAATTTCATGCAAGTGTGTATGGTAATATTTACAAAAATGGTTTGAAATAAGAATTTAATGTAATGTAAAATGAATCAAAGTAAGCTAGCAATAAGCAGAGCTACTACTGAATTACACTGACAAATTCAGCCTTCTTACATCTCCTTGCCACATCACTACTACTAAACAGATAGCTGGTGTGGCCATGCCAAAATGCTGGAAAAATGTATAAATATGTATAAAAAAAAAAAGGTAACCTAACCAAACTACCATATATACCCAATCCACCACACAGAAGAGCTAAGCACAGAGGGGAGGGACAGAGACAGACAGACCTTTCTTTTGACACTCACATTGCTAAAGTGGTTAGAAAGAAGTGGTTAGAAGAACACCCTTCACCCACCCAGATGATCATGAAGGGATTCACATCCAGGTCATTGTCATTCTCAATTTGTCACTTCTCTTATCATTACCAGGCCCCATTTACAATATCTGGGATGTATCTCACCCGACATCGCAATCTGAGAGAGAGACCAACCCCAACACAAAGGATAAAGGGGAAAAAAAATCTGTCAATATGCTGCCAGATTGAAGAAACTCCAGCTCTATTCAGTTGCATACCAATTAATGGACATGCCTCAAAAATCCAAATCCACCAAAACCTATGAACCTATGAACTAAGATCACTTATGTCTCACAATGTCAGGACTTTAAGTAATGCCATGGGAATGGAAAATGGGGCAGAGAACAGCAGACATGCTTTCATTTTTCACACAGCACACACAATTCATATTGACTGTGACAATGTGAAGTATTGCCAGCTATGCCAGGAGAAGTAGAAATTTTGTAAAGAATTATATGTCATTTGTATATCAAGCTGATTTGTACAGATGCTTGGGCTGAAAACTATATTTGTAAAGCTGCTTGTGTTAAAAATGTACCAACAGTGAGCCCTGACTGCATTGTAACTGATTAAATGTATATGTTTTAACAAAGGATATTGGAAAAGAAGAGGTTAATCTCAGGCCAGCTGTCTTTGAAAAACAGTAAAAAACTAAATTACTTAATTTAGACCATGAAGAGTGTATCTTACAGTTCTGACTGGAGCCAGAGACAAAATGTCTGTGCCAGATAATGGTTTATTAGTTCCTATAAGAAGAGTGGAAGTGTTTTATTGTTTTATGACTTCCAGAAGCTGCAACAAATCTCAGCAAAGCTCTATGTGTGTGTGTATTATTGATACATATGTGCTAAATTCTGACAACTTCTAACCAAGGGGATGGTATGGGAATCAAAACTCAGATGACCAGATGAGTGTAATATCATTCTGTAATCCAGACTGAAATTATGTTTTAATACTAAATGAAACAGAAATTTCATGGCAGTCTATTTCTTGGAAAAACAGGTAGTCAAGTCTATTTCTTGTTACAAGACACAAAAGGGTCTTTCACCCACGTTATCTTGCCTTGCTCTAGTAAGTGAACTAGGGAATATTAATTCTTTAGATCAGTGAGGAAAATATAGTGAGATTGGTTAAGTACTGTTTTTCTGTATCTGTGTGAATCTATTCATCTGTGTTATTTTAATATTTCCTGTGGTTGAAACTCTGGGGTTTATTGTAAATAGATATTTAATATTTTCATGTGCCTTTATTATTTATTATTAAATATATTTAAATTGGTCCTTTAGAGAATATTTTGATAGTCCTCATATCTATTTGTTGACTCTGTGGCCACTCCTGAAAGTTTTGCTACATTGGTCAGACACTACCATTTGTATTAATATTAAAATCACTTAGTATAACTGGGTACCCTTGTAAGACCCTTAGGGCTTTGAAGTGTCTGGTGGCAGTAACTACCTTATAGTCTTGGAAGAAGGGGGCATACTTATAAATCTGTGCCAGCCTTTCCCTGGTGTGTGTGTGTGTGTGTGTGTGTGTGTGTGTGTGTGTGTGTGTGAGTGTGTGTGTGTGTGTGTGTGTGTGAAAATCAAATCTCAAAGAATGTGCATGTGTCAGCTGCTTGGAGCAGGGACACAAAGCACTGGTTTCACAGACAGGGTGCTGATGACTGTTTCCTGAATAGCACCGCCATGTTGGATTAGGAACTTAGCATGTACTTCAACTCTGCAAGGAGTCATTAGCATATTTTGTTATATCTCTTTTTTGCAGCTCTACATGATATGTAGAGCTGTTTAATGAATATCAAATAGCATGCTATCATATTGGTGGTACATTCCGCAACCAAGATGATCGCTGCACATAGTGAATTTGGGCCTCAGTGTAACAAATGGTGGATCTATTTTGCACACAAGTTAACCAGGGGCTAATGAATGCACAATAGAAGTGCTTTTAACAGAAACTAAATAAATTGCAAAGTGGAAAAAGGTACAAAATCACAGGAAAATACTTTGATTAACTAGAAAGATTTATAGACAGATTTATAAATAGCCAGGCAACAGTTTAAATCGTGAGGCCAGCAATTTTAGTTATCCAAGCAGTGAAAAAAGGTATACAATTCAATAACATAAGCAAAATACTGAAAAACACAAAAATGAATTTAAGTGCAACAAAATAACTTCTTCTGACAGTCTCAGAAAGAAGAGTTCAAACGCTGAAAAGGTGAGCAATCAGTGATAAGAAATTGATGTCCAGATGACAGATGTGTAGAATGAAGTCAATTTTCAGATTCTTCCATTTGATTCTTGAAACTGTAACAGTCAGAACTAGTGTTATAGCAACCGCAGCAACCAAATGGTAAATATACAGAGCCACAAATACAGATGCTGCAAATTCTGAGTGGATGTGAGTTAATGCATAGACCCTTGCATTCAGTTATCAAAGGTTAGTGTTGACTGAGTTCATTCCCAAATGAAAAATGTGTATGTAGATTAGCAACAGTCAAGCCATAATGCTCAGTATCTGAATTTTAAAATGTACACAGTCAGGACTATGAGTTTTACACTCAAATATCAGACAATGAATGGGAAATAATAGTGGTTCATACCCTCATAATCAGATACACAAATGGCAACAGTCAGAGGTCAACCTCCTATCCAAGAGTTAGAAATGTAACAGGCAAGATTACGAGTTGCATAAAAGGATACTGAAAAGAGAGTGGTCTGTTGTAAAGGTCTTGTGCCCAAGTGGCAAATGTACAAAAGAGAATGCCCATGCTGTATGCAGAAGTGCAAAAGCCAAATATTCAAGAGTTTGCAGATGTCTGTAATGCACTTTCCCAGAAGAAATTCATCACATTTGAGTTCTGAACTTCCTGGAGGAGATGCAACATCACAAATGATATAAATGTTTACAGTGAAGTTTTATAAGTGCAGTTTTGAGTTTGCCCTGTGTTCAATAAAAGTCCAATGCCAAACGTGTATCCCATCACTTATATATGAAACAGTTTTTGAGCAACATGCTTTAGATTTGCTGTCTTAGAATCAGAAACCATCAGCGTTTAGAGTCTAGCATGGAAATATATACTCTGTTAGTACTGGTTGCTGTTCCATGTGTAAAAAATGAAACTTCACCAGTCCAAAACAGTTTCTACTTCTGCATCATGCTAGTTTTTGAATGCAAATTAATCATTCTTTTGTCGGGGTTACTTGAAACAAAGGCAATGTATCCTTACTATTGACAAGTTACTCTGAGGTTAGTCATAATTCTTAATCTCAATTAAAATATAATTAATCTCAGTCTTAATTAAAAATACTAGCACTATTCTTTAAACAAATCATAGCAGAAGGTTATAAAGACAACACTCTTTCACTTTTCAGATTAAAAATGCTTCAGTTACCATTCTGTACACTGAGTGCTAATCACTGTGTACCTTTAGTGCAATTATTTAATGCAATATGCACAGCTTATAACTTAATCAGTAAATCTGTTTGGATCAAAGTTAAATTTAAGGGAAAATTTAGAGAGCTATACCAAATTCACAGTAGTTGAGAGGTTAGGTAAGGGAACAAGACACATCTTTTCTTTTTAGTTATAGTAACAGAAACCGAAGATCAGAGACAGCTTCAATTTACTCTGCATAACTTTCACCTCATAAACTCACGTGTGCGCACAGCCACACACACACACACACACACACACACACACACACACACACACACACACACACACACACACACATACACACACACACACACACACACACTTTGACATTTCTAGATAACAATCATTGAGTATCAAATCTGGACAACCAAATTCTGGCAAGTCAGTATGCATTTACCATTCACCGTGCTGGAATAAGATTTGTCTGACTTTGTGAGGTGAAGTGAGGGCTGTTGGTCAGAATGCAAATACTGCAATGGCCTGCCTGACCATGTGCCTGCAATAAACCACCAATCAGAACTCTGCAATTTATATAAATAAATGTAACTAAAGGTTGGCAGATAGTAACAAGTTACCTTCTGAATCTAGTTACTATCATGTGCTTCCAAGATAAATAGTGACGCTGGGGTAAGTCAGACAGACCTCCATCTCGCTGGTCCTCCTTTCCAGTATCTTATTTTCACTAAATACTTCAGTGGCATATAAAGGATAGTGAAATATTCTGGATGATTACTGATGCTTTTTCTCTTTGCAATACCACAAAAAGAAAAGAGAACGTTAACAATCCCACATCTGAATAGCCAAGATACCAAATTGGAACATTATGTGCTTAGAGCACTGCATACATCACATTAAAAGGGAAGAAGCAGTGCTAATAAACTTTACCCTTGACTAGAGTGCTGCGAAAGGAACAGCCAGTGTAGTAATAATTCGATATGAAGTGAATAAATTATAAAAAAAACTCACAGAGCATAACGATCTGCTTTATAAACATGTTCATACAAACGAGTTGCAGTCATGTTCATATAAAACATTGTTCTACACATCGTATCCTGACATCCAAAAAGAAGACAGCACTTACTAAGTAGAGAAAAAACTGAAACCATCTGACATTATGAGAACGCAGAACTGGTTCTGCTAACTGCAGATGATTCAGACTTGATGTGACAGCAACTGAGCTGGCAGTGATATACGACGAGTCAGTGTGAATCTTTTCTATTTTTTATTTAACCTTCAAATGTTAATGCTGAGGAGTACTGCTGATTAAGAAACTAAAATGTGCTAAAGTCAGCTCTAAACACCTTGCGCAGCTACCCCTGTTTAGATGAAACAGAGAAAATGCAAAGCTGTCAATATTTGTTTCCTCGGGTTTTGATGTCTTCTTAGTTTTTTGTATGATCATTGAAGCTATAATAGAGCTTTTGCTTTCAATAAGCTATTGTCTTCCACTACAGAGCAAATACTATAAAATATCGACAGGAATGAATATATATATATTTTTATGGGTCCCCTTCAGAATGACAAAATTCAAAACTTCGAAACCCATATGATCGCAGACCATATGTTTGAAGTTTTGAAATACCGACATTCTGAATGAGAAATCGCATACAGCGCAGGCCGGGAGATTTCCCTTGTCCTCGCTGTAGTGCAATCTCGGAGTTGGTATATTTAAGTGGGGGGGGGGTGCAGGGGGGCAAAGCCCCCCTTCTATACACAGTTTAATGTGTGCTTTTTTTATTTTTACGGGTCTAGTTCACATTTTCGAACATTCAAATGTTCGATCATATGGTCTCGGCCATATGAATTTCGAACATTTGAGTGTTTGGTTATGTGAAGTAGACCCATATATATATCTACATATATATATATATATATATATATATATATATATATATATATATATATATATATATATATATATATATCATGAATGGTCAACAAAAAAATCGACCAAAACATGTGGGCCATCAATAACTCCAACAATTCAATTACTTACACCAAGTGCATTGAAAAAGGCAAAGGATTTTCTTTCCTGGCATACTAACCATAACACTGCAACACATTCATCTCAAAATTGGATGAATAATGGTGGTGTTACAGAAACTTTTTTTGTTTAAGTAAAGTGAATAGTTAGGGTTAGGGATAGCATGCATTACCAATGGGTGCTAACCCTAACACTGCCCCTACCTCTAACCTTAACCCTAACTGTAACCATGCACCATACTTTAAAAAACCCTTTCCATAAGACTACCACTACACAAGACAGCTCAAAGGATCACTATGCACACACCACACACACACACACACACACACGCACGCACGCACACCCAAACACACACGCACACACGCACAGACACACCTGTGCAAAACTGAAACACCTAACCCTTAACCTAACCCGAAAGATTACCCATACTTGCACATATGCAAAATCTTTAATACTTGTCATAAAAGAAGAGACAGATCATTGATAAATATGAACTCCATTTTGCGATCAGGATTAGGGATGTATGGCACAAAATCATTTTTTAGGCACGGAAAGCTTATCACTCTGCCTAGTGCCATTTTATTATTTTGGAATAGCTAATATCATGTCCGTTTCATTGTAAAAAAATATAGCAGATGAACATACAGTACACGTGCATCTTTCTTTACATATCCCCAATACCTCATCAAGAACACCACAGCCTACAGTTTAACTTGGCCATAACTCTATAGGCCATTCCATAATGGTTGATGAACTCTGTAACATGAGCAGACTATAAATTGCTTAAAGAAAGGGATCTTCATCAGATATCATTAAACTGGTGGAGTGGTTAATGGTTAGCCTGGGGAAAGTGCAGTCTGAAAAAATAAATATTCTGTCAAAATAATGCACCAGATACATACTACAAATTATTATGACAAAGGAGCAAATTTATCAGTTACCCATACTAAAAACTGAAGGAAAAATGAACTATTAGCTAACATATAAATCAAGGACCTATAGCACACTGTAAATAAACTAGTGAAAACTAAATCATCAGGAAAAACATGAGCAATTTTGTGAAAAGGATTCAAGGCACACAGACACACACAAAGGCATACAAACACAGACAAACAAACACATTCACACACACACACACACACACACACACACACACACACACACACACACACACACACAAACACACACACACACACACACACAAATGCGTGCAAATACATCAGTCCCAAGTACCAAGTGTAAATTCTGTGGCAGGCTATAATTTGACCCTCACAGCAAAAAAGTCTGTGCCATTCTGCATGTTTGTGCCAGCACCCAATTCTGTTTCCCCTCTCCATATTGACTCTTCTAACACAAACATGGGTTATGTACAGATTTTTTTTAAATTTTATTTCAACAGAAGAAAACTTTCTCCCAATAAATGACTATAGCAGAGCTCTTAGAACAGACAGTAAGTAGTCCAGCTTTTACTGAAATAAACAACTATGCTGATTAGTAAGAAATATTCAATGCACAATAGTTAATAACTATTATAACTTGGACGCAAAGTACTACTCAAACACATAAAATCCACCAAAAGGCTGGTTTACTTTTAAATGGCATCACATGCAGTTGTTAGTGTATAAAGCTAATGGACATAATTTAAATATATATTTTATAAGAAATTATGGGTTACTAATTTTAGATATATGAACTTTGACAATCAGTTTAATTCTCACATGCAGCCAACAGACTTCCTTATACCCAGATGTGTAAGTACAATGATTTCAAAGCCACCTGCATGATTTAAAGACAATGGGGGGAATTCAATAAAGACTACATGGATGGATTTTCCATGTAAGCATAGTGGCATGGAGCTAACATGGGAGTAAAGCTCCGTGTGATCCAGTAAACAGAGAAGAGGGGTATGCACGAACTTGGGGACACAGAAGTGTCCGGGACATACAAATCACCTCATAAGCAGATGAATTGAATGCAAATGAGGTTGTTTTGCAATCCAGCAAGCAGACAGGTATCCGTGCAGGACCCATGTTGGTGTTAGAAGTGTAGAAGTGTGCACGGAAAATTTCCATGTACAGAAATGTAAAAATTATAAAGGGGCTGTAACAGCCCAATTAGAAGTTCAGAAATGTCATAGTAGGTACTGATATTTGCAAAACTATGCCATGTGAGCCCAAAAACTAATGCAAAATAATAGAAAATAATTTTATGTAATACCCATATTACATTTGCATGGCATGAAGCAGCGTACAATCATACTACTATGCAAAAAACAAATTAGAAATGATAAAAAGTAAAAAGATGACATAAGTGAGAATAACACATTATAGGGATCTGCATGCAGTATGTACAATGGTAGATATCAGTGGTTGCTAAGGAGTTAGGCCCTGGAATAGTGAAGTATCCAGGTTATGTGCAGGGAACTGTATGCAAATGAGATGGGGTTACTGAATAAAATGGGCCACTGTGTCTACAGATAAAACCTGTGTAGGCCCAGAACTGTGTTGGTGTCTGCAGAACATAGGCCTAGAACTGTGTTGGTGTCTGCAAAACAGCTAGCTGACATCAAAAGGGGTGTGTCACAATATGTTTAAGCGGATTAAAGCTCATCAGCACCAATTTGCATGGTGTGCCGTTCAGCTAAGAAAGAAGGTGTGTCCACTGCTGCTAAGTTTTATTTAGCTGCAGGGCACATGTTTTAGCTAATTTAAGCTATGGTGAGCATGCCCATGCATGGTGGGAGGGTGTCCAGACTGCGGAGCAGTATTTATATCAGTGCCGCAGATTTGCACGTCCATGCCGCGCCACAATGCTTAGCAGGTAAGGCATTTAAAAAAAAAAAGGAAATAGCCTGGTAAGCCCTGTTCCACTGACACTTGGCCAGTCAACCCCCTCATTGCTATACCTGGCAGGTGGAATGCATCATAGTTAGTCAATCACACAGGCTGCATCTGCAGCACACCAGTACAAAAGCATGCATACACCCTACAATCTGATTTTTCACCCATACTCTGCACCATTGGAGTACAGAGTTGGGAATTTTAACTGACGGACTTCTAGGGGCTGCTGCTGCTCTGCTACATCTGTATGTGCTAGATGCTGAGGTCAGTCCTGATGGTGATGCTGACAATAGGCCTAGACTGAGAAGGAGAAGAGTGTTCAGGCCCAGTTTAACCTTCCAGGAGCTACATGAGCTGGACAATGTAGAAGGCTACAGGGTGGACAGAGACATACTACAAGAACTCACCAAGCTTTGTCACTCTCAACTCAGACCCAGAGCCAACAGAGGGGAACCCATCCTAGTGGAAACAAAGGTATGTGTAGCTCTTAGAATACTAGCTACAGGTACTTTTCAAAGACTAACTGGGGACATGATGGGGGTCTCACAGGCATCTGCATCCAGGATACTCCACCAGTTCCTGGCTGCCATGCAAACACATGCCAGTGAGCACATTTATTTACCCCGCACCCCTGAGGAGAGGGTCAGCAGTATGTGTCTCTTCCACCATGTAGCACACTACACTGAGGTGCTGGGAGCCCTAGACTGCACTCATGTCCACATCAAAGCACCACACCACACAAAGCACCACACAGTGAGGAGGGCAGAGTCTATGTGAACCGCAATGGGTATCACTCCATCAACTGCCAGGTCATGTGCAATATTATCATGAGTGTGTGTGCTGGCAGCCCTGGCAGTTATCAAGACTCCCATATCTGGCATGCATCACAGCTGTACCGGATGTTTGCCAGGGGGGACATCATGTATGACTATCTACTGGGGGATGCTGGCTGCACATTGGAACCATGGATGATGACATCCATAAGAAATGCACACACCTACTGAAGAATGCAATAATGAGGCACATGTACAAACTAGGAACATCATAAAGCATGTGTTTGGGCTGCTCAAGTCATGGTTCTACTGCCTTGATATATCTGGGGGGAGCCCTGCAGTACTGTCCAGCCACATGTGCACAAATGTTCACAGTATGTGCCATGCTACACAATATGATCCTGCTGAATCAGCTGCAGCAGGATCATCACAGGGAAGGGGCACACAGCTCCTCAGCACTACCAAGGTCCCCACAACCACACCTACAGTGGACCCGGAGGAGGAATGCCCCCCTAAGCCCTACAGGGCAGATGTAGGCATTCCCAGTATGCCCTGACCTTGGCAAAGAGGCAACATATAGCACATGCACTGGCAACCTAGGATCCTAGAGACTGACACCTCACTCTGACTCACATACATAGTAAAAAGGATGCCAGCCAGACCACACAACCTGTACTTACCATGTATTGGCTGTGTACTGCATGCATCAGACAGAGTCAGCCATGAAGCACTGTTATCTCAAGTGGTGCATTCACAAGGTAAATCACTCTTCTGTACAACAAATGTATGGGATACTAGACTATGGTCGCATATGTATGGACCTGCAGCATGTATGCAAGAGAACAGAATGGGCAACAGGAGCTCTCTGTCCAATACTGGCTGCCCCACAATATGCAGTAGGCCACAAAGTAGCACAACTCACTGCAGTATGTGAGGGAAATGCCAAACAGTGGGGTCACAGGACAGACACATGACTGTCAATGCTAGAGTCTCCTACCCCTATCACAGCCATGTTCCCATACAACTGCAGTAACAGTATGTTTGTGAGTTTATAGGAGAAGACCACAAAATACCAGGGCTGTCCCAAACAACCTGGCAACATGTTGTATTTCCTCAATATGCAGGAGTCAAAGTGTATATCTGTCTGCTGTTGATTGTGTCTGGAATTAAACTGCACTGTCTGGTGGCTGGTGTGCCTTAGGAGCTAAGTACATTATCATGTTTGATGGTGTTCATGGTTTGAAGCAGGCAGCACCTACGATTTTGCATTCAAAGTGCTCCCGTGGTAGGAGAGCATCAATATGTCACTATTTGTTACTACAAGAAAGGTGGACAATGCCAGAGACCATGGAGGGACAGGGGGCCACAGCGATTGACATTACACATGCTTTGAGTAACCTAGAAGGTGGCTAGCATAACATCAGGTTGTAACAAGTTAGAGTAGCAGCAGGATGTAAAGGCTAACATGTAACTGTGTCAGTACCTACAACATGTCAGTGGGTACCATGCATATACAGTCAGAGCTGTGAAGTCTTTAACCCTGTGTGTGGTATTACATCATGTACCCCACTCACAGCATACCTACAACTACTTAGAGCAGGAGACATGGACAAAGCCATGAACAAGAGTGGGACAAAGACCCACATATAAGGAGAAGGATCAATTAGTGGCCACACAACTGTAGAAAGTGCAGAGAATAACAGGTTGTCCAGTAGCATGGGTTCCCTGCTGTGTATGGAGTCAGTAAAGCAGCTGCGTATAATAACTTCTTAATGTCAATCTATAATGATTTGCCACTGATGTACCAGAAAATCACAATGCTATGTAAAATGTACCAGACATATGATGCAAAACCCTGTACAGTCTATTACAATCTGTACACACACTAGGTATGACTCAGGTATTATGTGCAGCACACAGCCGGGGAATTCCTTGGACATAATATCAGGGAGGTGCTGGACTGTTGAATCAGGTGCAGCAGCTAATTGGCTGTAGCACAAAATCCCGGACTGGAACACAGGTAGGTCTGGCCTGGAGACACCTTGTAAGTGCTGACTGTCACACTGGGCATGCTCCTACACTAATACTGGCCCATGTGTGATGCCTCATCTGCCTAAATATCTGAGATGTGAATATATCTCAGTGCATACAAACAGATATGTATATGTATCTGTATCTGTCTCTCCCTTCCCCCCCTCAGACCTGATTACCCTTAGATATCACTATGTGGCACATACACACACACACACACACACACATATATATATATATATATATATATATATAGTTTTATATATATATATATATATAGATATATATATATGTATATATATATATATATATATATATATATATATATATGTTAACATATATATAGCCACATAAAAGTGTGGAGGGATGTAGTGCTGCAGCCACTTAAACAGCAAGTGTAACTGGTGGTGCGTACAACTAGTACTGTGAGTCAATTCAGAATTGATGGACAACAAGAATAAATAAAACATGCTGAAGTGATAGATTCCTGTCACAGAGAATCCCCATGTATTGGAACAAAATTCCAAATTACATCAGACAGAGCCCCTCACTAACACTCTTCAAGAGAAACCTTAACGAGTGGATGGGCAACAGAAAATACACCCCTGGGATCACTTTATTGGCTCTGCTTGACAGAGGATCAGTTAATAGTAGGTAGGTAGGTAGAGGTTCTAATCCCACGTCAGCCACTGTGTGTGTGTGTGTGTGTGTGTGATAAAGAAATACAGACGTGCCTATCAGGCCTATGTCTGTGCAATAATCAATCATTTCATGGCCATGTGACTAGCATCCTCCAGAACAGTGGCCTAGCTGTCAACAGATGCTGATGTCATCCACCTTAAAAGCACTAGCAGACACTCACAGAATGCAAGCTCCATAGTGCATGCTATAAGACTGTAGTACTATAGTATATACTACTAGTTAGGTAGGGATTCTAATCTCAAAAAGGGCAACTTTGTGTGTTAAATATAACCCCTTGCAGCAGTGTGCCTGTCAGGCCCTGTCTACCATCCCCATTGTCCTCCTTTGCAGGGCCTGCTGATGTCATCCACTGTAATAGCCCTGGCATACATTCTCAGAACACATAAGCTCCATTGTGCACATGATAAGTACATAGTACTTTAGTATATCCTACTAGCTAAGTAGGAGGTTTAATCTAAAAAAGCGTAACTCTGTGAATAAGTGTGTGTGTGTAAATACACCCCCTTGCAAGAGTGTGTCTGTCTCTCCTATCTGTTTGCAATGGTTATACATTTTCAGGCTCTGTCAACCACCCCTATTGGCCTCCTTTACAGCGCCTGCTGATGTCATCCACTTTAACAGCACTGGTATACAATCTCAGAATACATATGCTCTGTGGTGCATGCAGTAAGTGCATAGTAATATAGTATGTACTACTAGATAGGTAGGAGCCCTAATCTGTGTAAATATATCCCCTTCCTGCAGGGTGTCTATTTTTACCTATGTGTGTGCAATGCTTATACATTTTAAGGCCCTGTGAGTAGCTGATGGCCCTAAATAGCCCACATCTACCTAGGCATAAATGCTATCTGTCACCACCTACATTTGTAGGTTCAGAACACACATGTGACACATATCAAGGTTAGCATGCCATGTCACAGGGTATGCATGCAGGAGTACAGTGCCTGCCCCCATTACCCCTGACACACTGTTCTACACATACACACCTAGGTAACCATGCACATATACAGCCGTACCTTGCTGATGTCATATGCCTGCTTTGCTACCATGCCATCCTGAGCTACTGTATTGCCACCAAGTCTCCACAGCGTAGCCAGTCAAACCTCTGCAACAACATACAAAGTTCTGAGAGACACATGTCAGTCCGCAACATCACTGCTAACATAACATCATGCATCAAAGGTGCAAACATTTTGATGTGTACTCATGACACACGCCAGCATACAGCACCTGTCGTGGTATAACACAATCACACTACAAAATGTCATAATGTACTTTAGTCACCCTGTGCATCAGACACATATTTGCATGTTCCTGCAGAGATGGTATGGCTGGCAGGGATGCGGCACAGGCATCATCACATGCACAGGGTGTGGTGTGGGGGCAACAGAGGCCTAGGCTTTGACAAACAGTTGACATCATGTGTGGGAGTCAGGAAGGGGTGGTGCTCAACTGGGCCATAGAAAGGTGCTGTGTGTGTCTGTTGGTGACCTGCATGTGACAGTGATGTAAACCATACATGTGGGTATGTTTTACAGCTGTGGATCATAAATGGCAGACTGGACAGTTCACTGTCTCTGGCCACAAACACGAGAACTGGCTCTGCCAGGAGTGGCACTGGCACCACCATGCCCAGGGTTAGATGCAGTACTAGTCACTGATGGTGACTGGTGTCTGTTGGGCCCGTGTCCCTCACAGGACCTCCAGGACCACATGTCCATGGTCTGCCATGTCATGGTGTGAACAGCACTCTCCTTTCTGTAGTGCTGGAGGTACTGCCACTACGGGAGCATGAGTGTGCACAGTCATGTGGACTCTCAACGGATGTTGTTGCTGACTTATGGCCACATGTCTGATGCCCTACTCCCACCACATGTTCTAGCACAGACAATGTGCAGTCAAGGACTGGCAATGTCTCATCCCACCATCTGTCCACTACATCAGTGAAATGATGCATGGCTTCACTAATGTGGTGGAGGGAGTCACAGATGTCAGACAGTGATGCATCCATGATCCTGAACATCCATCTGGTGTTGCATTCAGAATGTGCCTGTGCCTCCATGATGGACCAAAACATGCGAGTGACCCATGATGTGACACCTGTGGCAGGTGGCGGATGGGCAGCAGTTCTCCTTTGAGCACCCCTGTCTATCTCCGTGTGTGGGACCTCGCCAGCCATCTGGCTATGGCTAGCGTCCACACTTACTAATGCCATAGTCACCACACTCTCCTGTTCAATGTCACCACACTCTGACTGTCCGATATCTGTGAGGCATATTGAATGACAATGCAGGAGGAAGTAGGATGTCAACCCATGAGACAGATTCAGCCCCCAGCAACCCCACCTGTGCCTCACTATGGCCAGCATCATCATCAGAGTCCAATGAGACACTGACATCAGGTTGTGAGGGGGACACACTCTAATATCCAGGAACACAAAATAAGTACATTTCTGCCTGATATTATGTATGGGAATCCACACACATACACACATATATGAGGAGCCACAACTGCATTACACATACCAGTATTATTCCCAATCCCATGCATAACACACAAGTAGGCTACAACATACACAGACAAGACAGGCCCTTTATAACATGCACTGCAGCTATGTCTGGTTAATGCTGATAGTACTATATACCTGTGTAATAAGAAATATGTCAGTTAATGTGATACACCTACACCTAAAACACAGTACACCCGTCTTGAGCATACTATGCCAGTTCTAAAGTCACTGCCTCAGGTATATACCATCGCAATATTGTGTGTGAACAGGTATCTGTGAGTGATTGCCTCCTGTATAACAGACTGTATAGACCTCCTCAAAAATAAACTTTAACATGCAAACCATCGATGAGGAACAAAAAGAAAGTCAACAGTTGACTGTAAATGCTATTTGCATTTATAATGGTTAAAATGTATAATTTATCTGATTATTTGTTTAATACTGAACATTTGTTTGTGTTAAGTTTGGGGTTAATTTTTGCCCTCTAAGAGGATGGATTTGGGGTGTACATTGTTAGATTTAAAAATGTTTTACCAGATGCTGAGGTTGATCCATTGTCCAACACCATTCATGTATTTGAAAATTGTTGTGAAGAGGAGATTAGAAAATTGGGCTTATCTAAACCCAATGCTACTTTCTATAATCTAACCAAGACACAAAGAGTGGCTTTGAAAGAATTGCAGAACCTAAGTCATCTTAGGTTCATGAAGGCAGATAAGGGTGAGGGGTTGGTTATTTTGGAACAACATAAATATGTTCAAGCTATGTAATAGATTCTATTCATGTTCATAAAGCTTATCAAACATACAGAGTCAGTTATATGAGTTTTCATGGATGGGTATATTACTCCTGATATGTATGAATTTATGTTGGTTGAACAGTTCATTAATAGTTGATTATATGTTAACTCTCCTGGTGCAAAGAATGGAATTTTTTGTAAAAGATTCTTGGGATTTTTTTAAATAAATTTAGAGAATTTAATATTAGTTATTCCTTTGAACATAGTAAAAACTTGTTGCTTACCATTGATATTCAGTCACTTTTTACAAGCATACCACATGATGAGGGTATTGATTATGCTAGACATTTTTAGGGTCTGTTGCACATGTTCCGACTGATGATATTTTTGTTTCTTGCATGTTTTTGGAACTTTTGCTTAGTAATAATTATTTTTTGTTTAATCAAAAAATTTATAAACAGCTGAGAGGTATAGCCATGGGGTCAGCTACAGCCCCTGCCTATGCCAATATTGTGCTTGGTTGGTGGAAGCAAAGTATTTTGAAATCTGTTTTGTCATCTTATAAAGTTGTTTTTTATGTTAGATTTGCGGACAATTTATTTTTTGTCATAGAGAGTGATAGAGATCAAGTTATGGGTTTTTGTGACAGTATAAATAAGTTATCTGTATGCCTGAAATTTAGTTTAGGAGATGTTGGACTTTCAGTTAACTTTTTAGATGTTACCATTGCTTGGGATAGCCAAGATTCTAAATTTATGAGTAGTGTTTATAGGAAGGAAACCTTTGTCAATGGATACTTACATTATTCAGTACTCATCCTGTTTCTTATGAAAAATAACATCCCCAAGGGACAATTCATACATGCTTCTCATATGACATCAGATGACACTGTTTTTTGAACAGGAGATTATTTTTATTCAGGGGTTGTTTCTAGAGAGAGGCTATCTTTCTAAATTATTAAATAAACTAGCCATTGAAATAAAAAGGATGTAGAGTCTCTGATTTTTCCACCCATTTTATTGTACATTTTATTGTACACCCATTTATTTACATCTAAGATCCTAACGCCTTCTGACGGAATACAAAATGATTTTAATAATATTAAGCAAGATTATGGTACATCTTGTATTCTAGACATGTCTATAGGTAGAAATAGCATTAGTTCTAGTATAAGCAAAAATTGGAACATCCTAAAAGGGAATTCAGAGTTGGTTAAGGTTATTGGTGATAGACCCAGGTTTATTTATAAAAACACTTATTGTTTGAAAAAAATTTTGCAATTTGACTCTTTTATAAAAACTAGTACTATTACTGGAAGATGAAATAAGAGAATATATAAATGTGTTTTTTGTAGTTCTTGTAGGTTCATTTTGGAAGGACCTTATGTTGAATTGACGCATTTGAATCAAACTATTCCTATTGATGGGGTTTATAACTGCAATACACGGGGAATAGTATATATTGCTGTTTGTTCTTTTTGTAATGACTTCTACATAAGTATGACAACAAGATGTTTAAGTAAAAGAATTAAAGAACACGATTTATTTATTTATTTATTTACATTTGTTTACTGGGAAATTCCAACTGGACGCAAGTCCTTTTTCAGCGGATGCCCGGGGAGAAAAGCTCCACATCATGTACATGATAAATGGAGATACAAAGTTGCAGCAATAGTAAACAACATTACAGGTTGTTGGCTTTAATACAATAACAAGATATTGATTATCAACAGTATATACAGTAAATGTTGCAAGTTAAGATAGTTTCTTGTCGTTTATAATATTAGTAACAAAGTTGTCAGACAAGATGTTAAAGTATGTAAAGACAACTAGCTATTTCTGAAAAGGCTGCTGGAAGGTAGAGTAGTTATACAGGATGGAAGATCGTTCCAAAGTTTAGATATGGTACATGAAAATATGGCTTCTCCTGCTGAATTTTTGGGTTTGATAACAGTACTATTGTATTAAAATAAAAAATAGTAATAATGCATTGTTTAAACATTCCCTGAAATGTTTAGGATATAAAAACATTTTGTTTTCTGCTTTGGAACAAGTATCTGAAAGTATAAGGGGTGGTTCTTATAAAGATCATGTTGAACAAAGAGAAACTATATGGCAGTTAAGATTAGGGACTGACAAGCAGCCTGGTATGAATGATTCTATTAATATAAAATGTTTTCTAAAAAATAAAAGGTTGAACATTTTAAAATGATTTTTATATATTCATTTTTATACCCGTGGCAGTGGTGCTGTGGTAGCGTTGTCGCCTCACAGCAAGACGTTGTCCCATTCGATTCTCAGCTAGAGCATCTTCTGTGTGAAGGCATACATGAATGGACGTGCCTTCATTGAAGATTGTGCATCAGGGCTGGTAACTCGGCATGTAAAAATCCTCTACCAAACATTAGCGGACCATAGTTCCGCTGTGGCGACCCCTAACCGGGATAAGCCGAAAGACACAACATATATTCATTTTTATATGTATTTGTGCTAGACTGAGATTTTATACAACATAATTAAAATTTTTATTGACTATTATTGATTAATTAATGGGCTTGATATATAATGTGCTGTGTTTGTGTTGTTAGTTTATTCTGAGGAAGTTTCTCTGAGATGAAAGTGATATTAAAGTGTGGTTTTCGCTAATTTGTGTTTTCCTCCAGTTTATTCCTGTTCAGCCAGTGTGGTGGATTTTTGTTAGTTAATAAGTGCGTATGTGTTACTGCTCCTCCAAATACAAAACTGTGATTACCCATTAAAAACATGTCAGTTAAGCCCTCTGAAAATTAACATGCAAGTATTGTAGTCTGGCTAAGCATAAGAGTTGTGCCTAGGGCAAAATGTCAGCCATTAGCATTTGTAGGGCATATATGATCCGTACAACAAATGTAGCTCACTTACCAGATGTGGAACCTTGGACACCGACACACTTGATGTACCTATAAAAATGTGAGAGATACATATTGTCAGCAATAACAAATGTGGCATTGTTACAGGGTAATATGTGTGTACATTAACATGTACAATAAGTAATGTGATACTGCCTACATTGCTGACATTTTGAGTATGTGTGCACAACTGTGCATTAAAACCACCCCCTCACAATGCAGATACATCTGACACCTGTGTACTGGTATGCAGAGGCTGTAACAATGGCTAATACAGTATTACACTGATGAACACAGGAAGCTTACCTGGATGCTCATCTGCTGTGGATGCTGTGGCACCCAAGTTAACAATGTATGGGGTGATGTATGCTTTGGAGCTGATTATTGTTCCCAGGTTTGCCTGGAATTCTTCTGTGGCTGAGAGTGGTTGCTCTGCAGCAGGCCCTCCACCGGTGGCAGCTAGGTCCCTGGCCACAGCAGCAGCCCTTTGCCCTGTGTCAGACCTGCTCATAGGTTCTGTCCTGTAGCCCTATATTGTTGACTGCTGTGACAAGGTCAGCCCACAGTGTTGCATGTCAGTCACAATTGTGATGAATCCTGGACAGCAGAATGACGTGATGCAGTCTGAGGCCATCCAGGATGACATTATTTTCAGCCTCTGAAAGGCAGCAAGAGGAGAAACACATCACAGGACCAGATACATTGATATCCACTATGCACAGACACTGCACATCCAAAGTACCTTGCACTATCCACTGCTACCTCCTACGTCATACCCTGCAGACTATCAAGACACTGTGTCGCTATCCCCAATATAATAGCAATACCAGTTATGTCCCTGTCTTCCATGACAGAGTGTACTGTATGTCTCCACACCCATCAATGTCAACTATTGTGCTGTGTACCCTGTGGGCAAAGTCCCACTACTATGTCATACAGCCACTGTCAGACACATAGGTGTGTATTATTACATGTATGTGGGGACAGTCCAGCAACATCACTGTGCCACAATGACAGATAGCAATGAAAACCTGCTGTAGTCTATCCTCCCTGTAGGCATCATACACCTCCAGTACACAGATGTTTGCCAAATGTGTACCTGTACCTGATATATGTGATCCTTTTGGCAGATACCTGTGGATGTCTGGCAGGCGGTTGGCCAATAATTGATGGTTGGTCCCGGAATATGGTGAATCTGGCTGTCACACACCAGAACCCTCAGAAAACATTTATGCTGCAGTAATACCTGTCACTCTATTCATACTCTCACTTTGTATAACCTATATGTACACTATGTTGCTGAGGTTTGGCCTGTGTCCCCCCCATAATACTGGCTTTGACCTGACTTCCTGCTGTATGGGCTTGCCAGGTATGTCAGCCATAACTATCAAGCAATGACATACAAATGTCGAATAAACTGTGACCTAGCCAGAGTACATATGGGATAGTCATGGACACCTTTACAATGTCTGATCTATGCCTGTGTGCCATTCACAGACTGAGAGGTGCTGAATCACATTACATCATGTGATATGACAGCTGTGTCCACCCTTACTTACTATCAATATGTCTACCACATAATCCAGTAGAAATCGTACAGGAGCTGACCTTTGTAGAAGGAAGCGAGAGGGCCACATCTGTGCTGTCATTCACAGCAGGCACAGTTGAGAGGCATACCTGCAGCTGCTGGACAGAAAAGTATCAACTACATGTCATTCCCAGAGATGTACTAGAGGTTTACTGTTGTAATCCATGTTCTACATAACTGCATCCTCCCATCTGCATGCCATTATATGGGGACTTGTATTACATACCTGGTAGAGTAACACAATCCTTTTGTGAAGAAATCCTGCAGAACAATGCTTGATAAATTGCAGTCTGTCATGGTATACCAAGTTATAGACCTGTTTCCCAGAGGCAGTTCCTTGCCTTTTGTAGGTAATGCTCATTAATGGTCAATTGCCTGTGCACCAATCCATGGCACAGACTTGCTAACTGCATTCAGAACAGCTGGGTGCACTTTCATTAGCCAATGACATGGCACAACAGTGCAATATTTAAGGTCTTCATGTAGGCCTTAGCCCCTTTCTTAGTTTGTGAGATGGACATTAGTGAGGTGTGGAGTCTACAGCATTGCACACGATAGGTACTAATACTGTCCACTATTGAAATTTATGAGGTATGTACACACTTTACCATTCATGTTTGGCCATTGTGAAATGACTTTATGATTATCTGGCAGTTTAGTGTTAAACATTGTGGGATGAGGTCAGTAAGGGGGAAGAAACATGTGGGTGTCAGCCATCAGAAACAGATGCTTGGTGCCAGAGCCATGGGCTCAAGCTCAATGCCAATAAATGTATAGTTATCCCCTTTGGGACAAAAACATGTACCCGTGAATTACCACATAGGTGGCAGTACACTAAACACCGAAAGTGTGATAAGAGACTTAGGGACAAAGGTGGACAGTGGTCTCACCTTCAATAACCACATCACCACAACAGTCAAGAAATCCTTCTAAGTGGGACACCTCATCACTAAGGGCTTTTCATCCAGAAAAAAGGAGGTCATTGTCCCACTGTACTCATCCCTCTTTAGACCCATTATAGAATACAACACCCCATTTGGTATGTACCTCTCAAGACATCTGCAACAACTGGAAAGGCCACAGAAATATCTCACTAAAAGAATCACAGACCTAAAGGAGATGCCTTATGCTGACCACTTTAAAAAACTCCAGCTATACTCTGTCACATATCGTCTACTCCGAGGCGATCTCTGCTTAACATACAAGGCCATGTCAAACCCAGAGCTGTTGGACATGCTACACTTAAAGAAATCCCAATCCCTCAAAGTCATACGCTCCAGGGATCTAAACCTTGTCATCACAATAAACAAAACATGCTGGAGGGATAGGTTCCTGACCTAGAGACTCCCCAGACTCTGGTATAGACTGCCCATACATGTCAAGCAGATCACCTCTTTGACCCTCTTCAAAAGGAACCTTGATGATTGGATGGGAGAAAGGAAATTCACCCCAGGGATCACATCAGTCACCCTGCTAGACAGGGGTCCAGGGAAGTAAATAGTGTGGGAAGAAATAGGTGAGGAGTTGTAATGGCTAGGCTTCTATAGGCCCTAGGGCCGATAGCCTAGTACCAACCTATGAACCTATATACCTATATCCATCAGAATATGCATGCTGCTGCAGTAGCTTCTGGTCTATCAACTCTGTATGTCTGTAGGGGCAGACTGTGACACGTGTCCCTATTGCTTGACCTTTGCCTCTCATCCCTTTATTTATGGGTGTCATGCAGATCCCTTGTTCCAGGGGATTGTGAGGTATGGTAGGTCTGTAGCAGGTAGGGTAACATACAGCTGCATGTGTTGCAGCCTGTAGCTTCTGCTGTTTGCTTAGGACTCATAGTGGGGAGTGTGAACACATTGGAGGACAGAAAGCTGTATGTGCCACTAAGAGAGCAGTGTCAGCTCTATCATCACAGCAGAGCCAGAGTGAGGGTAGCTATAACAGTCCAGTCAAGGCATGTGCTTAAGGTACATCTGTTATGTAATAGTGGCAATCAGAGAGTAGTAGGCAACATATAGGTAGGCTATGCAAATATGTGCAGTGTGCCCATACCTACAGTCCTTTGATTTGCTAACATGTGTAGCAGTGAATTCAGTACCAGGAACCTGTTTTGGTTAAAATCGTATGACTCAGTCATAATTTGCTGTATTGAAAAGAATGTAATTGAAATGCAACACACTGGATTCAATCCAGGACTGTGGGTGGCAAAATATACTGCATGGATGGTATTGAATAGACTGAGCTACTGAGTCACAGCTGCAGTAGGAGTCTGTGACACAGGAATTGCATCATCATGTGTTTTCTGATGAGTATTAGGTGTGACACTCAAATATCTGTCATAGGCTCATATGTTCATAGGTGGGTACTAGGCTATCTGCTCAAAGGCACTTATAAGCCTAGCAAGAATGTGTTGGCTTTCGCCGCCCCCTTAGATTAGTTACCTGTGCCTCTGTCCATCAGAGCCATTGAAGTGATCTCTGGGGTAAACTTTCTTTTTCCCATCCACTCATCAAGGTTTTTCTTGAAGAGGGTTAGTGAGGAGCTCTGCCTAATGTAGATTAGAATCTTGTTCCAGGGCATGGGAAGTCTCTGGGACAGGAATATATCCCTCCAGCACATCCTATTTATTGTTGTGGTGAGGTTTAGATCCCTGGAGCATGTGGCCTGAAGGGATATGGTTTTCTTTAGGTGGAGTATGTCCATCAATTCTGGGTTGGACATGGCCTTGTATGTCAGGCAGAGATCACCTCTGAGTAGGCGGCATGCAACCGAGTACAGCTGGAGTTTCTTCAGTCGAGCTGAATAGGGCATCTGCTTGAGGCCAGTGATCCTCTTGGTGAGGTACTGCTGTGATCTTTCCAGTTGTTGCAGGTGTCTTGTAAGGTACATCCCAAATGGGGCATTGTATTTTATGATGGGTCTGATGAGTGATGCATAGAGGGGCCCAATGACCTCTTTTGATCTGGATGCAAACCCTTTTGTGATTAGGTGGGCCACATAGAAGGCTTTTCTAACCACTTTGGCAATATGATTATCAAAGAAGAGGTTACTATCTACTTGGGTCCCCAGATCCCTTATTACATCTTCCATATTTAGGAGGCTACCACCTATGTGGTTGTTTGCGGGTACTTTGTTTTTTCCAAGGGGGATGACTATGCATTTTTTGGCATTTAGCTTGAGGCCATGGTTTTGACACCAGGTATCTGTCTCAGTGAGACCCTTTTGTAGGATGTCTGTGTCAGCCAGAGAGTCAATTATAGCCCCTAGTTTGCAGCCGTCTGTGAACTTGGTCAGCCATAGTCCTCCTGTGCTTGCCTGTATCTCTGAGAAGTATATGCCAAACAGGAGTGGTCCTAGGACTGAGCCCTGGGGAATGCCACCAGTAACCGGTTTAGAGTCAGACCTAGCTCCCACAACTCTTACCATGTGGGTTCTGTCCGTGAGCCAGTTGACAACCCATCTCATGATGTAGGGGTTTATGTTCAGGCTGGTGAGCTTGTCTATAATACCTGAGTGGGGAATGGTGTTGAAGGCCTTTGCAAGGTCTAGGTAGGCTGTGTGGACCACCTTTCCCTCGTCTATAGCCTTGGTAACTGTTTCAAAGAAGTCCACAAGGTTTAAGAGGCATGATCTGCCCTTAAGAAAGCTGAACTGGGTAGGGTCCAGTGTTTGGAGGTTTCCTATGTCTCTGTTAATGAGATCCATGATGATGCACTCCATAGCCTTGTAGACCAAGCTAGTTGGGCTTATAGGGTGATAGTTCCCAGGGCCTGTTGTGGGTCCACCTTTGTGGAGTGGAATAACTGTTGCTGTGTGCCACTCTGTGGGCATATAGCCTGTGGAGAGGCTGAGTTTAAACAGTGTGTTTAGGTGAGGGGTAAGTTCATCTTTGAGCTCATGTAGGACGCAGCCTGGGACACCATCCGGTCCCTTTGATGCTGTGTTTTTGGCTTTGGAGAGGGCTGTTTTAACCTGAGTGTCTGTGATTTCTGGTATAGTTATGGGCCCTTTTGGGGGTGAGAGGTGGGTGAAGGTTGCACTGAACCTATCTGCCAGGATGTTGGCTATATCGGTCGGTTCAGTGTATTTTGTGCCATTCTGCACTAACTCCAAGCAGATCTTTGAATTGCCATTTAGATTCTTGACATAGCTAAAGAATGTCTTCTGGTTATCTTTAGAGTCCATGGCAATTTTTCTTTCAAAGCTAGCCTTGGATGATTTTATGAGGGAATGTAGTTTCTTGCTGATACTGATCAGGGATGTCTTCCCTTCTTGGGATGTTACTCTTTTCTGTACTTGTTTCCTCCTTCTATTGTATAGCTTGTTTATGACAGGGGTCCAGCAGACTGGTTTCCTTTTCTTGGAGGAGTTAGTCTTGGTTTTGTTTGGGATAGTAAGATCCATGCATTCTTGTAGGTGCCCATAGAGTGCATTAATAAATGATTTTGCAGCTTGGACAGCGTTATCCTTTAGCATGGGAGCTTTGAAACTTCCCACCTTGGTCTTAAGTAACGTGAAGTTTGCTTTTGAAAAGTTTTTCATGGTGATTTCTTTGACCGGGGGTGGTTGTGGATTGTGGATATCCAGAGTGATTAGTTTATGGTCAGATCTAACCAGAGAGGGGTTGACCGGTGTCGAACACAGGTCGCCCATGTTGGTGATGACTAGGTCCAATATGGTGTTACCTCTGGTGGAAGTGTTGACCAGTTGATCCAGGGCATTTGAGTTTATAAATTCTAGGAAATGTTGGGCAAGGGAGTTTGCCCTTGAGTAGTTCTCCCAGTTAATTTTTGGGTAATTGAAATCACCCAATATTAGGGTGTTTAGTAGGACCTTTATCTTTCCCAGTGTTTCCAGGAATGCGGAGTGGGGGTCATGGGACATGGTGGGTGATCTGTATCCTCAATATTTAATGACTTGCCAGTACTGTAGTAGACAGATATGTTTTTGTGAAACCATGCCAAAGCTAGGGGGCACAACTGTGGACATTCTGCAACAGTCTGTACAGTTGACAGCTATACCTGCTATCCCAGGCCCACATACATCCATTAATATTTATTTGGCTGTGTACTGGTGTAGTGTCTGCATCACAGTCCCAAGTATGCTTCCAATTTCCCCATTACATGCACTTACAGTGTGTCATTGACAATCAGGATATGTTTATGGAAACAGCTGTTTACATCTGCAATGAGTGGCCTAGTGGGCTAATGCAGTATACTGTAGTTGACAGGGGCCTGACTTTGAGACTTGGTAGGGGATTTTTATTTTGCAGATGTGCCTAACAGAGTCAGAAACACAAAAGGCAATCAAGGCACTTTTAAGCAGTTTGTGTGGGTTTCCGTGGTGCAGAGCAACACTTAGCTCTGCATAAACCCTTGCTGATTTTAAAAAAGAAAAGAAAAAAAGGGTAATAGGAAAGTGGTGAAATGGGGGCAAGCAGGGGGGAAAAACATACTGAAAGGCAGGTAGGAATGTGCAGGAAGTGTGTAGGAAAGGAACATAGCTCTCCATTTCTTCTACAGCAACAAATGTGCAGGTTGTAGAGAATTTGGAATTTGGAGCCTCACACCCCAGAGAGGGAGAGGGTGAGGGCAACATAACTGTGTTGATTAATTCATTTAATAATTGATTGCATCCAGTCGCGGGTGCGAAATGGAGAGCTATGTATGGAGTGATTTTTTTTGTAGGACAGATGCCCTTTTTTTAAGGTGAGAGTGGAATGTTGGGGAAGGGGTATAGGTACATGTGGGGAAGTTGGGTAGGAGAGGTTGCATTTGCAAACAGACAAGACAAACAAGACACATGTGACACTTGAGAGGGTAAACACCTTGGATGGGGAGGGTATTTTGGAATCAGAGAGCCATGTGACCCAGGTGGCAGCAGTGAAACTGAGCTCCCCACCCATGGGCAGTCAACACTAGTCCTTCACTGCCCTGAAGGTGACTGGGCTGGAGGCTGGGATCTGGGGACACCTTGCCCCTCCAGGTTGGTCAGTCTGCCCTGAATCTGGCACAGGCGATTCTCCTAGCTATGCTGCACAATCCTGCACACCATCACTGGTAGCTGCTCCTGGGTGACAACCCATCCTCCACCCCTGCTCCCGGGGGGGGGCCCATTCCCTGAGGCAGTTCCACTCATAGGTGTTGCAGGGCCAGTGAAGGGGACACCAATGCCATGGGTCCCAGATGTGCTGGTACCCAGTGCCATGGCCAGCTGAGGTAGGGTAGGCGGATCACCAGGAACCAGCCTACACAGTCAAGCTGTGGTGTTGAGATATTTCAAAGCATATAGGTTAGTAATGAACATAATATTTAGTTAGTTATAACAGCATGCCAGAACATTACAAATGACTCATTAACATAAAACATAACATAAAATTACATAGTATATGGAACACAACAATAAGTGAGATAACAGTCAGTATAGTAACACATGCAGTAACAGTTAAGGCACAAGGCCAACAACATAGGTAATTCAACAAGGTATATTAGTATGCAACCATTGTAATACATAACAATAATAAAAGACAAGGCCCAACATAACATTTTGAAAAGAACATATGTTAATAGTAAAACATAACCAATGCTAACAATATTAAATTATGATGCAGATAAGAGGTAAGGGGAGAGAGAAATATAGTCTATTAATACCAGTATAGGCTATATTGTTTGCAACAGTACTCTTATATATACTCCACAGGTCTGCCCTTCCTTTATATATACATGTGCCCAGGTCTATATTAGAACATCAACTTTTTAAAATGTTGAATGTTCTAATATCGACCCCTATTCAGCGAACGCTGACAATATCGAACATGCAGAACAGTGAATTTTTTGCCAGGGGAAATAATTGACTGTTCCGACACACATACACACAACACAAACACACCAAACAAACAGCAATCCACACACATACACCTAAAATCCTACATCTAACCCTACACTAAACTGTACACTCACCACAAGCTATCCACTTACCTTAACCCGAACCCTAACCCTAAGGTCCATCACTGACGCGCACTTACCTCACCCACCCCCTAACCCTAACTCACGTACCCTGCCCTAACCTTCACATCCACACAATCGCACAATTACCTGACCCATGCCCTAACTCACCTACCCCGTGTCCTAAACCTCACGTCTACACAATCGCACACTTACCTGATCCTGACCCATAACTTTCCACCACAGTGCTGAACATAGTAAAGCCACAGGAACGGCCAACTGAATTCCTTCCATAGGAAGAAATTTGGTGTTCTGCAGCTTCTCTATTTTCAGCATTTGCTGAATAGGGGGTCGATATTAGAACATTTAAAGTTGTGAAACTTCGGTGTTCTAATATAGACCCCATGTGCCCTATAGCTTCTGTAGCACATACATACCTTTCAAGCGATCTGCATGTGACAGTATGGGCCAGGCTGTAACACCTACCACAACTACAGAGGACTACTACATGTCAGGGGGACAGATATGTCTACCAAGGTGTACTGTGGACTGATGTAGAGTAACTGTGCTATTGACATAAATCATGTCCATGATAGCTCTTTGACAGAGGGATTAGGCAACAGTGATCACAGTCCATGACAGCGTGACACTTGAGAGACATTGTGCACAGTAGAGAGAGCTTACTACTATCGTGTTGTCCTTGGCAGGCATGGGGTTAGACTATCAGGAGACATTCACAGACACACTAGGCATATAGCCATACCACGATTACACATTTTATTTATTGTATTAGTTTTTTATTAGCATTGTACTTGCTGCCTTTATAATCTGAAGTCTTTTCACATTGCTGAGCAATGCTGTTAACACTCTGTTACATCTGAACACACAAATTATTAAGGGCTACTGCAGCAATTTATTTACCTGTAATTCCTGTGGGGAGAACATCTGTTAACAATACATAAATGATTCAATAATATTTACTAGTACTTGTCACTGGACTTGATCCCTGGTCTGTGAGTGACAAAATGTACATCACACTTAGCATTTATCAAACTGAGCTACTGAGCCACTGCTCCATATTGATTAACTGATGTTTGCCTAGAGCTCACTTGCTAACAACATATGACCTGGTAATAGAAGTAAATTATTATAAAAGACTGCACACATGCAGGAGATTCATGCATGACAGAGATTTTAAATGAACTGTACATTAATACATAAAGACCTGGTTAGGTGAACTGTACATTAATACATAGAGACCTGGCTTAAGGCTCCAGAGAGCACCACTGCAATACCAGGCTACAACTCTTACCAGACTATTTGGCCACAAAACCAAGATCAAAACACTAAAGGTGGTGGAGTGTCCATATTCACCAAGGATATTCACACCTCCAGGCTAGTTGCCCAACACAATGCATCTGAGATTCTCCAGGTGCAACTAACACTAGGTAAGACTGCAATCCAAATTGTAGCTTGCTACAGATCCCCCACCATACTCAAGATTCTCACTACACTTTTCTAAACATACTGGAAAATATTAAGATACAACCAAACACCCTACTACTGGGTGATTTCAACTACCCTGTCATTAACTGGGAAAACTACTCGGGTACCGACTCCTTTTCCCAACGGTTCTTGGAATTCATAAATTCCAGTGCCCTGGATCAACTAATCCATTGTCCCACCAGGGGCTCCAGTATCCTAGACCTGCTCATTACCAACATGGGAGATACATGCTCCACACCAGTGGTCACCCCGTCATTGGTCATAAGCAAATCACCCTTGACAGCCACATCCCACCCCCACCCCCCAGTAAGGAAACCTTCTTAAAAAACTTCTCCAAAGCCAACTTCATGCTACTGAAGTCAGAAGTGACAAACTTCACGGCACCCATGCAGAAGGGATCTGAAAGTTCGACTGCAGAATCCTACACTAAGGCACTGTATGAGCACATCCACTCGTGTATGAATCATGCCATCCTAAATAGAACCAACATGCTCTTCCCCAAAAAAGGAAGCCAATCTGGTGGTCCGCTGATATAAACAAACTATACAACAGACGGAAGAAACTGTTGCAGAAAACAGGAAAATCCCAGGATGCAAAAATCTCCCTCACCAGCCTCAGTAAGAAGCTGAGATCCCTCATAAAACCCTCAAAAGCTAGTTACGAAAATAAAATTGCCAAAGATTCCAAAGGCAACCACAAGGCATTCTATAGTTATGTCAAGAATCTAAATGACAATGCTCAGATCTGCTCTGAGCTACAACAGAATGGCATTAAATATACTGATCCCAAGGATATTGCCAATATCCTGGCAGATCAATTTAGTGTCAATTTCACCCCCCTCTCACCCCCTAAAGGGCCCATCTCAATACCAAAAGATTGCCAAATTCCAGTAATCACCGCCACACAGGTAGAAACCACACTCTCCAAAGCTAAGAATACAGCATCCATGGGACCAGCTGACATCCCAGGCTGTAGTCTACATGAACTACAAAATGAACTGGCATGTCATCTAAGTGTCATGTTTAATCATAGCCTCACCTCAGGCTTCATTCCCACTGAGAGGCATACAGCTACAGTTATATCCCACTCCACAAGGGGGAATCCACCTTGTATCCCGGAAACTATCGTCCCATCAGTCTGACAAGCCTGATCTGCAAGGGCATGGAATGCATTATCATGGAACTTATAAATAAAGACATTGGCAACCTTCAAACATTGGACCCCACCCAGTTTGGGCTTGTGAAGGGCCAATCTTGTCTCCTGAATCTGACTGACTTCTTTGAATCAGTCTCCAGAGCTGTGGACGAGGGTAAGGTGGTCCACACAGCCTATCTGGACCTAGCCGAGGCCTTCAATACCTTTCCCCACTCTGGAATCATAGATAAACTTACTAAGTTGGTCATAAATCCCTACGTCACTTGATGGGTTGCCAACTGGCTTACTGACAGAACCCAGACTGTAAAAGTAGCCGACTCCAAATCCAGCTCCAGACAAGTGACAAGTGGAGTACCTCAGGGTTCAGTCCTGGGACCACTCTTGTTTGGCATCTACTTCTCTGAAGTACAGGCCAACACTAAGGGACTCTGGCTAACAAAGTTTGCAGATGACTGCAAACTGGGAGCCATTATTGAATCCCCAAATGGTGTGGATATTCTACAAAAGGGCCTTACAGAAACAAATGCTTGGTGCCAGAGCCATGGGCTCAAGCTTAATGCCAAGAAATGTATAGTTATCCCCTTTGGAAAAAAACATGTACCCATGAATTACCACTTAGGTGGCAGTATACTAAACATCGAAAGTGTGATGAGAGACTTAGGGATACAGGTGGACAGTGGTCTCACTTTTGATAACCACATCGCCACAACAGTCAGGAAATCCTTCTATGTGGCACACCTCATCACTAAGGGCTTTTCATCCAGAAAAAAGGAGGTCATTGTCCCACTGTACTCATCCCTCATTAAACCCATTATAAAGTATAATGCCCCATTTGGTATGTACCTTACAAGACATCTGCAACAGCTGGAAAGGCCACAGAAATACCTCACTAAAAGAATCACAGGCTTAAAGCCGATGCCATATGCTGACCATCAAAAAAACCCTCCAGCTATACTCTGTGGCATATCGTCTACTCAGAAGCGATCTCTGCTTAACATACAAGGCCATGTCAAACCCTGAGCTGTTGGACATGCTACACTTAAAGAAATCCCAATCCCTCAGAGCAACATGCTCCAGGGATCTAAACCTTGTCATCACAATGAACAAAACATGCTGGAGAGATAGGTTCCTGACCCAGAGACTCCCCATACTCTGTAATAGACTGCCCATTCATGTCAAGCAGAGCACCTCCTTGGCCATCTTCAAAAGGAACCTTGATGATTGGATGGGAGATAGGAAATTCACCCCAGGGATCATGTCAGTCACCCTGCTAGACAGGGATCCAGAGAAGTAAATATTGTGGGAAGAAATATCCAGGGAATTGTTATGGCTAGGCTTGTATAGGGCCTAGGGCCGAAACCCTAGTACCAACCTATGAACCTATGAACCTATGAATGCAGGTATACACCATATATCTCTAGTGGGTGGAAATATCTGTGATGTGTAGAAATCATATTACAGTGCTGGGTTGGCTACCTGACCCATATACAGTTGCAGATGGTATATTTGCAGTCTACAGCTATTACAGTTTCATACTTGCCTGCAGCACTGTACCTCAAAGCAGCAATGCATATAGCTGGAATGCAATGGTTAACACAAGGCAGTCCTGATATACACAATATACCTTGGGTGTTCCTATTATTGCTTCGGATCTTAGTGCAGAACAAATATCAGTATGCATTATATCTTTTAGTATAGCTCCAAATTTACAGTTTAGCAGAACACTCTTTATTAGCTAACCTTCAGTCACTTCAGGGTACTCGTGTTTTTATGTGTAATACTCGATTCATGAACAACAACCCAAACAGACACACGCATATTGCAAAACACAGCTTTATTAGAGGTGACTTCATGTAGTGAGTGGTATATTTTTCCAGTCTTTATTTCTGAACAGTTAATATAATGCAGGTGTTGCAATACAACTGTAATTCCACAATTAATGCAGTAGAAACTTTATTTCCTTAACATTCTCAGGTTTCATGCTTTCATCTTTTTTGAACTATACCTGGTATTGCTCACTTATTGCAGACCAGCTCTATTACCACATTCATTGCAATACAATCAAAACTGTATACACCTAATGGCAGTTACTACATTACTCCTTCTTGCTTATATAACTATAGATTGCAAGATACATCTGTACTCACTGCACTTATGGTGCAACCTGGCAAGGTGCCCTCCATGGGCCTCTAGATTGGGAGCTCTCACCTCTGCAGCTGTAGGGAGAGAAGCACACCATTATGCGTACCTATCTATCACACATTCAGATTAGGTATTGGTAAAACAATGCAAACAGTACTTACAAACTTGGGGGGGGGGCATTCCCATCACTAGCATCCTGGACTCAGATGTACAGAAGTCCCCTCTTCTATCACTTCTGATCATTAAAATGTTGACAGCCCTGCTCACCTGTGAGGGGGATACCTGTAGAACTGATAAGATTGCGTGCCAGCCAGACCCAGGCTTCTGACTTGTTCTCCAATCCCATGCTACTGGCTCTGCAGCAGCCAGATGTCAAGGTATTTTACAAGGAATCCAACCATGACCTTGGACTCCAGAATGCCCCACCATTGTGCCTGAAAACACCAACACCTGCCATAGCTCCTGCCAGGTTCAAACGCCATCTGTTTCTGCTGTATTCCTGCCTGTTGCACTTAAATAAGCTTGATTTCCAGCCCTTTACTGCCACTGGGCAATTTTTAAAAATGCGGCACTTTGCTTAGCACCGTGCAAACCTACTGAGCTCAGCTGAGCAGTGCTTAAACTGGCAATGCTCAGCAATGCTTAGCTGTGCACAAACCAGTTTAGCTAAGCTGAGCACTGCTTAAACTGGCATTGCTTAGCAGTTCTTGGCACCACTTTGCAATGCGCAAACCAGCTAAGCACTGCTAAAGCATTCCTTGTTTAAGCAGTGCTTGGCAAGGCTTAGGTGTGCTTAGTTAAGCTTAGCTGAGAGCAGCAAAGCAGGATTTAAAAATACATCTCATAATTGTGCACTTGCTACATAAATGCTTAATTACATGTATGTGCATACATACAATATGCAATCAAGGTTTTAAACATACTTCTCATAATGTGTATTTGCAACATAAATGATTAATAACCTGCCTGTGTATTCATACAAAATTCAATCAAGGCTTAATAGAACTTCTCATAAATGTGTATTTGCAAAATAAATTTAACAACCTGTCTGTGTAATCATACAAAATGTACTCGAGATTTAACATTATTCTCATAATGTGTATTTACAAAATAACCTGCCTTTGTACTCGAACCCTGCACTTACTACACATAATGTTATCATTCTAACCATTTGGCTACATAGTCATGTAGACTACTGCTATACTTTTACATATAATGCTCCACTACTTTTAAATGCTGCTGAGCACTGAGCTGCGGCACGCAAACCCACTCAACCCTGCTTAAACTTGACTTTTGATTTCATAATAATCTGATAATCTGACACAGATATCCTTCAGAAGGGTCTCACAGAAATGGATAACTGGTGCCAGAGCCACGGCCTAAAGTTAAATGCCAAAAGGGAAAAACAAGGTTACCCCTAGCTACCAAATAGGTGGCAATCCACTGAGCGCAGAAGAAGTTATCAGGGACCTGGGGACCCAGGTTGATAGTAGTCTGTCATTCGACACCCATGTAGCTAAAGTAGTTAGGAAGACCTTCTACATTGCCCACCTTATCATGAAGGGTTTCTCATCTAGATCAAGGGAGGTCATAGTCTCCCTTTACTCATCACTCATCAGACCTATGATTGAGTACAATGCCCCATTCGGAATGTATCTGACCCGACACTTGCAGCAGCTGGAGAGGCCACAAAAGTTCCTCACCAAAAGGATAAAGGGTCTCAAAAATCTGTCCTATGCTGCCCGACTGAAAGAACTCCAGCTCTACTCAGTAAACACGCTTGCTCAGAGGTGACCTTTGCCTAACATACAAGGCCATGTCAAACCCAGATTTGATGAATATGCTTCACCTCAAAAATCCAGATCCATCAGAGCCACAAGGGCGGAGACTTAAACCTGGACGACTATATTAATAGGGCGTGCTGAGGGAGGGATAGATTCATCACCCAAAGACTCCCTATGCTGTGGAACAAAATCCCGGTACATGTGAGGCAGAGCACCTCACTGGCCTTGTTCAAGAGAAATCTTGACCAATGGATGGGAGATCGCAGATATACCCCAGGGATTACCTCAGTGTCATTGCTCGACAGAGGCACAGCAAAATAATGGGTTTAGTTCAAAGGGGTGGCGTAAGCCACAAAACGATGGGCTAGGCTTGTAAATGCCCTCGGGCAGATAGCCTAGTATGAACCTATGAACCTATAATTAAATGTATCTGTTTTTTGTTTTTAGATGTCTGGCACATGTCCATTGTTGCATGCTGTACCGTGCCATGCAAACACAAAAAAAAAAAGATTGCATATGCATACATTAATATTCAGCACTTTGACTGTGCATGGGGTGTGTTACTAATCTCTGGACACAGTAACATACTCCCTACACTGAGACAATAACCGTGTTACATGGGTCTTCCTCAGTAATGCACCTTCATTAATATGCATGGCGTGCTACCAAGGGGGTACCGCATACATGGCCACGGTACCTTCCATGTAGGCTTTACACTATGCCAACACAGATTTTATTAAAACCACAGGAATATATATATATATATATATATATATATATATATATATATATATATATGTATACCACTGAATTAAGCAAACTAATGAAATGCAGTCATGAAATGTTTATAGCGTGAAAAAACTGAACATTCTGTCTTTATAATGCAAGTATCAATTAAATTAATGCATATAATGTAGTTACCGCAGTTTCAAAGAAGTTATAAGGAGCTATAGAAAATGAAACTCTTCAGAAGAGAAATATAGGAGAGATTGACTATGTTGTGATGAACTAATCAGAAAATAAATGTGAAAGAAGTTGTATTGCACTTCTCTTTTTAGTTCACAGGAAACAAACGTATAAACTATGATAAGAAAACTGTATGATAATCATGCAGTTAGTTCCAGAGATGCACTAGCAGAATATGCATTTGTTAGGATTGCCATAAATCGAATAATGCGGTTTCCCCCTAATGTTGAACTGTGCTGCCAAGGCTGCTTGCTTTTAAGGGTTGTCTCAGAACCCCCACTTGTATGTTTGGCAAGCTCTTAGTGTTCTCACTGGTCAGGTTCAGTTTGGGTTTCCTTTTGAAGAATACTCAATAGAATTTAGCTCTGGCACAGAATCTCAGAATTATTATTCATTTACCTGTGAGATTGCATCTGCTAATTGGACCATAAGTCACAGGTAGCTTGAACTCAGTGAAACTTCAACTACTGGTAATGATACAGTTATATAAGCTGTTAGACAGTGTTCTTCATACCACTGGTCTGTTTATGTAAATTTATTTTGCATTTTATTGTGCAAGGATATAGCTGTTTGTGTGTATAAGCTTACAAAGTATATTGCATGTTTTTATTTATTTTAAGTAATGTGGCAAAATGTTATTCAGCTTCAGTGCTTGTGGTAGGTGGTATAGTTATTACTGTAAGGGTTTATGTCTTGAACTGGTACTATTACCTGCTGTTTTTTGCTTTTGGAAGAGTACCTACTCAAAATATTACCACCAGACAAGTATTTTATGGTTGACTTATTTTAGAAGTTAAATGTGTGTGTGTGTGTGTGTGTGTGTGTGTGTGTGTGTGTGTGTGTGTGTGTGTGTGTGTGTGTGTGTGTGTGTGTGTGTGTGCGTGTGTGCGTGTGTGCGTGTGTGCGTGTGTGTGTGTGTGTGTGTGTATTAATTTCTTGCATAGTGTTTTATAGTTCATGGGATTGAAGGAAGATCACCTGTTTCAAGCACGACGCCAACAAAATGTATGGTAGTGAGGTATGATCAGACAGTAAGAGGCTGAGAATATACAGTCAGACAAAAGCTAAAAGTTCTTATTCCAATAAAAATGTTTTCTTCACTGTTGAGATGAAGGTGAAGGATGCTAGTTATCTAGTGGAGTTGCCAGGCAGGAGGTAGAAACATAAACTCTACCATGTTAATATGATTAAGTCCTATCATATTAGAGAAAGTAGCCCTTAGTAAATGTAGTGAGCTATAAAATGATTCACTGGTTACAACTCCTCAGTAACGCTCAAGCCGATTTAGTAGATGATGTGGTTTTGTCACAGCAGCTGTCCTCTGCACAGGAAATCTGTGCAGAGCTTCTAGACTTTGGTGACATGTTAATGCTGAACTAGGGGGGCACCTAACTAGAATAACAACTATGTGAATGCTGGACTGTAAAGCCAAACAAGCAGTCCAGTTCTAACAAAGTAAAGAAAACTGTTGTGTGTGAGGTACTGCAGGAGATGTTGAAACTGGGTAATCCAAGAATGCAACAGTCCCAATGCCTCTGCCAAAAAAGGACAGGAGCACCAAGACCTGTACATGTCATAAGAAGTTGAATCAACACATAGCATAAGATGTGCACCCAGTCTCCTGGAAGAGATGAAACTTTAGAGCAGCTAAGTGAGGCTAAGTATCTACTACTGACCTTATTAAGGGTTACTTTGCAGGTAATCATGATGCACACAGCAAGGAATAAGGAAGCATTTGTTACCCTATTTGGGTTTTATGAATTCACCATGTCCTTTGGTATGGGTAATGTCCCATCAGCTTCCCTAGGGAAGGTAGGTTACATGTTACCAGATGCTGGAGACTATGTTTTTGCTTAAATTGATGGTATAGGAACATACTAGATATTGATAAGCAATCACTGGCACCATAAGTTGTGTAGCCATATGCACCTTTAAACTAACAAACTTAAAAGTTCTTACCACCATTTTTCAAGCACTTAATAGGGTCCACCTCATAAACTGAGCAGGGCTGTACATCATAACCCTAGTCTAAATTTGTGTCTACCCACCCAGTCCTCAAGTCTAGCCTTAAATTTAATGTGCTTTGCTTGACCTGTAGTGGCATTTATAAGCTTTAGTTAACACTCATATAAAGAAAATACATGACATGTCAGTGTGATGCTGGACAGATTAAAAAAAGGGGTGGAGTGGCAAATATACCAAGTAATAGGTGAAACAATATACATTGGATGGTGGCAAAATGTGTCCAGAATTTGCAAACATATAGGTTATCCAGAGATAGGGTATTCCTGCAGAAAAAAAACAGATAAGTGAATTTCTAAGGATAGTATTTGGTTATTAGAAAAGTTACCCTCATGGTTGTACCATAGCAACTCATCTCATGGTCCTTGCCATAAAAAACAGGTCAGATAGGGTTATATGGACTCTGGCCTGCAAGCAGGCATCCCTAGAGTTACAGGAAGTTTTACATGTACTCATTATATTAGACAGTCTTGACTAAAGAAAATAATTTTTCATGCTAGTAAATGCATCATATCCCAGACTGGGTTTTGTAGTTAGGTGTGTTCAAAGGGTGAAAAACACCATATAATGTATCCTAGATGCAGACATTAGTCAAGAGGCAAATCATATGCACCAGTAGAAGATGAATGATTAGGGATAGTCTGGGATCTCAAAGCTTCAACTCTACCAGAATGGTAGAAAGTTTAAAAAGGGTTCATATCACAATCCTTTAAAGTAGTTTCACAGTACCAATAGATATAGAAAAGATAATATTTGATAGAGTTTAGGATTATATACCTATAATATGACTATCCACAATAAGAAATGTGTTAATGATACAAATACAGTTGGTGTTTCTAGGCAAAGAACTGGATTTTCTTTTTACCTGAGCTGCATTTCATAAGGGTTTCTTAAGAAACTTTTTGTAAGGTCTAAGAAGGGGGCAAAATATGAAAAAGTTGTAATGAATGAAGAAAAATTAAACTATCTTTCAAAAAAGAAATGCAGGAGAGGTGAACAAGACAGTACAGAAGCATGGAAAATATATGTAATTATTTGAAAATAAATGTATAACATTGTGCTGCAGTTTTTGGCTCCCCATTAAAATGTTGGCACTCAAAATGCCAAGTGCCAACAAGATGAAAAAAAAAAAGACAGACTACAGAAGAAAGGATCTCTTTTCTCCTTTAATCTTCTTCTTTGCAGAGGCAAGCCCCCCTGAACACCCAGATGTGGAGGGAAAGCCACCCACAACCCCAAACTTATATATACCAACTCTGAGTATGCCATACTACTGAGAAATGGGAATATGCAGAGAAATGGTTATCTGTGACATAGTGTATGTAAGTCCATTTTTTTCAGCCATTCAGACTCTGTGTTTCAAATGGTTACCATACTGGCTAGTAATCATGCAACAAACTTGCAAAATGTAAAAGATAATGTGTCTGGGAAAGATGCAATTGTTTTCGGTCAAGCTGGATTAATTTTGTAAATTAATTAATTGCAGATACACACCGAGAGAGTCTATTTTTAAAGGCTGTTGTAAATAGAATTAAGCTTTACCCCTTTTGCTGAACTATGCAGTGTATGAAGACCTATTTAAATTCTACCAAATAGGAAAAAACAGGTTCCATTGCATTCTGTTGAAAGAGAAATAATTTATGTGGCTGGACCCTCATGACTAGATTTTCCAGTGTTTTTGGTAAATTCCAAGGCATTTCTCAAGTTCAAAGTGAACCAGGTGATTCAGATTCATTTTAGCCTTGATTCTGAAGTGACTACAGCTTTGGGACAAAAGTTCAAGCAAATGTAATAGTTACTTGTTATCTCACAGCAAGAGGTTCTCCCGTTCAATTCTCGGCTTGGCTTGGGAGTGCCTTCTGTGTGGAGTCTGCATGTCCTCCCCACGGTTGGGTAGCGTTCGAAAGACATGCATGCATAAATGGGTATGCCTTCATTGAAGGTTGGGCATTGAGCTGGCACCTCGGCGTTTCATAAAAAATCTACTGCCAATCATTAGCGGACCGGAATTCCACTGTGACGACCCTTTACCTGGAAAAGCCGAAAGACAAACAACAGCAACAATAGTTGCTGTGTTTACTGTGAGTTATAAAATTTGATTTAAGACCTAGAACCTAAAGAATACTACCACTATAAAAATAGTTTTGCTGAATAGTTTGCTGTTTATTCTTCTTTCATAACTCCTATGTTTTTTTGAAATGTGAGGACCTAATTTGATTCTGTCAAAAGGCTTAGGCTCCACCCACTGGAAGTTAACAGTGCAAACTTCCTGAGCTCCATTGGAGTGAATGAATTAAAGAGTTTTAGGTTTTCAGTTTCAACAGCCACTGTCTGATGGTTTATTTATTAGATTAAAGGTGTGCATATTGAACTTGTACTATTAGCAACTGTTTTTTACAGAATCAAAGTGTTAAGGAATATGCAAGACACCTGGACTAGAAGGCTGTCAACACCCAGCCAACACCCAGCATAGGCCTTACCTCACTTTTCAAGGAAGGACAGGCAAATTATATAAGCATGAGGCTAATGAATCTCTGAAAGGCCTAATCAGTTTGGAATACAAGGGGGTAAGGACTTCTTTTGGCCATGAAGATATACCTTTTGCAGTCAGCTGCACAAGGTAAAGGATTTTCTAACCAGTGTTGCAACATGATGGTCAAATAAGAGGGAACTATCCACACATGTCCTAAAATTTCTCACTACATTCTCATTGTAAAGCAGGGTGCTGTCCATATTATAATCTGGATGGACTGACTGCTTACTGAATGCAACCATATTGCATTTTTTGGCATACAATTTGAGTTCATTTGTAGTACACCACCTATTAAGAAATATAACCTCATGTTGGAGTGCTTGTGTGGGAGGAACTTAAGGATGACACCCAGTTTACAATCATCTGTAAAGATGGTTAATCAGAGATCCACATTTGTGATTTGAAGATCGCAGTAGTAGATGTCAAATAGTAAAGGTCTCAGGACAGATCCCTGGAGAACTCCACTGGTTGCAGTCATGCTGTTTGAAGAAGCACACACCATGTTCACAATGCAGTGTGGGTTCTGTCCTTCAGTCAATTTGCAATCCATCAAGTTATATAGTGGCCAAGTCAGAGTGCATTTATTTAGTTTGTTTGCAATTATATTGGGAGGAAAAATAGTATCAAATGTCTTGGCAAGGAGAAGGTACTCTTCATGGACAACATGACCACTGTCCACTGCCTCTATCACTGTCTTGAAGAAGTTTATCAGGTTTGTTATACAGGATTTGCCTTTAACAAAGCCAGTCTGCCTGGAGTTATGTCTGGTAAGATTGTTTATATCAACATTAAGTAGGTCAGTTATGACATTTCAGGCTTTGCATATGAGAGACACCAGACTAAACTACTGCTACTGGTATAATTTCATAAAGCAATTAAATAATACAGTTTGGATAAACAGCTTCTGGTTTATATTGAATAGAAAATAAATTAATGAAGTAGCTAGTGTTTAGCACTAAACTGTTGTTATTGCTCCAATTATTTAAAATAGGTTTTAATGGTAAAATGTAAATGAAGCACTTAAGCAGCATATTGTAATAATCTACCCTAATTGGCGTATAAGCACAGTTTAA
>NC_056751.1:679900288-679950288 GCF_019279795.1 Protopterus annectens | reverse complement strand
ATATGCTACTAGCACATGTAACTGTATATGAATTTCAGAAAGAGTCATTTCTGAGCACATTGCTGCAAAAATCACTTTTGCTAACATGAATGACTGAAATGGTATTTTCATTAACTTTAATCCTACCTGACTTAGGCATGAGGTCCATTCCCATTATGCTATTAGAAACTCAAAAGACTTGGAGAAATTAAACTGAGACAACTCATTTATGTACAGAATAGAATAGTCGGCAAGGACAGCAAGTTTTAGCATGTCTATAAATATCTGAAAAACAAACAACATGAATCAGATTGTATAGTCTCAGTTAAAGGTTCACAGTTTGGCAAACAAAATATTGATGACAGTGTGTGTGTCAAGCATGACTGGTTACTGGCATATTTTAAGCTACTTTTTAAAAATTGACAATTATTAGCACTTAGTTATCCATTTCAAAACCATGAATCTTATTAATGGCACATTTGTAGACATATTTCCTATTTAGTCATATTTAGTAACACTTACTGTTCCAGACATATGAACATTTATTTGTACTGTGAGCATCTTATTGAAAGGCCCAAGATGGAAGCATATTCCTGTGCAGGAAAGTATTATTACCTTGTAGGGCTGCCCTTTTTCTACTAGAATAAACTGCATGCTGAATTAAAATCATATGTAACATATGCCTACTAGATTAGTAACACTAAATCTAAATGATGTGATGGCATACTCAGGGTACTAGTGACTGGATAACTAACACAGCTTTATCCATGACAGTGGCTGTTACTGGGTAAGGTTGCACAGTGTCATTTAATGCATATGCTGCATCTGTATTGATACCGACCGCTATAATGTTATCTTTGTGGCAGATGAGTAAAATAGTGGTGATAACAGTAGCGATATATATTTTGATATCTTCTGCAGGCAGAGTATGGAAATATAGAGTTTACTGGTTGCAAAAATAACAGGTAGAATGACTACATGAAGAAGTCTGTTAGTAATGACTTTCATGCAATTAACAGACTGAATGATCGGTAACTGCCTACCACTATGTTGATTCCGCAGGGAGAAAAAAAAAGCAAGAGATCTGTATCTACTTCGTTTTGGGACAGTAAAAACATTGCCATCAAAATGAAGGTAACCGCTTTCTTTTCACATTAATGCAGTGCAAAAGATCGCTACAAATATCGCCCCATAAGCCAACTCTTTGGCACAGAACTGTTGACCATAATTATGCTCTAGTAATCTCAGGCTGAATAGCAACACAGATCAGAAACTTGCTGGAATCAGATAGGTGCCACTGGCTAATGCCAGCCACCCCCCCCCCCCCAGGAGAAGGAAGGACTTGGCTGTGTTAAGTCAACGGTGTGCCCTCCGGGGGATGGGGTGGAAGTACTCTTCTTATACTAAGAGCTTATGAACCGAATCCACAACACATCACATGAACACTGCTTGATTTTGCACTGACAGTGCAGTCCACATTGCATTGCACCATCTGGTTAAGGGAAAGTGTTAGGAAACATTCCCAAAACATCCTAAATAGCGATATCTGCAATTCACAGCTGTAATATTTTGCAGAAAATAAAGGGAATAAATGTTCCAATATGGACTAGAAGTTTTGTTGTCTACCACAAAAAATTATTAAAAAATAAAACTATCCTTATAAAAAATTCACAAAATTGTTTTTTATATTTTAACACCACACAATTCAGGCTGTGTAAACAATATCTTATGGCTAGTTCAAACATTGTCAATTGTTTTTTAATATCAGCCATAATATTGGAAATCAACAACTACTATTAAGTAAGCAAATTATTGCAGCAAATCATCTTTAAGGCCACAGTAGAAGTGAAAACAGAGATGAGAAATATTGAAAATACATTTCTGTTTAGAATTCAGAAACACAATGTAGAGGGACCAGAATCACACAACAAAAGAACACAGGAACACTTTTTATATGAATGTTTACAATTAAAGATTCACAAAACAGTGGAGAGTGGTGTCAGATGTGATATACCCCAGCAGTTGTCATCATATTGAGATCTGCAGTTGTAGCCTAAGCTATACGGGTTATGGACGACGCATTGGTGCAGCGGTAGAATTGTTGCCTCACATCAAGAGGTTCTCCGGTTGGATTCTCAGCTGAAGTGGCTTCTGTGTGGGATCTGCATGTCCCCCCTGTACTTGTGTGGATTTTCTCTGGGTACTCCATTGTCCTCCCATGTTACAAAGACATGCGTCTGGAGCATTTCTCCCTGGGCCTCTGTTGAAAATTGGCTTCGTTCCAAGTCAGACTTCCCAGTAAACAAATAATCCTGCATAGGATATAACAGCTCCCTAGTTTCCAAAGCTTTAGGGCACCTTCCATGCACTCAAACCATTAATCAGCTCAAGTTGAGCTAACTAAAAGACAGGATTCGGCTCTAAGTCCTTCATAGCTTTCCTGTTGCTGAAGAGAGTTTTTTGGTGGGCTTTTCAGAACCAGCACTCTGCTTCTGCTTTTTCTTTCGTGGGCTGATAAGTTCTCTTTGGGGAAAAACATTCCACATATCATTCTTCTTGTTTAAACTTACTTTCCTCTTTAAGAAATTTTATTTTAAGTTAGGAATACCTATTTTAATTGACTGTCATGTGACTTTACTGTACTTTTAAATGGGAACGGACTTTTGTTCCTCACAGTTTGTTTGTTTAAATATTCAAACACTTTTTTTTCCTGTGGGGAAAAGTCATTTAAATTACTTTTTGAGGTTGATGAAGTGTTAGAGTGCTTCTTACTGTATTTTAACTAGAAAAGTTTCTTTTAACAGCCTTTTTAAAATTTACCAGCTTATGCTGCTTAGTTTCCCTGGGGAAAAAAAAGCAAAATATACTATCACCATCCAACTTCCCTTACAACTACAAAACGAAAAAACAGTCAAAATTGGAAAGTCAATGCTGACAATAACAAGATGGCAAAAAGTGAATCCGTTTAATAGATGTGTTCTGGTACCTCAGCAATTCGCCTTCAGTGGAACAATTCAAACAACAAAATACCATCTCCTTATATATCCAATATACCATATCATTGTCCAATCACTTTTTCATACAGCAGGTACAGTAATTTAAAGGAGCTTCTCATTAAGATGTTAGATTGCCCTAAGGAAGGAGGGAACATTGGCATGCACAGATGTGGGCACTGTTCGGTGTGTAATAGAGTTAGAAATTTGCATGGTGTTAAGACAAATGGCAAAAGTGACTTTGCTTTTGAAAGGTTTTATTGTCATTCACAGGGGGTGATCTATGTTATCAGATGTGACTATGTTAGGCCACTATGATACATAGGTCATACCACGAGAAAAGTGAAAGTCCATATCCAAGAGCATCTAGGGGATACTAGGAGGAATAACATAGATAGACCAATGGCTTCTCATTTTATGTCTGTGCACAATGACAGAATAGAGGGGTTTATTTTTAGTGTGTTGGCATGACCAAGAAGTTCTTTAGGCAACTTTAAAAAGGAATTAAACAAGTTGGAATACAGAATGATAGTCAGTTATCACACATTACATCCTAGGGGTATGAACCTAGATACCAATGTCACTTTTTGCAATCTTCTAAGATATTTATTGTCATGTATTGATTTAGGAATTTTGGAATTGCTTTATTAAACGTAGAAATGTTATTTAACCTATCATACAGATTGATAAGTCATTGTAATGATAGGTAATTTGTCAGGATGTAGATAGTGTTTGTATGGGGAACATCATCTGTATGATACTTTATTTAAAAACATAAGGAAAGAGGATAGAAGCTTTTTTATGCATTTTTATGTATTTGTATGTGTTTCTTCTCAGTCAGCTATATTTAAACAGACCATTTCACTAATATAATGTAATGGCACTTTAAGAAAGTGTGTGTGTTTACCATGTTGATTGATTAATTGGACAATGATATAGTATATTGGATATATAAGGGGATGGTATTTTGTTGTTTATATTGTTCCACTGAAAGCGAATTGGCAAGGTACCAGAACATGTCTATTAAACGGATTCACTTTTTACCATCTTGTTATTGTCAGCGTTGACTTTCTAATTTTGACTGTGTTTTTAGTTTCCCTGGAAAACAAGCAGAGCTTTCAGCAAACTGCTGGTCCCACAGTTGATCCTTCTTCCAGCCACAAAAAGATATATTTAAATAGGCTTTGCCATGAAAGTAGGCTAGCAATTTGTCACAGACTCAGATAGATGACTCTGCTGTGGCCAAAGCTGGTTCCTCAGGCCATTTATCTTTTCCCCCAGATCACTCTGGTGGTGTCCATAAAGACAGTATGGACCAGGTTTTAGTTACATTCACTGCAGCACTTGGGGTCTCCTCAGTGGGCAAGGAAGAGCCACTCTTCTCAGTCTTGGAAAAAGAGGCAGTGAAGGTGCCCCTGCTCAACCAGAATGCTGGGCCATCCCTGAGAAGCTGTTGCTAACATTAATACTCCTTTTTTGTCCCATCTTTCTTGTCAAAAGGAAACAGAAAACAAAACATTTATCATCTCCTGCACTACTTTCACTGGACATGAGGGGGTGGGAGGATGGCATAATGGTTAAGGTGTTTACCTTAGAGACACAAGGTACAGGGTTTGATTCTCACATAGGGTAATTGGCTAGGCTTAAAATGGCCCACAAGGGCAGTTAGCCTAGTACTAATCTATGAACCTATGAACCTATGAGTAAATTATTAAGTAAGGCACTGGATCTTGCACAGACTATTGATCTTTCTGTCAGGTGGCTTCTGGTATAAGGAAAAAGGGATTCTTTTTTTCTGAAGAGACTCAAGAAATTGAATCTTGTAAGGAATGTGATGAGACATGCACTTTTTTCTCAGAATTCTGATTTAGACTTAGAGGAGAGAATGTCATCTAAATCTCCCTGTCAGGGATGCTTTTCCTCTGAAACTATTTATTTATTTATTTTATTTATTTCTTTACACTTGTTGACCGGGAGTGTCCGACTGGATATAGGTCCATTTTCAGTGGAGGCCCGGAGAGAAAAGCTCCACAGTTAAAATATACAGACAGTAGTTACATTGGATTTACATAGCAATTAACAATTTGATCAACATAGCAATTGACAATTACAAACATAATTACAGATGAAGAACATAGTACATCAGTAGACAAACAGAATCTTTATCATCTGCAAAGTGCATAACAGACATTAACAATTGTTACAATAAGAAGTTCCTGCTGTATAATAAGTAGTTAGGCTTATGAGCACCCGAGCTTGCTATAATCAAGGTAGTTAGTGGGGAGGAAAGATAGGTAGTGGGTGGATGGGGTGGGTGATATTAGAGGGGGAGTTGCAAGGGCATAGCCAGCATGTTTTTAGGTGCGCTTTTAATAAAATTTTGAAGTGGGTGCATGATGGTACAGAGGTAATTGTGAGTGGGAGGGAGTTCCATAATTTGGTTATGGTGCAAGAGAATAGTGTTTCTCCAGCAGAGTTATTGGCTTTAGTGACCTGTAAGTGATTTTTGTTGCTGGATCTTAGAGGTCTGGTGGTGCGATAGGGTTGGAGTAGATTCTGGAGGGATGGGATGTTTAGTGGATGGTTTACTAGTTTGTGGGTGAGTCTAAGTTGATACCATTGAAGGAGGTGAGGGAGTTCAACCCAGCCCAGTTCAGCAAGTGAGAGACAGTGGTGACTACGGTAGGATGCTCCTGTGGAGAATTTGACGATTTTGTTGTAGCAGGTCTCTAGCTTGTTTAGATCGCATTGCCTTAGGTTGTTATATATTGGAGAGGCATAAATTAGGGTGGAGATAAGGTGGGACATTGCTACTGAAATCTTTGCTGCTTTGGTGAGAAGTTGCTTATTTCTGTATAACGCTCCTAGTTTTTTGTGGACTTTTGTTATAGTCATGGATATGTGAATGTCAAATTTTAGTTTATTGTCTATTTCCACTCCTAGCAATTTGGTGTGCTCTGTTGGGTGTATAGTGGTGTTGTCTTTTGCTGTAATGTTAAAGTGCGAGTTGTTTTGAGTATGTTTGGTGGGTTGGAAGATGAGTAGTTTAGTTTTGTTTGGGTTGAGTATTAATTGGCCATCGGATAACTAAGTTTCAACAGAGGAAAAGGCCTCATGTGTGACTTTTTGCAGTTTGGGTAGGGACTGGGCTGAGCAGATGATGGTTGAGTCATCTGCATATTGTATGAGTGTGCCAAGTTTGGTGGCAGAGGCTAGATTATTGGTGAAAATAGAGAAGAGTAGGGGTCCAAGGATGGATCCTTGGGGAACCCCTATAGAGACAGGTAGTGGGGGAGATATGTCATTCTGCCATACAACAGATTGTTGGCGGTCAGACAGGTAACTCTGAAACCAGTTGGTGACTGATTGAGAGAAGGATAGGTTATTGAGGACAGAGATGAGTTGTTTGTGTGGGACCATGTCAAATGCTTTAGATAGGTCTAGGAAAGTAGCAGAGGAGAGATAGCCATTGTTTTTATGCTGAAGGATAGTGTTAGTAAAGGAGAGTAAGGCAGTGGTGGTGCTATGGTTTGGTCGGAAACCATACTGAGTATTGGAAAGGAGGTTGTTAGTAAGGAGGTATTTTGAGACCAGAGAGTGAATGCATCTCTCTAGTATTTTGGAGAGTGGAGAGAGAATAGCTATGGGGTGGTAATTGGTTAGTTCTGTGGAGGGGCTCCCTTTGTGGAGGGGAATTATATGTGATACTTTCCATAGTGTCGGAACGTAACTTTCTGACAGAGATCAGTTAAAAAAAATAATGGATACTGGGTAGGCTAGGGCATCAGCTGTGATTTGTAGGTATTCGCATGGGAAATTGTCTGCTGCTAATTTGGTGGGCTTAAGTTTAGTTAAGAGTTTTTTTACGTGGGAGGTAGGAACAGGTGAAAAAGAGAAGACAGTGGGGAGAATTCTAGTTGAAGGTGTGGGTTGGAGGGGAGGGGTGTTGTGTTGTGTTGTCTAGCTAGTGAATGGTATGGTTTGTGTGAAGTGTGTGTTGAATGAGGTAGTAATATTTTCGGAGGAGTGAGAGGTGTTAGGAGGAGGGGTACTGACTTTACCTGGGTGGAGGATGGAATTTATGGAGGACCAGAATTGTTTGGGGTTGTGTTGGAAGGAGTCTAGGACAGACTGGTTGTACTGGAATTTGTCCTGTTTAATTAGCTTTTTGACTTTATTGCGTAGTTCTAGGAATTTCTGTCTAGTTGAGGGGTTTTTGGTTTTGTGCCAGTGCTCCCAGGCTTTATCCCTGTTTTTCATTTCTGACTTAGTGGTTTTCTGTAGCCATGGGGAGGGTTGTGCTTTGGTTCTGGAAAGTTTATGGGGGTGTGGTAATTAAGGATGCTCATGAAGGTAGGATTAAAAAATTCTACTGCTTCATCAAGACTGAGGTACTTTAAAGGATGCCAGTTACATTCTTTGAGGGATGAGATGAATGTGAGTGGGTTAAAGTTTAGTTTTTTACATATCTGACGGTAGATGACAGGTTTAGCTTGGTATAGGTGTTTTCTGAGTAGGAATGTTGGGGAGTGATCACTCAGGCTATCTGATAAGCAGCCTGCTATATATGACTGGGGCTCTTACTGACTAGTATCCAATCCAGCGTAGTGTGCTTATTGGAGTTTTTATTTATCCTGGTTGGCGACTGGACTAGTTGGGCGAAGCCATGATGGTTTAGATGATGGGTTGGATGGTTGCCAGAACAGAATTGCCAGTCAATATTGAAATCACCTAAAATTATAGTTTCTTGGGGGAGATGATGGGTAGACCAGCTGAGGAGGTTGTCTAGTGGAGGTATGTTTTGGCCAGGTGGGAAGTAGCATCCAATTATGTTGATGGTTTTATTTTGGTTTATTTTGAGGTTGGTATATATTATTTCTTCATTGCCTATTTGTGAAGCTGATGATTTTAAGATCTGGATGTTTAGATGCTGTTTAAATATTATAGCTACACCACCTCCTTTCTTGTTTAGCCAGTCTACTGTTAGTATGCCGTAATCGGTAGAGAGGATTTGCTCACTGGTAATGTGAGGTTTTAGCCAGGTTTCTGTCAGGATGACTATATCTGGGGAGTACAAGTCTATGGTGGCATGGAGTTCTTGGACCTTGTTGGATATATTTCTAATATTTAGGCTTAGTAGAAGGAAGTCACTTGGCTTTCTATTGGCTGTGATTTGGGAGAAGTTGTGGTTTCTAGTCTGATTATGAGGAGTGGGATTGGAGATGGTAGGGCCAGGGTTGGGGTGGATGTCTCTACTCAGGGCCAGTTTTGACATGCATGAGGTTATTAGTTTTCTCAAATTTTGAATGTGTTTGTTTATTAGGGAAACTTTATGATTGTGCTCTGTGGGTAATAGGTATGGTGGGAGGGTTACTATGTTAAGTTGTAGGGATGCTTTTTGTTTGAGTAATATAGTTGATGGAATATGTGGAGGGGTGCATTGGGATGGTTCTTGAGTTGGTGGGAGGGGAGCTGAGTGAGGGTGAGACATGAGTGGTAGTGTGAGTAGTATTACAGTGGTAGTGGTTGAGTGGGGGGAAGGATGGAGTTTTGGTAGGATGTTAGATATGCAAGGAGACTGCATGCAGTAAGCATAGGTATGGTATGCTTATACATGTTAGCTGAGGAGGAGTGATAGTAGTGGGAAGATGGAGGAGGCAGTGCTGGGTTTAGTGCCGTGGTTGGCTGTGGGAAAGATGGGAGTGGTTTGCGTGTGTAATAAAGGTAGGACCACTGGGGGTGGGAGGAAATTGAGGGCAGGGTGGGGAACGAAGCGGGCAGAGACCCTGTAAGTTGCTCTTATGAGGGGGCTGGAAACAATCAGATAACTGAGTAAACTGATAAAAGAACATATGATAGTGAATGTGGAGACTTAGGTAGGTACTCTGTATTTCCATGAACTATCAGTTCGCTGTGCCCCAGTTCAGGCAGTTTTAGTAAGTTTTATGACAGGGCTGAGCATAAAGTGCTGAAAGGGTGGTTGTAGTTTGAAAAATGGTGCCTGCCTCAGGTAATATTTATTAACTTTGGGATTGGCTTACGGTAATAAACAGGGAAGGGGGAGGGGAGAACCAGTACTACAGGAAATGACCATTGCAGTAGGAAGTGAACGGATATACATTTTTTAACCCTATATGCGCATACTCCCCATACACTTTTGTTACATGCATCTATCTGCATTATGTTATTTCAGTTCATTTCTCACTTTTAATCATTTTTTACTGATTTATTAACATGGTACAATTTTAACCTTTACGAAATCAATATTGAGATATATAGTCTCGATTGCATGTAGTTCTTACAGTTGAGAGGCTGTATTTTGAAACTATTTTGAAACTTTTTTGAAGATATTTGGTTACAGAAAGAAATGAATAAGCTAGTCTTGCAACAGTATTTTTACAGAGTTGACATTCAGTCTAAACTCAGCTTCAATTAATTAATTAATTAATTTACTTTCTTTCTTTGATTTACTGATTGGAAACAATTAAGTGTCTGCTTAAGTATATAAGTGAGCTTTTTGTTTTTGTTTTATATTATTAATCCGAAGAAGCGTGCTTGGTGTATGCACGCGAAAGCGCTCATTTCTCTGTTCTGAATTAAGGATTGCTGTTTTACGTGGTGGTCGACCTCCAGTTATTTCTTCATTATTCTTTTGCCTCTACTCTGGAGTCACCTTTGAGGGTCAGGTCTACTGTTTTGCTACTAAGTTTTATGACAGGGCTGAGCATAAAGTGCTGAAAGGGTGGTTGTAGTTTGAAAAATGGTGCCTGCCACAGGTAATATTTATTAACTTTGGGATTGGCTTACGGTAATAAACAGGGAAGGGGGAGGGGAGAACCAGGGTGTGAGCAGGCAGTTCTTTTGTACTGCTGCTAATGAGCCAAGATCAAGCAAAGACAAGTTTGTGTTTAAGAAACAATCAGAATTGACCAAGGACTGCTCTGAAGTCATTTCTTAACCATTTCTCAGGTGGAAAAACAGGATAATCTTGTATCATTAGGCTACTGTGGTCTCAAATTAAATTAACAAACACACAGTATTTGATCAGTTATGGATATTATTTGCTAACAAAAGGGAATAAAAGAGAAAATGGAAGATGAGTGTGTGTGTGTGTGTGTGTGTGGGGGGCTGCTTACAAACCAAAGCAGAGCGCTTTCCAGGAGATAATGAATATTAGCTCAAACAGGTAGACACATACTCAAAGTTAACTTTAGCTGTTTGTGTTTGCAGACAGTTCAGACCCGGACTGCGCTTTTCTTATAGCAATGTATCCACTGGTTGGATAAAAGATAAAGGTGGTAGCGCTGCTAAATACTTAGAGTGGTGTTAGGTTCAAAGTTTACTTTAGCTGTTTGAGTTTGCAGACAGTTCAGTCCCAGACTGCGCTTTTCTTATAACAATGTATCCACTGGTTGGATAAAAGATAAAGGTGGTACCACAGCTGAATACTTAGAGTGGTGTTAGGTTGGGGAGACACTGAGCTCCTCAAGGGGCCTGTAGCAGAGTGGATTGTAGTTTTCTGTTTTCAGAATGTGCCAGTGTTTTCAGTGGGAGAGCAGTGAGGTTTCTCAGACTCGCAGAAAATACTATGAGCTGTTACAATTGGAATTCCCAGAGCCTCTTCCCATCACCCCAGCTCTAAGCATTAAATTATGGGGGGAATTCAATAGAGCTTACACTGTCAAGTTTTTACATGTGCACATCATGGCATAATGCGATGGGGAACACAGGCGCTGTGAGTTTTAGATTCAGTAAACTCTGTGTAATGCACTCAATTAAGAGCACTCACATAATTAGCTGAAATTTATGCAAATGAAGCAAACAACACCATGGAGTGATCCAACAACCTTAAATACAACTGTGTAGACTCTGTGCCTGTGTTGGTAGTGTACACATAAATATTTTTTTTACAGGAGTCTACACGGAATCAATGGCATGTAAAACTCCAGATATATGGACAGAACGACCATGAAAAGTTAACAACATATATATAATGACTGATGTATACACTGTGGATGTCCAAAAGCATCGGGGGGGGGGGGGGGGGGGTTGTCAAAACAGTATAAATTTAAAATACTTTTTAAACATGTTTCTGCAGTGTGGCACTTGCTACATAAGGTTTAAAATATGAATAATGGAAACATCATTGAAAAGAGAAGTATCATGTAGTGTCACAATAGGTACATTAATACCCTGCCCTGTGTCTCTAAAATAGTGTTCCCGTGCTATTGCCCAGCTTTCACGGCAACTGGCCATGTAGTTTCCAGGCATTTGGCATGGATATTATGTAAATAAATACAAAAAACAGTGGATTTGTTGAATCACAAAAAGCAGGAACTGTGTAGGACTGCTCACTTCGTGTAAGCTCCTACACAATGTTTATGTTTTCCATGGATGTCAGTGACATCAGGGGGGTGCATCAGGTAACTTTGTTGTTTTTTTTTGAGTGTATTGCACATGTTTGCACGGTGTGCCACTTCGCACAAATGGTTATGGTGATGCATACTTTTGGTGAGCAGACCACCCACGTATCAGATGTGAGCTAGACATCCAAGAACAGAAACTGGATTCATTCAATCAATATTATTGATCACTGCTGGGCAATGTTCAAACCTGTTAAGTGGGGCTATGCTCTGCTCATTCCCTCCAGTTCCTGGACTATGCATAACTAATCCTGTGGCACCATGTCTTAGGTATTTGATTGGTGTGCAGATGGTCCTGTGCTCAAGTAAAGAGTATAACAACTTTCTCTTACTGTTCTCACATTGCAGCTTATATAAATGAAATGTAAGTAACATCAGTTACCATTTTCTGTATGTTTTTTCATGCCAACAGAGATGAAAATAAAAAGTTTTCTATGCCTTACCTTAGTTATGCACAGCTGCACTCTGCTGTGCACCAGTGCTCATAGCGCACTACTGACCAGTAAAGCAGAACCTTTAAATCATGTTAATTATATCCTAAGCAGGTGAATTCCTTCTTAATTAGCCACGCCCACATAATGGACTTACCCAAGAAATGTGTACATTATGCATACAGACTGCATTCTGATTTTCCCTCGATACTTCAAGACCATTGGAGTACAGACTTGGAAATGTTAGCTGATTTAGTGCTAGGGGCTGCTGCAGCTAGTCTACATCTGCATGTGCTAAAGTCAATGCTGCTGGTGCTGCTGACAATAGGCCTAAGCTGAGAAGGAGAAGAGTGTTCAGGCCCAGGGTAACCTACCAGGAGCTACATGAGCTGGAGATTGTAGAGCACTACAGGGTGGACAGGGACATATTACAGGGACTCTGTGAGCTCTATTGCCCTTTACTCAGATCTAGAGCCAACTAAGGGGAGCCCATTTCAATGGAAACTAAGGTATGTGTAGCCCTTAGAATATTAGCTAGAGGTACTTTTTATAGACCAACTGGGGACATGATGGGTTGTCACAGGCATCAGCAACCAGGATGTCCCACTATTTCCTAGATGTTATACTCCTACATGCCAGTGAGCACATGTCATTTCCCATTACCCCTGAGGAGAGGGCCAGCAATATGCAATGGTTCTACCATGTAGCCAACTACCCTGAAGTACTGGGTGCCATAGATTGTACTCATGTACACATCAAGGCACCACCTGGTGAGCAGGGTAGAATCTAAATTAACCACAAAGGATACCATTCCATCAGCTGCCAAGTTGTGTGTAAAATGCCCAGAGGATTATCCTGAATGTGTGTGCTGGCAACCATGGCAGTTTTCATGACTCCCATATCTAGCACACATCACAGCAGTGCCAGAAGTTTGCTATGGGGACATCACACAGGACATTTACTGGGGGATGCTGATTATGCCCTGGAACTATGAATGGTGACACCCATCAGAAATGCACACACATCCACAGAAGAATGTCATAATGAGGTATAAGCACAAACTAGGAACATCATAGAGCATGTGTTTGGGCTTCTGAAGTCACTATTCTGGTGCCTAGATATATCTGGGGTACCCTTGCAGTATAATCCATGCACATGTACACAAATATTTTGCGAATCAAAGAAATTATTCTTAAGTTCTGGAATATGTTTGCCATGACGCTCACCACTCTCTCAATTTTTCAATATTCCTTTAAGGTTAGTTATAGGAGAGGTGCCAACCTAAAGAACTTGTTTGAGAATGCATCATGAGTTAATAACTTCACACTGCACAAAAATAAGGGTACTTTCAGATGTGGCAGTTGTGCACAGTGTTGGATGGTGGTCAATAAAGTGAGTTATTTTTACCAAGCTTGGATAAGTTTATTCCTACTGATGGAGACCACGATCGTGCCTCTAAAAGAATAATATACATGGCATATATTGTACCATCTGTTATGCATTCTATGTAGGCAATACTGAGAGATGTCATAGACAGAGAATATATGAGTACTTATATGATCTAAAGAGGGGCAAAGACACCAATGCCCTGTACAGACATAATTTAGTTTGCCCCTCAGCCAAATTTAAATTCTTGGTGATACAGCAAGTTCAGATTCCAGAAAGGGGTGGCAATTGGGAAACCAGATTGGAATATCAAGAGATGATATGGCAAATGTTCTTTGATGCCTGTGTAAACCCTGGTTTAAATGACCACCTTTTTATAGTTCCTGCCTTGAAACTGAAAGCAAGCATTTTATAACATCTTTGTTGTCATGTTTAGGAGATTCTATACACTTTTGTAAATAATATTTGTGTACATACATTTATATTTTTACCAAATTGTGTTGTGTATATGTGTGCATATATATATTTAAACAAGAGTACACAAATTTCTGTGATGTTTCTTTGAATCTTCAAACATTGTGTAATTAATGTACAGCCACTCACATTCAGGTTTTGATTATTTTAAGTTTGCTTGTGACAATACACCATTCTGATGAAGTTTCTGTGGGTAATGAAAGCTCTTCTTTGGTGTGGATATTTTGTATTAAACTTTAAACCATATTGGTTTGGCTTGTCTTTGGCTTTGCCTACAGGTCTATGGACCTTTACTGGCTTTCTTTTCTGCACTGCTGTGGAGTTTAGGCATTTGTATTATTTACAGTATTTCCTGTGGTTACTGACATTTATATTTAATATTATTTTTCCATTGTGTTTGTAGTTCTATTTATTTTTTATGTATTGCTTTATTGTTTTATTTAATGTTATTATGTCCATTATTTTGTGTTCTGCTTGATTTTGTTATGGATTTTCCATTATATTTATGTTATTACTACAGCACAGCAGGGTTGACCAGTTCCATGTGGTCTGCCTGCACTCCCTCCACTGGCTACAGCACCAAGGCCCAGCACTTCTGGGTTACAGCCTGGCAGTACCACTTCTGCTGCTCCTACCCTACCTAAACCCTCATGTAGTTCTGCCCCAGAAAATAAGCCTGTGGTTCCCTCCGGTAACAGAGGCAGATAGGGTGATTTTATCACCTGAGCTGAGCTGACAGGTCTGGTGCATAGATTGTGCACTACACAATTGGTGCACACCTACGCCAAGTGGAGACACTGCTCTCCATTGTCATCTGGAATAATGCCATGACATGCAGATGCCAGACACTGCAGCCATTGGTGCAGTGAGGTGACAGTGATGACAGTCCAGTGGGTGAGGACTCAATTTTCACTGTCACCAAACATGACGTCCATATGTCCGCAGTCCCACCTCCCCACCCCATCCAAGGTGTTCACCCCCCTCTTGTGTCCTTCACTGTCACTCTCTTGTCTTTTATGTCTGTCTGCAATTGCTTCTTCACATTCTCAACCTGCCTGCCTCAGACTTGCCTATCTCCCTTCCCCAACATTCCACCCTCTCCTTAATGAAAAAAAAAAAAAAATGGCACCTGTCCCAAAAAAATTCCGTCTCATACATACCTCTCCATTTCACACGTGTCTACTTAACACAATTAATTTGGTGAAACTGGCTCCACATCTCAGTTATGTTGTTGACACTCTCTGTGGTGCTGACAGTCCAAATTCAGCTAATAAACTGTAGATGTGCCCACTTGTTACTGCTGAAGAAATGGATAGTGTTGGTTTTTCCCTACACCCTTCCTGCACATTCCTGCCTTCCTTTCACTTTGTTTTCTCTCCTGCTTGCTCCCCATTTCACCACTTTCCTATCTTCCCTCATTTCTTTTCTTTAAAGGACCATTGTGTGATGGTGCTATTTATCTGACAGTTGGCTTAGAGGATTAAAAAGCTGTTAGCAAGACACTTCATGTAGTCCCATAGTGCAATGCTTGATTCCCACACAGCTTCCATTGACTAACTGTGTGATTTTGAGCAAGTCACTTATCAAGACACCACCGCGGGGCTGAATCTGAAGAAGGTCCATGGAGATTAGTGCTCTACCCCAGAAAATAAATAAAAAAGCCTACCGTTGATAGTTCACACTCACATTTATTCCCAACAGCTGGTGGATGAATTTCACCTGCCTGAATAGATTCAGCACTACTTTATGGGTCTTATCCAAAATTACCCATTGCCGAGTTCCCTCAACAACACAACAATGCTGTGGGTAAGAACATTTTTACTCCCTTGCTTTTCAACTTGTAGATGTTATAGCCCAAAGGAGTGATCTTGCAGTTTGAATTCCTCAGTGGCTACATTATAGCCCATAATGGCAAATGTTTTTTTTGCTGGTGTTTTTCTCTCTGATCAACTTTATTGCAAAAATAGAATTCCCTGATATGGTGAGTATATTTTCTATTTGCCATATTCTGTAGTTCAGAGCATCTTAAGCAGATAAAGGCCCTCCTTGCTTCCATACAAGTTAATGCAAGAATTCAGCTACAGCAGGGTAAGTCAGGATAATGCTGTGCTGTTGTGTCTTCTGTATGAGGAACTTCGGCTCTGTCCCAGTTGGACTTTCCCAGTAAACAAATGTTAAATATATAAAAATAAAATGACTTCTATATACCTCAGTAGGTGTAGCCTTGCAGCAGTTGTTCTCTAATTTATTTATTTTTAATTCATTAACCAGGGAGTTGGGAAGTGAATTGATCATTTCATCTACAGCTTGGTGCAGAACACAGTTACAAATGCTGTATTACAATTATTATTGCACTTACAAACGCAAATATAGAAGAAAGGTGATGATTTTCTGCCACAACCTTTCCCAAAATGCCTTCCAGTTACTTTGCCATTTGAGGTGGTAAGATTACCACAGATATTCTGCTTCCCCTATGGTTTTCTGAGTCATCGTGTAGAAAATGTCACATTGACTGCCTGGGTCACAGTGAAGTTTGCTGCTGGTGCCGTCCATGTACAGTCAGCGGTTGTGCTGTTGGGAGTGAATAACACACCTGCTTTGTGTGTCTTTAAAACATATAATTTATACTGCTTCTATGGTCACAAAGCAGGAACAAGCATACAGCATGGCGCAAACAGGAAGGTTTTAAGAGACTAGTTACTGGGGCTAAAGGCGATCATAGTATGGCAGACTGCACAGGTGGTTTGTGAGCCAAACAATGAGGGAGCTATGAAACAACTCTGAATACATAGTCAAAGAAGTGAAAGAACTTATCAAGACAAACAGAAAATGAAACGTATCTGTTTTTTTTGGGGGGGCGGGGGTAAGGGTAACCATAAAGGAAAAAAGAGTGGACATGCAAGACGAAGGATCATTGTGATATGCACAGAATCTAGAAAGGGGGCAGTAAGATGCATTAAAATGTCAAAAGGCGCATGAAGGGATAGAGTTACATCAGCCTTTCTAATTATGCAAGAGAAAGGAGGAAGGCAGGAAAGTAGCTGATGAATTAGCTTTGGAACAGCAAATGCATATATAAACCAAGCATCGCACAGAAACTGAAATGAACATTTTGCATCATTATTCATCAAAAAATCTGAAGGGCGGATAGCAGCCAAGGGGTGCGGGACTAAAACAGAGGATGACAAACAAAGAAGATACAGACAACACTGCTTGAATCTGAAGAAAAAAAGATAGAAAAAAAGTCCAAATGGACTCCCATTGCAGATACCAAATAGGGATGCTGGTGTTATTTTGGTGGATATTTAAGGTAGTGGTTTTCCTTGAGAACTGGAATAAACAAAAGTTGTGGTGACCATCTACAAAGTTAGAGCAAGACTCAACAAATAAAACTACAGGCCAGTGACACTGGTGTCAATGTTCAGCCAAAGATTTATTGGTAGTTACTTAAGTCATGCTGTCCATGAGATCACTGAGAAACCCAGCCCAATTTCCCAATAGCTCTATCTGGTTATGTAACTTGCTCATATCTATATTGTAGACAAACGAAGACTAGGGGAATCAGACTCCAGACTACAGAATGCAGGTCACTAACGAACTGTAGTCTTAATCACCTGCACTAATTAATTCCAAATGCTTCCAAAGATTAGTTAAAAGGCATTTGACTACAGTACTACCCCAATCCTTTGACCCCCTGCAATCTGCCTACCAGGGAAACAGATGAACTGCTGATGCCATTTCAGTGGCACTTCACCACACATTGGAACATCTTAAAGAGAAGAACAACTATGCCAGGCTGTTGTTCCTAGATTTCAGCTCCGCATTCAATATGGTGATTCCAATGCAACGTATAGGAAAGTTAATCAACCTGAGAATAAATAAAGGGCAATGCAAATGGATCCTCAACCTCCTGACTGGAAAACCACAAAGGACCTGTGCTGGTAACAACACTGCAGGGAGTATTACAGTCAACACCAGAGTACCCCAGGGTTGTCTGCTGAGTCCTCTCCTGTTCACAATCCTTACCAACGACTGCTCTGTGAAAGCTAGCAACAACCACATCATCAAAGTCGCAGATGACACCACAATGGTGGGAATCATGAGTGGGGATGACAGGAGTGGGTACAAGAATGAGGTCAACTCCCTGACTGAATGGTGCAATAAGAACAATTTGAACCTGAACATCAATAAAGCCAAATAAATTATTATTGACTTCAGAAAGAGCTCTGCCATGCATTTGCCCCTCAAAGAACAATGTTGAAGAAGTAAAGAGAGTCCAAACTACAAAGTTCCTGGGGGTGCATATATCAGAGTATCTTTCTTGGAGTACAAACACAGGCCAAGTAATTAAAAAAGCCCACCAGTGACTACATTTCCTAAGAAAGTTTATAACAGTAAAGTTTTCTCTGAATGCTGTAAATACCTTCTACAAAATAGCCATTGAGAGCATTATCACCAGCAACTGCACTGTATGGTTCGGTAACAGCACAATGGCTGAAAGGAAGAAGCTGCAAAGAATAATAAGAACAGCAGAAAAGATTGTGGGCACTAGTCCTCCTACCTTACAGGAGCTCTAAGATCATGAGCACTAGTCTTCCTACCTTACAGGAGCTCTAAGATCATGGGCACTAGTCCTCCTACCTCACAGGAGCTCTAAGATCATGGGCACTAGTCCTCCTACCTCACAGGAGCTCTAAGATCGTGGGCACTAGTCTTCCTACCTTACAGGTGCTCTAAGATCGTGGGCACTAGTCTTCCTACCTTACAGGAGCTCTAAGATCATGGGCACTAGTCTTCCTACCTTACAGGAGCTCTAAGATCATGGGCACTAGTCTTCCCACCTTACAGGAGCTCTAAGATCATGGGCACTAGTCTTCCTACCTTACAGGAGCTCTAAGATCATGGGCACTAGTCTTCCTACCTTACAGGAGCTCTAAGATCATGGGCACTAGTCTCCTTACAGGAGCTCTAAGATCATGGGCACTAGTCTTCCTACCTTACAGGAGCTCTAAGATCATGGGCACTAGTCTTCCTACCTTACAGGAGCTCTAAGATCGTGGGCACTAGTCTTCCTACCTTACAGGAGCTCTAAGATCATGGGCACTAGTCTTCCTACCTTACAGGAGCTCTAAGATCATGGGCACTAGTCTTCCTACCTTACAGGAGCTCTAAGATCATGGGCACTAGTCTTCCTACCTTACAGGAGCTCTAAGATCATGGGCACTAGTCTTCCTACCTTACAGGAGCTCTAAGATCGTGGGCACTAGTCTTCCTACCTTACAGGAGCTCTAAGATCATGGGCACTAGTCTTCCTACCTTACAGGAGCTCTAAGATTAGTCTTCCTACCTTACAGGAGCTCTAAGATCATGGGCACTAGTCTTCCTACCTTACAGGAGCTCTAAGATCATGGGCACTAGTCTTCCTACCTTACAGGAGCTCTAAGATCGTGGGCACTAGTCTTCCTACCTTACAGGAGCTCTAAGATCATGGGCACTAGTCTTCCTACCTTACAGGAGCTCTAAGATCGTGGGCACTAGTCTTCCTACCTTACAGGAGCTCTAAGATCATGGGCACTAGTCTTCCTACCTTACAGGAGCTCTAAGATCATGGGCACTAGTCTTCCTACCTTACAGGAGCTCTAAGATCATGGGCACTAGTCTTCCTACCTTACAGGAGCTCTAAGATCATGGGCACTAGTCTTCCTACCTTACAGGAGCTCTAAGATCATGGGCACTAGTCTTCCTACCTTACAGGAGCTCTAAGATCATGGGCACTAGTCTTCCTACCTTACAGGAGCTCTAAGATCATGGGCACTAGTCTTCCTACCTTACAGGAGCTCTAAGATCATGGGCACTAGTCTTCCTACCTTACAGGAGCTCTAAGATCGTGGGCACTAGTCTTCCTACCTTACAGGAGCTCTAAGATCATGGGCACTAGTCTTCCTACCTTACAGGAGCTCTAAGATCATGGGCACTAGTCTTCCCACCTTACAGGAGCTCTAAGATCATGGGCACTAGTCTTCCTACCTTACAGGAGCTCTAAGATCATGGGCACTAGTCTTCCTACCTTACAGGAGCTCTAAGATCATGGGCACTAGTCTTCCTTCCTTACAGGAGCTCTAAGATCATGGGCACTAGTCTTCTTAACTTACAGGAGCTCTTTGAACTGAGATGTAAAAAGAGGTCCCACAAAATACTCAGTGACACTTCTCATCCAGCATGTGGCTGGTTCACTAAACTTGCTTCTGGTAGAAAGTTACGGAGTATCTGCTACAAGACCTCCAGATTCATGAACAGTTTTTATCCACCTGCAATAAGACTCGTTAATGCAGACATAAATCTGGATGTTGCAAAGCTGTAATCTATTGGTAAGCTCTCATTATTTTTCTTTTCTTCCATACAGTAATTCTATTTATTTATTGTATCGTGATCTTCATTCGGCTGTTCCCATTAGGGTTCGCCACAGTGGATCACCTGTTTCCATTTCTTCCTGTCCTCTGCATCTTGCTCTGTCACACCAACCACCTGCATGTCCTCTCTCACCACATCCATAAACCTTATCTTAGGCCTCCCTCTTTTCCTGTTACCTGGCAGCTTCATGCTTAGCATCTTTTTCCCAATATACTCAACATCCCTACTCAGCACATGTCCAAACCAACGTAATCTTGCCTCTCTGGCTTTGTCTCCAAACCTTCCAACCTGGGCTGAGCTTCTAATATACTTATTCCTAATCCTGTCCATCCTCGTCACACCCAGTGCAAATCTTATCATCTTCAACTCTGCCACATCCAGCTCAAACTCCTGCCTTTTTGTCAATGCCACTGTCTCCAACCCATATAACATAGCTGGTCTCACTACCCTCTTGTAGTACCTATTTATTTATTGTATACTAAAGTTAATATATTCTTAGTTAAGCGCAATTCCAGTCACTTCCTTATGTGGAATATCACCCAATCTCACCTGTCTATAGTGCACTTTTCTTTTCATGTGTTAGTTATCTAGCAGTCAGTGTTGTCCAATGTAATAAATAGTGTACAAGCATGTGCGACAGCTGCTTAGATATTTAGTTTTGTACTATAGTTATTGTTTATTCTTTAATACCTATCATGTCTGTCTTTTTGTGTTTGTTTTTTGCTGTAAAAGAGCTGACATGCAAACTTTTGTTTAGGTAGCACTTGTGTTTCCAAAATGACAGTAAAGTGTCTTTGAATCCTTTGAATTCTTAATGTAACAAGGTTACCTGTTAACTATCAAAGGATTCAATGGCACTAAAATTAAGATATATAATGTTTTAGCTGCAAAGAGGGTTGACCAACTAATTTTTGCATGGATTTGGAGTGGCACATCCTGACAGATTAACATGATACTCTTCTGCAACTTAGTCATGAGAGAGATTGATATAACAGTAGTCTTATACATGTAATGAATGCAGCAAAGTCTACAACAAAATGCTGTACCTCAGGATCTGGGAAATAAGGAGTTGAAGTATGGATAAGTAAACTGTGGAAAGCTGATAAGACACCATGAAAGAATGAGTAATAGAAGAAAACTCTCTTGGGGAGGGGGTTAAGATGATGACAAGTAGTATCCAATTGGGTCAGTCCTTGGTTTACACTATTTAAGAGGTGCATCTCTGTTTGCAGGTACCATGTCAGAACTGGTCAAATGCAGTAGTTATTTTGTGCAGGAAGAAATGATTTGTGCAACATTGAACTTTAGGTAAAAGGGAGTGGGTAGCAATGCTGAAACTTTGATTTATACCAAAACTTTTGGCAGTTCAGCAAAGTGTAAAGTGTTTGTGGGTTAAGATGAAAATAAGAGCAAAGGAATGTGCTTTATTTTTTGGTACTGGCATAGCACTGGGGTTAGGTGCAGAGGTAGAGCTAAAGTTAAAGTTTACACACAAGAGTAAGGTGATGTCAGAGGGCAAAGTCTAACCTATACACTACACCTACTGTACCACTACACACTCTAAGAAATATGACTTTATTAACCACCCTCTGGTTATGCCAATGATTATCTTAGTTATAACCATCCTGGACATATTGTATTGTTTTAATGGCATTCTGCCACTGCTATAAGGTTTCTAAAGGTATCAGTATTCCCCTCCAAAATTCTTCTCCTTTCAGACATGTGATATAGCCTCCCCAGACGTTACCTTTTAGACTTGTACAATATGTATGGGTACAAATTAAATAAATTTTAAATGTAGTAGTTATAAGGGATAATAAAACATTAATATAAATATAGATCTTAATTTATCATAGCTTTGAAAAAATATTCAACTCACAAAGAAAATAAAGGAAGCAGACAAAAACTATACACATAAGAATTAAAATAAGAAAAACACAGATTAAATTAAAAACTAAAGAGATTAACTGTGTGGAACATTATTTATTTATCTCTTTATTAATTTATTTTGGAATCATTTCTGCCTGCTGCCCATCATGTCATACCTTAATGGACTCACATTTATTCTCATTTGGTGGAAATTTTTCAAATCATCGTCCAATGGGGTGAGAGAGACATCCAAAAGAGTTACTATTCAGGGAGATGTCACCAGCAGCCTATCTATATGGCCATTTTTTTATTTTATTTATGTATTTACTTTTTTTATTGTGGATGGACTAATATTTCTCCTGGTGGTGATGTGCGCATTTACGCATTTGCATCACCATAAGGACTTCATCTCTCCTTTTCTCCCCAAATGTGTGATCCTCCAAACAGACTGACAGTGGCCATCATAATCTGTGTGGGCTGTCATACCCCCATCATCCCTGTACTGGCTCCCCAGATCTTTGCATGTCCCACCATTCCAGCAGATGTGTGAGATGGCCAGGGCCACCATCAATCCCCCCCACACACACATAGATGTACACACACACACACACACACACACACACACACACACACACACACACACACACACACACACACACACACACACGGTGGGCATGCCAGTCTTCCCAGTCTGCTTTTCAAGCTCCAAAGCTGCTAATCAAAGTCAGGTGACCTGGGTCATGTTAAGGGCTTTCTCACTATGCCACCATAATAGGCAAGAAAAATGAATTCTTAACAACTCAGTACCTTCAAAAATTATAACAAACACACACACACACACACACACACACGCACACACACACGCACACACGCGCACACACGCACACACACGCACGCACACACCTTCAAAAAAATGATTACAAACATGCACACACACACACACACACACACACACAAATGCGCACACCTTCAAAAATTATAACACACATGCACACACACACACACACATAAATGCACACACCTTCAAAAATTCTAACACACATGCACACACACACTCACTCACACACACTCACACACACACACACACACACACACACACACACACACACACACACACACACACACACACACACACACACACACACACACACACACACACACACACACACACACACACACAGATGATATGCCAGCAGCTTCATACTATGATTTTCTTGATATAATACTGCATGCATAAATTCCACATTCTAAGACTTTATGGATTTATAATATCAGTATAAGTCTTTCTCCTGCTGTCCTCTACACGAGACATTAATTTCCTTACATCTTTACTTCTTTGTTGGCAGGCTTATGCAGTCTGATGCCAGAGGGAGCTACTGGTACAATATAATTGATCTTAAAGCAAAACCATTTTGAATTATTTAATAGAATTTTATATGCTTCCCATTTGCAGTTCTGGTGTTTTTTAGAATCTTGTTACATGCCCAATGCTTGCTAAGCAGGAGCGGGAGATCACATGAGATGGGGAAAACAGAGGCACTGAATCTACTTTCCTTTCAGTCTTCTTGATGGAAAGCAAGGTGAGGGTGTTATTTCAGTAGGGATACAGGACAGAAAAATAGAGCAGTATACAGATATCAGAATAGAGACAGCAGCTGTAGAGATAAATCTGTCTGCACTAAGGAGTAAAAAACCACAGGGACAAAAGGATTTGAATTTAATAATCCAAATGACTATGGCAGAGTACTGAAAGTTCTTTTGACAAAAGTCTGCAAGACTTTCCTGAACAGTGAACAGTGCAAAGGTGTAAGACAAATATAAGATGGCAAGCTAGGTACCTTTGGATAAGTGGGTTACAGGAAACATACATTGAACTTTTATTAGCTTAACAGCAGTGGCAAAGAAGGGGCTATGATACATTTGACTGCATTGCTGTTCAGAATACTAAGCTATTAGTTATACATTCATTCAGTTGAACATAATCACACCTGCAGCTTTTTATTACTTGAGAGAACAAGGCAGCTTACATCTACATAGCAGCAAACGTAACTAAGTCTGAGTATGAAAAAATAATGGATTGTTACAGAAGCTGTAGTTTTCAGACCATTTGAATAAACAGGCTCATTGGATCATACTTCAGTATTATGTAAGGCAAGTTAAACAAACAAATACACGGGGCAAGTCAAACAGTGCATCCTGAAGTAAAGGCTGACTTCCTTCTTAAAGGGAAACAATCACCAGGGCAACAGCAAATGTGTGTATAGCCAGGAGTAACTGTCAGTAAAACCTGTTCCAGTTATATGACTGGATTAATGAGAATTAGATAAGGGTATGTGGGTAGTTGTGGTCTATCTAGAGTTTGACAAAGACTCTAAGCACACCTTGTACAGGTTACTACAAGGAAAATTGGAAGGGTTAGGTAAGGATGAGACTGAGGAACTGGATTGTTGTATTTCTGAAGGGGAGGACACAGAGGGTTGTTATGACAAAAGAAGCTCGCTGTAATAACAGATGTGATTAATGGCGTACTTCATAGGGTCAGCCCTTAGTGTGTTTATTTCAGACCTATCTGATGAGAAAGTGCAAAGCTTTATGTTCTTTGTTAATGACCCACACACAGGTGCAAGTATTGGAAGACTGCGGATGTGCAAATGCTGACTAAGTGAGCAGAACCGCGGTATATGAAACCCAGTGGAAATGAGTGCAAAGTGCTGTACTTGGCAGCAATAACCTTGTTAACTTGGAATGATTTACCAACTAAGGGAAGTGGAACTGATGGTAGCACAACAGGAAAAAGGTCTGGGGATATTGATCACATCTGGACAGTGTAAAAGAGCAGCAGCAGCAAAAAGCGGAATGGTGTGGTATAACATCACATGGATAGACTCAAGACACCTAGTGGTAAAGACTGCACTCTCCTGGACTCTAGTCATATCACACCTTTATTATTCTGCACTATTCTTGAGAACATCTTGGGAACTGGACCTTAGACTGCTGTTAGGACTCCAGAGGAAGGCTATCAGCAGGGTAAATTGAGTGGACATGGGGTAGAAATGTCCAGAGAGTAGAAGAGCTGGATATCTCCTCACCAGCACCAGAATTCTCCATCCCTTGAAACATCATTCCACACATAAACATACAAAACAACATCTTTGCATACATAAAGAATAATACAGCACAGGAGGAGCAAAAAGTTTAATGAGAAATTACATTCAGGGAAATGAAAATAATTGTTTGTAAAAGGGCACTCCTCACACCCCATCATGTAAGGGAATTGCTCCCATAACCCTTACTTTATTATTCCCTAGTCAAGGTTGCTGCAACTCAGGGAAAGAGCAACAGTTAGAACAAAGAATTACTGGCTCTTTCACCAAGATAATGCAGTCTCAAAGAAAGATTAAGACACTACATATGAGCTGCAACAAATGGCTACAAAGCAGCCCAAATGAGGAAATATAGCATCAAACATAGCAGCTTGAAAAGGCAGGGAATCAGCAACATTGTTTCATGTATGTGAAGGGAAACCCAGAAGATCATGTCAGGGAGATGTGAAGGACTCATCTTACCCTCACCTAGAATGATGCCACAGTACAAAGACAAATGATCGATTTTAACAATTGGCTAAAATTTTGGTGTCATTCAAAGGGGATCCAGTGTCTGTCAGCCTGGGATGACATGCTCAACAAGCCACGTTGCTTCACTAGGGACGGCTTGCACCTGTCACCACTGGGCTTTCGGATATTGGCAAAGGCTCTTGCCACCCCCATAGTGCCTTTTTTAGGCAAGGCTCAAAAGTCAAACCCACCCCCATAGACAGTACAAGGAACAAGAAACTAAGAGTAATGCTAAACGTCAGAAGTCTTAACCTCAAGATGCACGCACTCGAAGCTCTCCTCAGTATGGAGAACATCGATATCTGTGCAGTGACAGAAACCTGGTTCAAGGCTCCAGAGAGCACCCCAGCACTACCAGGCTATACCTCATATCATGCTTTTCGGCCCCAAAACCCAGACTGAACCACAAAAGGAGGGGGAGTTTCTATATTTATCAAGGATATTCACATCTCCAGGTTAGTGGCATTGCACGAAGTATCGGAGACCATCCATGTGCAACTAACAGTGGGCAAGACTGCTTTTCAGTTTATAGCATCCTACAGACCACCCTCTCAAAGTCAGGAATCCCACTCAGCTTTCCTGAAAACATTGGAGAACATGAAGATCTCTCCGAACACCATTATATTGGGCAACTTCAACTACCCAAACATTGACTGGGAGCACTACTCAAGCCCCAGCACCTTAGCCCAAAGGTTCCTGGAAATTATAAACTCAAATGCTATGGAACAACTAGTCACCACTCCCACAAGAGGGGACAACATATTAGACCTGATCATTACCAACATGGGGACTCTATGCTCCACACCAGAAGTATATCCCTCATTGGTAAGATCAGACCATAAATTAATTTCACTGGATGTCCACATCCCGACCCCACCCCCAGCCCAGAAAACCACAGTGAAAAACTTTTCAAAAGCGAACTTCTCACTTCTCAAAACTGAAGTGGAATCCTTCAAGGCCCCAGGGCCAGTGGAAACTATGGCCCAAACTGCAGAATCCTATATAAATGCATTCTACGGACATCTCCAGGAATGCATGGATCATTCTATCCCAAACAAAACCAAGACCCAATCATCCAAAGGCAGGCATCCAGTCTGGTGGACCCCTGCCATAAATAAACTGTACAACAGAAGGAGGAAGCTATTACATGATAGAGCAAAATCCCTAATAGGGAAGGCATCTCTGATCAGTACTAGCAAAAAATTACGATCCCTCATAAAATCCTCCAAGGCCAGCTTCGAGAGAAAAATTGCACAGGACACCAAAGACAATCATAAGGCTTTTTTCAGTTATGTTAGAAACCTGGGATGCAACTCCCAGACTTGTTCTGAGTTGATTCTAAATGACAAAAAATACACTGAACCCACAGACATCACCAATATCCTGGCAGACAGGTTCAGTGCAAACTTCTCCACCCCCCCCCAAAAGAGCAAGTATCCATCCCAGCAGAGGGCTGCCTCCCAAACATCTCAGATGCTCAGGTGAAGGCTGCCCTCTCCAAAGCAAAAAACACTGCTTCCATGGGACCAGATGGCATCCCAGGTTGCGTCCTACATGAACTCCAAGAGGAAGTAATCCCTCAAATAAAACAGCTATACAATCTCAGCCTCACTACAGGATATGTGCCCACAGAATGGCGTACAGCAACTGTGGTCTCACTCCACAAAGGTGGAGCCTCTACGGACCCTGGAAACTATCGCCCCATAAGCCTGACTAGCTTAGTCTGCAAGGCTATGGAGAGGATCATCATGGTGCTCATAAACAAAGACATTGGGGACCTACAGACACTAGATCCTACCCAGTTCGGCTTTGTCAAGGGCAGATCCTGCCTTTTGAACCTGGTTGACTTCTTTGAAACAGTCACCAACGCCATAGATGAAGGGAAGGTAGTCCACACAGCCTATCTGGACCTTGCAAAGGCATTTGACACAATACCCCACTCAGCATCATAGATAAGCTATCCAGCTTAAATATAAACCCTTATGTCACAAAATGGGTCGCAAACTGGCTCAAAGACAGAACCCACAGAGTGAGAGTTGCTGGAGCCATGTCAGACTTGAAACCGGTCACAAGTGGTGTCCCACAGGGTTCTGTCCTGGGACCACTCTTGTTTGGTATATACTTTTCCGAGGTACAGGCAAACGTGGGAGGACTATGGCTCACCAAGTTCGCAGATGACTGCAAACTGGGCACCATAATCAACTCTCCAGCTGACACAAACATCCTTCAAAAAGGTCTCACAGAGACAGATAACTGGTGCCAGCACCATGGTTTAAAGCTAAATGCCAAAAAATGTATAGTCATACCCTTTGGCAAAAACAATGTGCCCACAAATTACCACATAGGCGGAAACCCATTAAGTATAGAGAAAGTTATTAGGGACCTGGGGACCCAAGTTGATAGCAATCTCTCCTTTGAAAACCACATTGCCAAAGTGGTTAGAAAGACCTTCTACATAGCCCACCTCATCACGAAGGGTTTCACATCTAGATCAAGAGAGGTAATCGTGCCCTTTATTCATCCCTCATCAGGCCCATCATAGAATACAATGCCCCTTTTGGGATGTACCTTACCCGACACCTGCAGCAATTAGAAAGACCCCAAAAGTATCTCACCAAGAGGATCAAGGGTCTCAAACAGATGCCATATGCTGCTCGGTTAAAAAAACTCCAGCTCTACTCAGTTGCATACTGCCTACTTTGAGGCGATCTATGCCTGACATACAAAGCTATGGCAAATCCAGAATTAATGGACATGCTCCACCTCAGTAAATCTAAATCCCTTAGAGCCACACGCTCGAGGGACTTGAACCTCAGCACAGAAATAAATAGAACTTGCTGGAGGGACAGGTTCATAACCCAGAGGCTCCCTTCGCTCTGGAATAGAATTCCAGTTCATGTGAGGCAGAGCACCTCACTGAATCTCTTCAAGAAGAATCTCAATAGGTGGATGGGGGATCGTAGGTTTGTCCCAGGGATTACTCCCGTGTCACTATTAAACAGAGGCACAGTAAACTAAACCTTAAAAAGGGCACAGTATACTCAAATCAAGGGGTGGCGTAAGCCATACAGAATCAGGCTAGGCTTATAATTGCCCCAGGGCAGATAGCCTAGTATGAACCTATGAACCTATGAACCTATAACAGGTAGGAAAGGAAGAACAGGGTGTAGATTGTATAAACGAACTACAGGTATATTTGTAAAAGTGCTTCTTTCCCACAGAAGAGGGGGACCATGGATGCATTCCAGTATGGGACAGATGGAGAAAGGGGAAGGAAAAGACAAGAGAGCAAAATGTTGATTGCAATCAAAGACTGAGGAGATAACGTTACAGTCAGATGTGCTACAATGTATCAGGATTCTAAACAAAACATTTAACATGAATCTGCTCTTGCAAAATAAAAGAGCAAAAAAATATTTGTTTAGAGGCACCCAGAGACAACATTAATGCAATAACACTGATGCAGACAGAAAAGAAAAACTCAAAGGGGAGATATTCCATACTCTGAACAGCAGTATTCCGCATCTACTTTTTTGATCTCTAAACAGATAACCAGGGCAAATTAAATTTTCAGGCAATTGCAAAATGGATGTAATTCTCACCCCCCCTCTGATATTGTTCCCCTGTATTCGGCATTGATCAGACCATTTTAGAGTACATTGTTCCTTTTGGGATATATATCACACTTAACATATCACATAAACTCAAAGGACCCAGAGGTTCCTAACTGAAAAGATCTCAGGTCTTAAAACCTGAGTTACCAAAAGAGGTTCACAGCCCTGTCCCTGTACCATGTGTCTTACGGACTCCTGAGAGCTGATCTGTGCCTTACTTACTGCACCATTAGAGATCCGGTGATCCTTAAATCCTTCTTCATGAAGGTTGCATGTACAGCAGATTTCTGCAAAGTCACTCCATGAAATAAGGTTGTAAAGCTATGGATGAAACTTTTCAAATAATCAGATTTCACTGCAGCATTATTAAATGTTAATTCTCACCAGGTCGCAACTAGATAATGCTATACATTCTAAAAACTGTGAGCTTGAAATGCAGATGTGTAAACTTTGGTGTCAAGGCCTGATGTTTACCACAGCCTCTTTTCAGAAGTAACCTGATGGCCTACTGTAAAGCAAACAAAAGTATGGCAAAAGCAGGTAAACCTTTTAACCCATCCACTCTCCTCTCCTACTTCACCTCGCCTTATGCATAGCTTTCTTGACTGAATTTACAGATGAATTACTGAGTTACTTGTTCAGGTTTTATTCACCTACTGAAATGTAACAGACTAAAGGCCTTATTAGAGCCTATAATCTAAGATTAATCTTACACTAAACTCAAATTAGCGATCTAATCTTTCTTATGCTCAGCTGAACAGTCATACTATTCTTTACTGCATGTTAGCAAAGTAAGTAAAATATGGGTATCAGCTAAAGGAAACCAAAGCACAGAATGTACACACACCCTGATTTCATTCATTGCCTTAAAGCTTGCATGCTGACTTACTTTGCCCTCCCTTTCTGAAAAAAATCATCAGGCAGACGGCACTTTGCACCCTTATTGTAAATCCTTCTATTATCTACTTCCTTCTTTTATCCACCTTCTGATCTGTGCTGTTTTCACTCTGGGGAGCCTCTCTTTGCAACTCTCCATCTGTCATCCCACATGGTTCTTTGTGCACAGTCCTCAATTTTTTTCATTTATCTAGATACTCACCTTCTGTCATCTGCCATGGCATTGGCAATGATAAAACATACTGTAGCCCTAAATGTTTGTTGTGAAATCGTAAGAATAAATATGTTCTTTTTATACTGCAGTGAACAATGTCATCTTTTAGCAATGAATTAAGGTTTACAACAAAATATTTGCTTACTATAAAGCAAGCCTTTAAAATAAATGAAAATTTTAGAAAAACTGCAGTCTTCAAATATAAATCATTTATGGCAGCCTGCATGAATTCCAAATAACCTCCTGCATATTTCTATGCCTATCATGCCATCTACTTTTCTTCTTTTTTATTATGTTACACTCCTTTGGTAAATGATGGGAGGTGTGTATGGCATAGATGACCCATTTCACTGTAGTTATGAGTTAGATCAGGAAATGTTTATTCACTGTTAAATCATGTACAAGTGAGGCTGTAGGAATCAAACCCATGTTTGCTGGTTTGTCTTCTAGCTTGCAAAACTGTCTACAAATTTCAGAATTTATTTTAACTCCTTTGTTCATTGCAAGTCAGTCACTTAAACAGTCATCTGGTCAGTCAGTTATTTAGTTAGTATTTTTTCTAGTTTGCTGTCTTGCATGACTCAGGGGACTCAATAAATGTCATATATTTTTAAAGGAAGATTAGGCAGGGAAAAACATTGTATCAGAGAACAATGGACCCAGTTTGAGCAGCAAATGTCTACTGCAAATCAAAGCTTTAAAAGAGAGGCAAACATCAATTACAACAGGACGTACAAATAAACACTGAGGGAAAATTATAGTAGCTACAAACTGTTCTGCCAAGATAATCAAAGTACCTGCATGCAGTGCCAATCAAATATTCAAGTATGCAAATACACAACGAGAAGAAAAAAAAATAGGAGCATGCATTCAATAACAGAGAACAAGCAGCTAAACATATGTGGTTTAAGAAAGAAAGCCACCCCTGAAGAAAGAAAGGAATATAACCTACCAATAGTTAATATGTCTAGTGTGGAGGTCATTTACTTCAGCTGGCTAGGTAGGATTAGTAATGTTTAACATGGCCCAATCTTAGATACTTATACTTGCACGTGCAGGATAATAATCAGACAACTGCCTTGCTCATCTGTACCTACTGCATTGTTTTAATGTTTCTTTTCAATATCCAAGCTGTGGTCAGGTGTGCTGGTAGTGTCATGCATATCTTAATGTGTAACTGCACACCCGGCCTTAGTCTCAGTGCTTTTCCTTAGCTTTTGACCTTATAGGCATTTGGTAGTGAGTAGTGCAACTCCTATATATAGCTCATTGCTTTTTCTCTGTCCATGGTTGCAACTGTCATAAAGACTGGATATGCTAACACCATCAGTCAGTGGTGCTATTCCACCTAAATAAAGAAAAGAATGCCAGACTGTTTACAAGGATGAAAATCATGCATGAAATGTATCCTTAACAATTTAGTTCTTTGATCAGGCAATGTTTATAAAAAGATTGGAAATCCATTTAACTTGTACAGTATTCTTATATTGTCACATAACCTGTAAATTTTGCAAGACCTTTTCCCTCCTCTTGTTCTTTGCCTTACTATTTAGTCAGCACTCAGCACTCATTCTGTCTCTAATGTTACTCCTAGACAGAGTTAAACTCCCCCATCCAATCAACAACTATTATAATGATCAGATAGTCTGACTCCCAACAACTTTTCTGGTGATGCAGTGCTTCCTTGGAGTCAGTTTGTACCTTCCTCCTTTTAAATTTTCTCTTAGCTGCACAACGCCATTTACTTGCATTGGAAGATCCCGTGCTTCTAAACCTATACATCCTCACTTCTGCAACAGTGTTTTATTGACGGTGGCAACACGTTTCTTATTTTTTAGATTTTATCATTTCACAAGAGTTCAGTACCAGTCAATTGCCTTTGAAAATCTGATCCTTGAAACAGAAAACAAAATGTGGAGTTTATAATGTATAACTACAGGGGGAGAGTAGAGGTGTGTACCCTAAAGTGTGCTGTGTTTGATTACATGTCATTTCAGATATCAGTTTCAAATTTAAAAAGGCAGTTTTGTTAAGTGCCATCTTAAATCTGTTTTGTTGTTTGTCATTCTGTACTGGCTTAGTTCTTTGTGAAAAAAGTAATACTCCAAGGCCCAATTTATTACCTGCTGTGTGATGTCTCCATCTGCCCCTCTATTGCTCTTTCAAAGGATTCATTTGGTGCATTGTTTTGCCATTACAGGTAGCAGATTTAAATTAAAGGTTATGTACACAGATGGGAATAGCAGGATTGGAGGGTACTAAAAGAAGGCAGGTAAAATCAACTAAAACGTGTTTATTATCACCACAGAATATTATGTTTTTTAGATTTGGCAGAGTTTAACAACAATTTCAGTTTTTGTAATTGCATAACCAAATAAGTCCTCTAAGCAAAAGGTCCTTATTAAACAGGAAAACAAGGAACAATGTCTGAATATGTAACTTGTGGTCAGAGGAAAGTGAGGGACTCAAACTTATAAGCAGAGGGCACAGTTCACTATCAGCTCAGAGCCTTAATGCCCTACGCTAAACTTTTGTGCAACCTAGACTTTCACCCCTTGCTATTGGTATAGCAGCTGCTGGTCACATTTGTCATCAACTGCATGAATCATAGGGTCTATATTATATAATGGCATGAGAACAATGTCGAACACTCTAACGAGCGAAAGTACAGAAACTGGAAATCCTTAGCCCCTCCACACCCCCCGCTAAATATATATTCCAATTCCAAGATTGCACTACAGTGAGGAAAGGGCAAATATCCCACTCTTCAATGTACTGCAATCTCAATAACAGAACTTTGAGTTCCGGCATTTTCGTTTATTAGAGCATTCAACATTGTTCGCATGCGATTATATAATATAGACCTGAATCATATCATTAATGAACAGAAACTTGCAGGTTTTCACCATGAGACTGCATATTTCCCCATTTCAACCAAAATAACTCAGCGTCTTCACTGAATATGATTATAGTTTTACCTGAAGTATTGCTGAGTACAAAGTAAGGAATATATTTCACTTGGAAAACTGAGTGTTTTTTTTTCCCTTAACTCCTTTAATTTAATAAATAAGGTATGAAAACAAATACAAAAATGCATTTGAAACTCTGCTGGTACCAAAGCAGCAAAACTCAAACAATGAAGTATCTCATATACAATCCAGCCTTCACCACCAGAAATCTGATAACTATGTCATTAGTGACATGATACAGAGAAAAAGTCCTAAGCATAAACAACCCATGTTATAAGCTTAACCATGACCTGTCCCAAATAATCTCTTCTTAGTAGATGTGAGAGTCTTCTTTTCTGCCTCTACAAGTCAAATTGAAGAGATTTTACCTCAATAATTGAATTTATTTACATTAATGCCACACCCCCCTCTCCTCTCTCTCATTAAGAACTTCAGAATTGAGGAAGCTCATTTCCTCCTATGCAAGTCTGTTTGCACAGCACATGATGTCCATCCTTAACTCTTTCTTAATTGAGTAGATGGGAAACTTGGGAAACTTGATTTCTTCTAGTGACCCCCTACAAAATGCAATTGCTGTCTCTCTCTAATAAAATTCCTCATTAACTATACCCTTCCATCTGTCGTACTTAACTTGGTCATCCTACCCTAAATGGACTAATTCCATTTCACACCCCTAACACCTTGATCCATTTCTTGAATTTACCTCCATGGTAGTGCTGCGGTAGTGTTGTCGCCTCACAGTAAGACGTTGTCCTGTTAGATTCTCAACTAAAGCGTCTTCTGTGTGGAGACATGCGTGAATGGACGTACCTTCGTTGAAGGTTGTGCGTCAGGGCCGGCAACTCGGCACATAAAAATCTACTGCCAATCATTAGTGGACTGGAGTTCCACTGTGGCGACCCCTAACCGGGAAAAGCCAAAAGACACAGCAACTTCCTTTCCTTAGGCACCTATATAGCTCCTACTTTTCTGAGCACAGCATCTCTGAGGCATTTCAGTATTGAATATTTTTTTCTCACCATACCTGCAATTACCCATGTTTCAGTTTTAATGGATCTCCCCATCCTATCTTTGTTTCTACTTAATCCAAAACACCCCAAAGAGTCAGTTAGATTCTAGGTACCCCTATATACCTCACCCCAAGGACATGACATATACTTCTACATTCCCGTCACACACTTATAACCTTGTGCTTATAGTCTGCATCTAACCCAAAACATCTCCATTGTTTTTTTTTATACTGGTTCATAACTAAGATACCTATGGAGTAGCTTGTTGTACAAAAAAACACAGTGCTCATAGCCTTCAGATCAATTCATAATCTTCAAACTCTCTTCTGACATATCATCATTGGTCTAACTGTCCTTATCCCTTATCATTGCAAAATGCCCCAGTAATCTTTTCTTTTTGTGACCCCTATAAATCTTTCCATGCCCACCTTCTTCTCCCTCCAGTTCCTCCTTCTTAACATGCCATGATCAGCCATCTTTGGAGCATTATATCTCACTTGTTTCTATGTAATCTGTTCCACTGCACATCGACTGCATGACATGCTACTCATTTTCCATCTTAAACTCTAAAATGATTACAAGCTTGATTAAAACTAATCAGCGAATCCTCTCTTTCAAGACCTATTAAGTCTTTTAAATACTTAACCCTCCTTACTCCCCTTATCAATACCCCCTATAGTTTATGCATGTTTCTTGAGCTGCATTTCCCTCTGTCTTTTGCTGCCTTTCTTCCCTAAATCTGAACTGTTTCCCAAGCCTACTCACCTCATCTACTGCTTTTTTAAAGTTCAAAAAAAGCTGTTGGTTACCCTGTTTCAATCTTTTCCCCATGGCTCTCATCTTAGGTGCCCTCATGTAAGATTTCTAGGATTCTGATTCATATTCACTGCCTCATATTAATATCTAAAATTTATAAGTCCCATTCCCCAAGAGTCTACCAATTGTCATCATACCCTTGCTAATCCCACACTTCTTGCCACCCCGTATAAAGAGGTTTCAGGTCCTCTTCAATTCCTCAACATAAGCATCTAAGGGTTAATTACCTACTTGCTGTAGGACATGCAAGACTAGAGAAAGCAACATCATCCTGACACATGATGCACTCATACCTGAACATCATGGTCAGAACAGACCATGCTACATTTTCCTGCCTAGTGTTTTACCCAACAACCTTGCTCACCATTCCCTTTAACCAACTCACCTTACTGACCTGTTGCCATGTGACTGGATTGCATTTCCAATTTTTTTCATTATGACCACTGTAGTCATAGCATGGTTAAAATCATGGGGATTTAGAGATCTGAAATATAAAGCAATACTAAAGTACAATGTGGCTAATTTTGTACACCACATCAATTCAATGGTATCTCTAAATCAACTGTCCACATAAATCTTTATACCATCAAAGAAACAAGTAAGATGAAAGTTAATCCTGATACACTTTGGCAGCAATCAAGAACAGAATTGGAAGTGCCTGCCATATTTGTTTAACACAATGAGGCAGAAATCTCAGTAGCAACAAACAATAACTCTGCAGCTGCAGAAGCAAGATACTTCACAGCTAGATATAACCCTTCTATCCACATCTCCTAGGAAGTCAGAGGTTAAATGGAAACCTTTCAAACCTCTCTGAATTCACAAACATCTGTAATGTTCCTATCATAACACATAATGACACTTGAACACTCCAATACTTTAGCCAGACTTCTCACAAATGTATAGATCATCAAGAACATTGATCTAGATAAGAATCCTGGGCTTGTAAGAAGAGACAGATCAAAGAGACATGCTCTGATTCTTCTAGGCATGGATGCCGACCAACTTGGGTGTGGACACCTTCAAAACTAATGTTGGGGAGACTGCACAGGTCATTAGCTCTGACATTACAATCAAATGTTCTTCCTACACTACTTATTGATCTTTCTATCAAAGGCCAGAAGTGTTGCATGTGGCATGGGCTAAAAACTATGTTACTTGTGTGTGACACAGGATTCCATTTGACAATAACTTTTCCAAAAAATATTCTAGGCAAGAAGAAAGTCTAGCTTCAATTGTTTCACTACTTGATTGAGAAAGGAATCAAAGCCACAATTCTGTGTCTAGACAGGCTTTGAATGTCTCTTCCAGATGGGCGCCATATATTTCAACAAACAGATGAAGCCATGACATATTTGCAGGATACACCTGCTGTGACACACCCTGCCAACATGGACTGATTTTCCACTGAATCTAAACAGGACAGAATTTCTGAATGGAAAAATGTATCCTCTCCTGACTTTTAAAGATCTTAATTGCCCCCTACTGAACCTAACATAAGATCTTAGATACTGGTGACGTGATCTTATAGTTTCAGTGGTTTGGCAGAAGAAAAGGGGGTAACAGCAGCTACAATTTCAGCAGCATTCTTGCCATACAGCCTACAGGTTTAAGTGATCATATTTTAATTATTTTCTTTTCTAACTATGTTGTATTTATTCATTTCTGTACTGTAACCATTAATATAACTTACTGAATGCTGTAATTTGTTGGACCTGTTTAGACTGACCTCTTTGTCTGATGCCGTGTTCAGGAGACATCAAGTGTGATAGTCACCCCTTAACCTGGGGAGTCACAACACAGACATATGTTGTTTATTTTTAGAATGATGGTTATTTTTAGCTAGTTACAGGTTCCAGCATACTAGCCTTTCTATCTATGTTTTATTTATAACAGTTTATTTGTTGTTATAGTAAATTATCTTTTGATTACTAGACCTCTCCTATATACTTCATGTGTTGTAGAATTAGAAATTGGCACATTGGGCCAGATAACAGGACCAATTGCATTCTTATTGGCTGGTGAATCAGATGACGTTACATAGTGCTAATATAAATGGAATCAATGCTCCTTTCAAGTAGGTAAATGGGTTAAACTTTACTTTCCAAACATTTTAGTGATGCAAGAAACTCATCTGATAGGCATTCAGCATAAGAAACTAACCTTTTGAGCTGTATCTTAGGAACCTCTTTATCACATTCTTCAATGAAAGGTTAAGCAGATGGATCCCATCTCCCCCACACAATACTCCACAAACCTCTCTTCTATGCTTATTGCCCATATGAAAAGTAGAAGTATTTATAATAAGCTACCGGAATTGCATGCATGGCTTTCCTTGCACTCACCTGGCACTGTAGTAATAACAGACACATGGCTTTAAAATGAAGCAAAAGATTATGAGATGTTCTCACTGGATTATTACATACTCAAGGCAGACTGAAAACGTAAGAATGGTGCAGGAGTAGCAATACTCTATAAAAACACTCTACAGGTCACACTATTACCTCTAACACCTCCCAGTTCAACAAAACTGAAATCCACACATCTATTCTCAAACTAAATTAACACAAACCTTGCATATGATAGGCACTTATATTTCACCTGGAAACACTTGTAGGAAAACAGATGATCTCTTCTGATGGGTAGCATTCAACATCCCCCCATGAAAACTATTGCTAGGTGATTTTAATACTCATTCTCTCTCTATCTCTCTCTCTCACACACACACTCCACTAACAACACACACACCGTAAATTGATCTCTCCAACTTGCTTCAACAATAAAAAACAACAAGGGTAACACAATAGATTGCATACAATCTAGTCAGTCTTTGAAAAGGTCTGCATAGGTAGAAAAAAATGTGCTGGGCAAAATTTGAATAGTGGTCTTTTAAGCTAACATGATGGACTTCCTTATTAAATGAAAGCAGTCCCATTTTCAAACTGTCTCTGAGCCCTAATAATGACTGGGTGTGCCTCTTGACCACATAAAATAACAAGTCGTAACATCTTCCAGCAGGGTAACATGAAAGCACTACTGAGCCTTAGGTTTGAATTTCTTCACCTACATAAGCAACAAGCTTTGCACACCTTGCCAAATAAAGCCTTTCACATTTACACATTCTAGCAAATGTTTCTGCTGACATAGCATTGCACTTGGAACATGTATCAACTTTGAGCTCTCTGGGTTAGCCATTTATCCGAACAGTACAAAATATTTCATTCTTTGCCCTTAAATCTACTGCATTGACCATTTCATGAAGCAATGACACACCGTCAACATAAAGAGTAGAGCTACCACTGTCTAACTAAACAACTAATTTCTTAAAATGTTACCTTTTGATAAAAGAATGTGGGCCTTCTGATTTACAAAACCTTTTGAAATTATTCCGTTTATTACATTTATGGTATTGTTGACCAAAAGCTAAACATTTTCCACTTTTAGATTCATGACTTCTGTGATGCTCTTGCCCTGGCCCAGCAATCAAGGAGCCTCAGTCCTCACCACTAACACCAGACAGTGCATCTCATATGAGAAGAAAGGATAACAGATACACACAGTAAAGTGCAATTTCCCTTAAGAGCACACAGAGATCACAGTCAGTCCAGGGTTGGTCACTCCCTTGCTCCCCAGGTCCCCAATAAGACTCCCCACTGGCACAGCTATAGAGTCCAGATCTCAGCCTAGCTGGCAAGCTAAAACCTCCAGTACCCTCTCTGTCCAACCAGTGCTTTGTGTCTCTGCCCAAGTAGTTGAGACACATACACACACACACACACACACACACACACACACACACACACACACACACACACACACACACACACACACACACTTTGAGATAAGTATTTGTACAACTTCACAGACACTCCTGAGAAAGGCTGACATAGATTCTCCAGCTGTGCCCTATACCCAGACTATACGGTAGTAATTCCTGCCACCACCAGCTAATAATTATCAGCTACCCAAAGGCCGTTAAAAGGGTGTCCAATTATTACTATGCAACATTATTATCCAATAGTAGTGTAACTAAGCAATCAAAACTTATTGGAAGGGCTTATTACAGGATCATTTATAAGCATGCAATGCACTCTACAGCTTAAATTTTCTCTACATAAACCAGCCACAGTTGAAAAGGGTTTAAAAATATTTAATAATAAATACTAAAAACACAAGACAATACTACTATACCACAGTGCTATTCAAGAGTTCAGAGATCACACAGAAACTTAAAATAATTCAATAGTACATTTCTGACATAACAGAAAAACACTTAGTCTAATCTTTATTGTCCTAGTTATTTCTAGATAATTTAATTGCATATAACAAGGCAGTGCTGAGTTGAATAGTCAAATAAAAATGCTTAACAATCTCTGGTTCTCACTGTTTAAATTGAAACTCCAGTTCTGATAAACATTATGTCATCTTTTTCACCCTTCCAGGAGTTCCCAGGCTACACATTAACTGCATTTACATTCTTTTACACTTAGAGCAATAAAGGACATTCCATGTGTAAATTCTGGTCAGATGGCAATGTTGTCACATTGTTTTAAGTTCAACATTCACAGTATTTACAAATAATAGAATCATGTAGCAAATTCTATTTGGCTAGGCTGGCAGCCTTCAACCATCTCTACCCAATCTTCACAACTTCCACCACAATTACAATAGTTGGCAATGAAACTGGACTGGGGCCCATGCTTTGAGTTTGCTGACTCACTCTTGTGCTTCACTGAGACTGTGTGAACTCTGAAATTTGCTGGAAAGCTCTGGGGTTTACCAGTGAGTGCTGCAAGCAGTATAGTTGCTGCCATGTGCTTTGGCCTGTTTCTTTTAATTACATGCTCATATTATCAACATGAACTTTATCACTGTGCTTTCTAGAGCAATTGTCATTTGCAAGCATATCTGTGTGCATTTCTGTGGGCTTGTATATCTGACAAATCTCAATGGCCTTATTCAAAGTTAAATCACTGTCATGAAGCAAAATCTTTCTCACAGCATCATCTTTTATAGCACACACAAGTCTGTCTTTTATCACATCATCCCTTAAGTCACCAAATCTGCATGTTTTAGCATGTTTTTTCTCAGGTCAGTTGTATATGCTGCAAAAGTTTCACCAGGCTTTTGATCTCTTGTGTAAAATAAGTGTTTTTCCACTGTAGCATTTGTCTGCGGGGGTTACACATTTCCCTAAATTTACATTTTAAGCACTCAGGGTTGTCCCTTTTCTCAGCCGGTACAACAATATGATGGTTCCTCCCTCCCCTGTATAGATAGCCGGTGAACTGAATGTTCCCTTTCTATAGGCTTCTGACTGACCTAAATTAAGCAGAATAAATGCCTTTGCACAGTATCTTTATCAGAAAATGCAGCCTGTATGAAAATGTCATTCTCTTGCTCAAACACTCTCCAGTTCTCAGCAATATTACTGTCAAATACAAGTGCACTGAGTTTTCAGAATCTGTCTGCAATGCCCACCAAGTATACACACACTGAAAATATGGCCCTTGCAATTATGTACGAACAATGTTGTGAGCTTGTAACAACACTCGTGTACAATAAACTCTTTCAAATACTGTACTTTGTGAAATATACCCTGTAATGGCTGTACTCAGCAAAACATGCCTTATAATGGCTGTACTTTTGCAAACTGTGCATTACAATGGTTGTACTTTTGCAAAGTAATGTTACTGTAATTGTATAAACATGCACTTTATACACTTCTGATAACTCGGAAATCTTTGCTTGATACGAAAAATACATGCTTTGCGAAAATGTTTTTCCCTTATTTTACTCATTTTATGCAATTTGAACTTTATTTCAAACATTTTCCGTAGTAATTTGAATACTTCTACCAATATCGTACATATCAATTTATGTGAATATCATTTGGATCTTCTGTATGCCCCATTACATATTATGTGAAAAAGGAATAGTGCTGAGCAAGTTTTAATATTTGAAATTTGTTTCTGACCTGTTTTGCTCCTCTCTAACACAAATAATAAGAAGGCTTGGGGGTTCATTTAGATGCTTTAATACATAGAAACGCATCAGGATGGATAGCAGCATCACTAAATATGAACAAACTAGTTAACAGACAGACCTTACTACATACATGCTTACATTTCTTCAGCTAACTACAAAATGGCAGTCTAGCTTGGATGTGCTCAGTATTTATACACTTGTGCAATCCCTTGGATAGTTTCTTAAAGGTATATAGATATATACATATATATATATATATATATATATATATATATATATATATATATATATATATATATATATATATATATATATATATATATATATATATATAGATATATATATATATATATATATATATATATATATATATATATAAAATACACATATTGAGCTACATTTTCTATCTAGTTACCTCTAACAGATTCCAGGCAGTAAAATGGCTCATTGACATCTCATCCTTTCTCCCTGTTGCATTTTGCATACTGTGACCTATCCTGTTCAGCATCTATGTTAACAACATTGATCTGCCAGTAAAAATGCTATCTTAGTACAGTCTAAAGAAGATTCTACCATCATCTGCTCAGCAAACAGCAATGATTCTTTACAAAAGCTGACCCAGGAATCCTTCAGTTCTATAGAAAACTGTTTGCCTACCTGCAGCTATTCCTAAACCATAGCAAAACTAATTATCTTCACTCCCAAAGACTTTGCTATAAAGAAAGCATCTTCACTATTACTTCTTCAAACAATACTAAAGTAGAACTTGTTATACAAACCTAACTAGTAGGAGTTTACACAGACAAAGACCTATAGTTTTACCCCTAAAGCCCTATCTATCTAACAGTGCGAGATGTTATATTGCCACTACCCTACTCACTTCCAATACTGAAAAACATATGATTAACTCAACAAAACAAACTCTAGCAATGTTACAATGTTACAATAAGATTGCAAACTTTGCAGCCATTATCTCACACAACAGCACACCCCTGCTTGGCCCTCAGAGACATCCAGTGGCTTGAACTATCTCGCCTTCTTTCATATTCTGGACTTCCTACCATCTACAATCTAATAAAAAAACAAGTGACTGTCCATGGTTATTAAATAGTGTTTCTGTTGGAGTTTCCTTGAGCTAGAATTTGTTTTGTTCCTTAGTCCATTCTAGACTGGCTAGGAAAAGTGGAATTTAAAGGCAAGAACCACACTGATTTCCCTAACAAAAAAACAAGTCTGATGGCACCTCTTTGGTTAAAAATATTTTAATGAAATTCCACAGCTATTATCAACACATATATAATCACTCCTCTTCCTCTAGAAATGTTAATGTAGCTGACACTGGTACATTCCCTACTCTTCTTTCATTATGTCTCTACATTCAGATCAGCAATGGGAGCTGATGAAGCCTTTTGCAATACAGGAAATAACTGGTGTAATCAAAGAGTTGAAACCCAGCAAGGAGCCAGGTTCTAATGGTCTTCCTACAGACGTTGATGTAAAGCTTCCACCCTAGGAGCTTTATCTACTTTGTCAAGTATCCCTTTTTCAGGGAAACAATCAGTATTACTCCCATTGCTCAAATGTGAAAAAAACCTTCATATCCTTCCAGCTACATACCCATACCCATATTGAACATTGATAGCAAGATATAAGGGCATTTGGGTGACTAGAAGAGCCTGTCTTCTTGCTTCTTTAACCTACCCTGATAAGCAGGATTTATTAAAGACAGAACAACAAGAAATCATATTCTCAGAACAGCAGCATGGATGAAGCAAGGATATCTTACCTATGCCCTATTTTTGGTTGATGCCAGAAAAAAGCATTTGATAATATTAAATGGCAGTATCTAAATTACGTATTGATGCATTTTCATTCCCCCTTCATAGAGTCTATAGCTGTGTTGTATCAGAGCTCTATGACAGTAGATTTTTAAAGGTGTTTGCCAGGTCTGCCCTTTGGTTCCTTTATTATATATCCTAGCAACACAGCCGCTAAACCAAGTTTTGCATGATACCTGTAATCCCAATTATTGTAACAATCTAGCTTCTACTTAGGCAGGTGCTGTCTCCTTTTTTTTTGCAGATGATCTTTTACTATATTAATCAGATCCCAGTAAAAGTAAATGTAAAATTTTGTGTAGTTGGCAGCCGTATTCAAGTTATAATATGAACCCATCCAAGTCAGTATTAATAATAACAGGCATTTGTCCTTCTTTATAAGGCAGAATGATTACTGTTTTCTCCTTAACCCTCCTTCTTTTAGGTATTTGGGTGTTAATTTAGCAGTAGCACTCAAAGATATTCATGTTGAGAATATTGACCAAATTAATCCCATGATAGATCAACATTTACAGGAGTGGAAAACATGGAACATTTTTTTTGAGACTAAAATTCCTTTATTCAAAATGGTACTATACCCTAAGATTTTTTTGTATACTTCAATTTTAGATACAATTTATAGTAAACACTTATCCAACTCATCTCAATTTGGATTTGTCAAGGGCAGGTCATACTTACTCAACCTGGAGGATTTTTTTGAAAAAAAAAAATCACCAAAGCAATGGATGAAGACAAAACAGGGCACAGGGCATACCCCAACCTGGCTAAAGCTTTTGACATAATTCCCTATTCAGGCATAGCAGAGAATCTAAATAAATTGGGAATAAATCCTTGTCTCATATACATTTACCACACTCACTACAATTCCAGTCTCACATAGACCTACCACGACAGCAAACCAAACACATAAACACACAAAAACATACTCGGAGGCTCTAAATAAAAATCTGCCTAAGCAGCAGAGACCTCCAAAGCAGACACCCAAGCAACCGCTACCCCAAAACAAAACACGTGCAACACATAGCTCACAAAGCCAGTGTGCTGAACAGTCACAGCCCTTAAGGCTAAACAACACACCTGATACACTTGTAATAGCTGACTCTATCATCAGGCACACTGACGTCCCACTCACCAGGCTGAACAAGGAGAAGGTCACGGTGAGCTGCCTGTCAGGCGGTAGGATCTGCCACATAACACAAGCACTCAGGTCACTTCAAGGCAAGTACAAATATGACTCAGTCATTGTCCATGCTGGTGTGAATGACCTAAGACTTACCTCCCTGGACTACATGAAAAGAGACATAGAGGAGCTCTCTGAGCATGTAGCCCAGGCCGGTATGACCCTGACCTTGAGTAGCATCTTACCCTCACCAAGAATGATGCCACAATATGAAGACAAGATGATCAATTTCAACAATGGCTTAAGTATTGGTGTCATTCAAAGGGGATCCAATGCCTGTCAGCCAGGGATGACATGCTCGACAAGCCATGATGCTTCGCTAGGGACGGCTTGCACCTGTCACCCCTGGGCTTTTGGGTATTGGCAAAGGCTCTTGCTACCCTCATAGTGCCTTTTTTAGGCAAGGCTCAAAAGACAAACCCACCTCCATAGGCATCACAAGGGATCCTCTCCTTAGCATGCAAAACATCTGTGCAGTAACAGAAACCTGGTTCAAGGCTCCCGAGAGCACCCCAGCACTACCAGGTTATACCTCATACCATGCTTTTCAGCTCCAAAACTTGGACCTAACCACAAAAGGAGGGGAGTATCAAAGATACCCACACCTCCAGGTTGGTGGCACAGCACGAAGCATCAGAGACTATCCATGTGCAACTAATAGTGGGTAAAACTGCCTTCCAGTTTATAGCCTGCTACAGACCACCCTCCCAAACCCAGGAACCCCACTCGGCCTTCCTGAAAACACTGGAAAATATGAAGGTCTCTCCAAACACCATTATATTGGGCAACTTCAACTACCCAAACACAGACTGGGAGCATTACTGGGAGCATTACTATAGCTCCAACACCCTAGTCCAAAGGTTCCTAGAATTTATAAACTCAAATCCTGGGATAAATGGCGTTCCACTAAGAACCTAACTGACCACCATAACTTCAGAGAGCTTAGAAATAGTACAAAAAAAGCCATCCTGGCAGACAAAAAGAACTATTACTTTCAACTACAACAAACCACAAAAAAGAACCCAAAAAATTCTGGGCTAGTATTAATAATCTTCTATCCCCAGGTCAGTCACTTACTCCAAATCCCCAGGACTCTAATCCAAACAATCCTAAACAAATAGCTAATGACTTCAACTCTTTCTTCACCAATACTATCCAAACTCTAGCAAATCACCTACCTCCTGACATCTCTAAATTACCCTCTCCTACTCCACACACTTTTCTTCCCCTTTTCCTTCAACCTGTATCTACCTCATTTATCTTATCCCTACTCCAGAAACTTAGACCCACCACACCCTCTGCAGACAAACTTCCTGCAGAATTTCTGCAGATAGGAGCTAAAGCCATTGCCTACCCCATCTCAATCCTGATAAATAGATCTATAAAGGAAGGAATTTTCCCTTCCATTTGGAAAATATCTCACATCATCCCACTACACAAAGGGGGCAATTCTAATGACTTCTCTAATTTTCGTCCCATAGCATTGCTATCACCTATAGCCAAAATCATGGAAAAGTGCATCCATAAACAACTCCTTAACCACCTTCTCCATAACAACCTACTTGCTAACAGTCAACATGGATTTAGACCTTCTCACAGTACCACTACTGCATTACTCTCCTTTACTAACACTATCAACCATAACCGTAACAACACTAATCTATCATCTTCCATCTTCATAGATCTTTCAAAAGCTTTCGACTTGGTTAATCACAAACTCCTTCTGCATATACTAAAATCTCTCTCAATTCATCCTTCTTCCTTATCCTGGTTTACATCTTACCTAGAAAACCGTCAGCAGACAGTACTTTGGAAAAACTCACTATCTACTCTCCTTCCTATCTCTTTAGGAGTACCTCAAGGGTCTATACTTGGCCCACTCTTATTTTCTATATTTATTAATGACCTCCAATCAGCTATTCCAAACACTACTTGCATACAATATGCAGACGATTCCACTATAATCTGCACTGCTTCCTCTCAGACTGAACTCCTGTCACTTACCCAAAAAGCTTTTTCCACTGTTGAACACTGGTTCTCTGACCGTTGCCTTCTCCTCAACCCCAAGAAAACAAAGTTGCTATTGTTCTCACCTACCCACAAATCAAGCTCTCTTAACTTCTCTATTACTCCCTCTGATAACACTCTGATTTCTCCTGATGCTACTACAAAACTACTAGGAATAACTATTGACAACAATCTCAGTTTTGATTCTCATATAAACAACACAATAAAAGTAATAAACAAAAAGATTGGTTCCCTTTATAGAATCAAACCATTCCTTACTCCTGAAGCTCGGACCACCTTAGCTAGTTCTCACCTTATCTCTACCCTTCTATATGCTTCCACTATTTATACCAACCTCTCTAAACATAACCTCAAGAAACTTGCCACATCCTACCATAATATTGCTCGATTTGCCTCAGGATCCCTCGTTAGAACCCATCACTGTCATAACCTAAAACAACTAGGCTGGCTTGAACTTCCTAACAGGCTGACTTATCAACAGCTCTTAACTGCTCACAAAATTCTTTATCAGACTTCCAAAACACCAATTCTCTCTGACCTCATTACACCTTATAATAACTTGAAACAGCTACGCTCTACAAACAAAATACTGGTTAATATTACCATACCCAATTACTCTGCAGGTGATAGCTTTTTTTCTAACTCTGTTGGAAAAATGTGGAACAAACTACCATCTGATATCTCATCTTTGTCTAGTCTTCCACTCTTTAAAAAACAGCTGAAAACACATCTTAATAAGCACTGGCTTTGTTCCTGTAACAACCCAGATTAACCTTTCCTTTTCCTTCCTTCTAAATTTCTCCTCACATAACATACTATAGACATATGTAAAAAAAAAAAAAAAAAAAAAAAAATAATTGTTTTTTATTATTACTTTCTTTTTCTCCTTTTTCCATATTATATACTTATATTTTAGAATCTGTATAGCAAATGTCTATTAAACTCTGTTTAAATAATTTCCTGCTTTGACTATGCCTCTCTGCAAGTATTTTTATGTTCTGTCTCAATGTATTAATAATTTTTACCTTGTATTGACTGTTACTGTGAATTATTTGTAAATTACGTTGGAGCTTTTCTCCCCGGGCCTCCACTGAAAATGGACATATATCCAGCTGGACTAGCCCGGTCAACAAATGTAAAATAAAAATAAATAAATAAATGCTATGGAACAACTTGTTACCACTCCCACAAGAGGGGGAAACATACTGGACCTGATCATCGCCAACATGGGGACTTTATGCTCCAGACCAGAAGTGTATCCCTCACTTGCAAGATCAGACCATAAACTAATCTCACTGGATATTCACATCCCGACCCCACCCCCTGCCCAGAAAACCACAGTGAAAAACTTCTGTAAAGCAAATTTCACACTCCTCAAAACCGAGGTGGAATTCTTCAATGCCCCCGGGCCTGTGGAAAATACGGCCAAGACTGCAGAATCCTTTATAAACGCATTCTATGAACACCTTCTGGAATGCATGGATCATGCAATCCCAAATAAAACCAAGACCCAATCCTCCAAAGGCAGACGTCCTGTCTGGTGGACCTCAGCCATAAACAAACTATACAATAGAAGGAGGAAGCTACTACATGATACAGCGAAATCCCAAAAAGGGAAGGCATCTCTGATCAGTATTAGCAAAAAACTACTGGCATTCATAAAATCGTCTTAAGGCCAGCTTCGAGAGAGAAATTGCACAGGACACTAAGGATAATCACAAGGCTTTCTTTAGTTATGTTAGTGACCTGGGTGGGAATTCCCAGATATGCTCAGAATTAGTCCAAAATGAGAAAAAATACACCGAACCCACAGACATTGCCAACATGCTAGCTGACAGGTTTAGCGCAAACTTCTCCCCCCCCTCCCCACCAAAATGACAAATATCTATCCCAGCACAGTGCTGCCCCCCTGACATCTCAGATGCTCAGGTAAGAGCCGCCCTCTCAAAAGCAAAAAACACAGCATCAGTGGGACCAGACGGTGTCCCGGGCTGCATCCTACATGAACTCCAAGAAGAGCTAAACCCAAACATAAAACTACTGTTCAATCTCAGCCTTACTACAGGATATGTACCCAAAGAGTGGCGTACAGCAACAGTGGTCCTTCTCCACAAAGGTGTTGCCTCAACGGATCCTGGAAACTATCACCTCATAAGCCTGACTAGCTTGGTCTGCAAAGCTATGGAAAGGATCATCATGGACCTCATAAATAAAGATATTGGAGACCTACAGACACTGGATCCTACCCAGTTCAGCTTTGTTAAGGGCAGATCCTGCATCTTAAACCTGGTCGATTTCTTTGAAACAGTCAGAAAGGCCATTGACAAGGGGAAAGTGGTCCACACAGCCACCTGGACCTCGCAAAAGCCTTTGCTACAATACCCTACTCGGGCATTATAGATAAGCTCACCAGCTTAAATATAAACCTCTGTGTCACTAGATGGGGTGCAAACTGGCTCAAGGACAGAACCCACATGGTTAGAATTGCTGGAGCCATGTCAGACTCCAAACCAGTTACAAGTGGCATCCCACAAGGCTCAGTCCTGGGACCTCTCTTGTTCGGTATATATTTCTCGGAGGTACAGGCCAACACGGACGGACTGTGGCTGACCAAGTTCGCAGATGACTGCAAACTGGGCACCATAATCGACTCTCCAGCTGACACAAGCATCCTCCAAAAGGGCCTCATAGAAACAGAGCCATGGCCTCAAGCTAAACCCCAAAAAGTGTATAGTCATCCCCTTTGGCAAAAACAAAGTGCCCACAAATTACCACATAGGTGGTAATCCATTAAGTACAGAAGAAGTAATTAGGGACCTGGGGACCCAAGTTGATAGCAATCTCTCATTTGACAACCACGTGGCCAAAGTGGTTAGAAAAACATTTTATATAGCCCACCTAATCATGAAGGGATTCACATCTAGATCAGGGGAGGTCATCGTGCCTCTTTACTCATCCCTCATCAGGCCCATAATTGAGTACAATGCCCCTTTTGAGATGTACCTTACCAGACACCTGCAGCAACTGGAAAGACCTCAAAGGTACATCACCAAGAGGATCAAAGGGCTCAAACAGATGCCATATGCTGCCCAGTTAAAGAAACTCCAGCTCTACTCAGTGGCATACCGCCTGCTCAGAGGCAGTCTGTGCCTGACGTATAAAGCCATGTCCAACCCGGAATTAATGGACATGCTGCACCTCAGAAAATCTAAATCCCATCGAGCCACGCGCTCGAGAGACTTGAACCTCAGCACTGAAATAAATAGGACATGCTGGAGGGACAGATTCATAACCCAGAGGCTCCCTTCACTCTGGAATAAAATCCCAGTCCAGGTTAGGCAGAGTCCCTCATTGACTCTCTTCAAGAGGAATCTTGATGAGTGTATGGGAGATCGTAGGTTCACCCCGGGTATCATTTCTGTGTCACTGTTAGACAGAGGCACAGTATACTAACCTCGAAAAAGGGCATACAAAATTAATTTAAAATGGGTGGCGAAAGCCAAACACACTCTGGCTAGGCTTATAAATGCCCTAGGGCAGATAGCCTAATATGAACCTATGAACCTATATACTGAATTGCCAACTGACTCACAGACAGGCAGCAGGAAATCAAAGGAGGAGAAGTTGCCTCAACAAAGAGACCAGTCAACTTTTGCATCCTGCATTGTCCTGTGATGGGACCTCTACTGTTTGGCATCTACTTTTCTGAAGTAAAAGCCAATACCAAAGAGCTCTAGCTGATTAGGTTTGCAGGTGACTGCAAGCTAGGAGCAATCATTGAATCCCCAAATGACTTAGCCAATCTGCAGGAAGGTTTGTAAAACGCCAAATACCAAATGCAATCCTTTGGGCAGGTATTGTTAAAT
>NC_056751.1:679840947-679899788 GCF_019279795.1 Protopterus annectens | reverse complement strand
CAATTCTCTACTTTAGTATTAATATATACTTGCCCTGCATGAAACATTTTTTTATCAATGATAGATAGTTGTTTAAAAAGAATAGGATTATGTTGTACTTCATCAACCATTTTGTGCATTGATTCAAAATATGAGTCATAGTTTGTATCACAAATATAACCTGCATTATTAGCTTTGGTATAACATTTGTAAGGAACAGTCACATTACAATTGCTCCAACCCACCTGAACAGTATAATTTTTGTAAAAACATACAATTCCCTTTTGTGTAACAGGCAGGTACAATGCTATTTTGTCTTGTGATTTCACAGTCGTAGTTTTAAAAATCAAATTTTCCCAGGTCTCATTGACCCCTAGGGGGACAGCAGTCATTAATAATCCCCCGTATGCTGTTGGTATAGCTGTGCAAATCCAGCAATTCGAAACATTAAAAGTTTCAGCATACACATATTTAATTGCTTGGTAAGTGTTAAAGTTCGGATGCCAGTCTATGAGTAACGCATCTCATTTATTCAGTTCAGCTCGTGTGGCTGGAAAAAGGAAAGGCCACAGCAAAAAGATTAATGTTATCAGTATAGTTAACAGAATGATCATGCAATACTTTTGAGGTTGTTCTGTATTTTTATTTGCTCAGTATCTGGTCATTTTGTTCTTGTGTAACAGTAACAAGTTTTTTTGTCCAGTTCAAAGTTTTTAACCAATTTACAGTGTGTCAGATGAATCCAGGACGCTCGCTCTGCGATCTTGACTGCAGTGGGTGTTGACAGTAGCACTTGGTATGGCCCTTCCCACTTCGGTGATGTCCAATTTTTTCTCTTGATGATTTTCACCCAGACCCACGTGCCTGGGACTACTGCTGCTTCCGATGGTCTGGTTTGTTCTTTATCTGAAACAGAATTTAACTGCAAAAGTTGTTTATTACCTAAAAGTCATCTCATATATTTTGCGAGTGAACTGTCGGCCTCCTGGTCTGCAGGCATGAGAGGTTTCCACTGAGGTATATAGTATGCCCTCCCAAATAATTTTTCAAAAGGAGTTAACCCCTTTGCATTTGGAACAGTTCTCATGCTCAACAATGCCAGAGGCAGGCAGTGCACCCAATATTTTTGTGTCTCACTAATTAACTTCCTAAGTTTGTTTTTCAAAACCCCATTATGCCTCTCTACTAGTCCTGTGGATTGTGGATGGTATGCACAATGGTTCTTTAAGGAAATTCCGAAATATCGGCTCAACTGTTGTATAGTTTGATTTACAAAGTGTGTGCCATTGTCACTGTAGATCTTTTCTGGTATGCCAAATCTAGGAATAATTTCTTTAACAAGGACTTTTGCAACAGTAGCTGCATCTGGATTTTTGTTCGGAAAAGCTTCCACCCATTTGGAAAACATATCTATAATGACAAATCAATACTTCTTATTTTTGCATTTGTTCGGGTCTAGGAAATCCATACAGATAGTAAGGAATGGATACGGTGGTGCAGGGAAACTCCCTTGTTTAGGCTTCAACGCCCCTTGTGGATGATGCTTGTTACAAACATGGCATGCCGCACAAATATTTTTTGTGTAGTTTGTAAATCCATATGCTGTGAACACTCGATTCACTAACTGTACCATCCCCCCTGTTGAGACATGGCACTGCCCATGGCTCAACAAAGCTGCATATCTAAACAAATTAGACGGCAAAATCGGTTTCCCTTCTTTGGAGATGTACAGCCCTTTCTCAAGAATTGCTCCTCGTTTTATTCATTTCTGTTTTCCTACTTTTGTAGTAAGTGTCTGCATTGTTTTTAACATTTTTAAATCTAAAATTTCAGAAGGTTGTAATTCCTCACTCAAAAGAAATATTTTTGAAGCTGAAGCTGCCTGCTTTGCAGCTGTATCAGCTCTTGTATTACCTTTTGAAATCCTATCCTGTTGCTTGGTATGAGCTACACATTTACAAATAGCTACTTTTTGAGGTAGCTGAATAGATTCTAACAAATCTAAAATAAACTGTGCATGATTAATCGGTTTACCAGTAGATGTTATCATTTTTCTGTTTTTCCACTGTTGCGCAAAAACATGTACAGTAGAAAAAGCATACTGGCTGTCAGTAAAAATGTTCACACATTTACCCTTTGCCAAGGTACATGCCCTTGTCAAGACAATCAATTCTGCTGCTTGTGCAGATAAGTTGTGTGGTAAAGACTTTGCTTCTAAAATCTCAGTATTAGAAATGACTGCATACCCCACTAGGTTCTGCCCTGTAGGACCCCCTTCTGCATGAGCCGTCCACGTAATATGTTACCTCGGCATTATCCAAGGGAACATCCATTAGATCTTTTTTAGGCAGTGTCTTTTGCTCAATCTCCTGCAGGCAGCTGTGTGGTGTGCCATCTGCAGGGGTCAGGAGCAAGGTAGATGGGTTTAAAGTTGTACAGCATTCAATTGTCATATGAGGTTGGCTGAACAGTATAGTCATACAGGAAAGATGTCTAGCAGGAGAAAGATATGCTACTTTTTCTTGCAGTAAAATAATCGTGACTGCATGAGGCACTCTCAAAGTGAGCTGGTGGAGTAACACTACTGAGGCTGAAGCCTGTACTGCCATTGCAGCTGCGACTACTGCTTGTACACAGTGGGGCAGGGATCGCGCCACTGGGTCCAGCTGTGATGAATAGTAAGCTATGGGGCGTTGCTTGTCCCCATGTTGCTGTGTTAACACTGATGTCATAGGTTCATAGGTTCATAGGTTCATACTAGGCTATCTGCCCTAGGGCATTTATAAGCCTAGCCAAAATGTGTTTGGCTTTCGCCACCCATTTTAAATTTATTTTGCTATGCCCTTTTTCGAGGTTAGTATACTGTGCCTCTATCTAACAGTGACACAGAAGTGATACCCAGGGTAAACCTATGATCTCCCATCCACTCATCAAGATTCCTCTTGAAGAGAGTCAATGAGGGACTCTGCCTAACCTGGACTGGGATTTTATTCCAGAGTGAAGGGAGCCTCTGGGTTATGAATCTGTTCCTCCAGCATGTCCTATTTATTTCAGTGCTGAGGTTCAAGTCTCTCGAGCGCGTAGCTCGATGGGATTTGGATTTTCTGAGGTGCAGCATGTCCATTAATTCCGGGTTGGACATGGCTTTATACGTCAGGCACAGATCGCCTCTGAACAGGCATATAATCTTGCTTCAATCTACAGTTTGGAAAAAATGTTTATGATAGTTTGGCAATCCTAAAACTAATGAGGATGCTATTAATTGTTTTAGTTTGCAGAAAGCCGTTTTTGCTTTTGGTGTCCATTGCAATAAATCTTGTGCTGCCATAGGCTTTTTGTATATCAAGTTGGTCAGTGGAGCAGACTCCAAGGCATAGTTTGGAATCCAACTCTGACAGAAATTAGTCGTACCCAGGAAGGACATAATTTCCCTCTTGGTAGTCGGTTTGGGTGCTTGTAAAATTGCTATTTTTCTATCTTTATCTAATGTTCTGCCTTCTTTGGATATTACATATCCAAGGTATTTAACCTGCCTTCTCCAAAGCTGCAACTTGTTTTTGTTTACTTTATGTGCTTGAGTGGCTAGAAATTGTAGTAATGCTATGGTATCTTCTCTGCATTCTTGCTGGGTGGGGGCTGCCAGCAGGATGTCATCTACATAAAGTAAAATCTGACTGCCTCTTTGTGGGCTAAATCCCAACAAGTTGCTTGCCATCTCTTGTGTGAATATTGTTGGGCTTTCACAATACCCCTGTGGTAGTCACGTGTATGTATACCTTTTCCCCTGAAATGTGAATGCAAACCAATGTTGGCTGTCAGAGTGTATCGGTATCGAAAATAACGCATTGCTAATATCTACCACAGAAAAATACTTCTGTTGGGGCTTTAAATCATTCAATAGGGTGTGTGGATCTGGCACTGTAGGTGCTCTAGGTATTACTGCATCATTTACAGCTTGTAAATTTTGGACCATACGCCATTTTCCATTTGCTTTCCTGACAGGAAATAAGGGTGTGTTACATGCTGAATCAGGAGATTCTACCTGTACTCCTTCCTTAAGTAAAGCGGCTATACTGCTCAGACAAGCTCCACGTAGGTTTACAGAGTGGTCCTAGCAGCAGGGAACTCAGAAAAGCAACTACCTTCTGGATTTAAGTATCTTTGCTTTTTTTTCACTTGAAATAGCTTCTGTAGCTTACCTTGAACTAGCCTGAACTGTTTTTTTAACTGATTGCTGCATTATTTTAAAATCTGCACTTAAAGTTACATTTAGTCGAATCTGATCAAAAGTTTGCTTGTTTGTTTGTTTAATTTAACTGTGGAGGCGGCCCACTAAAGTGTGCTAGCCTGTGTAACTAATTTATCACTGTTTCTGCATTTTCTGTGTGCTTCAACCAAAAAAACAAAAAAACAAAAAAATAATCCTTGTTTTCCCGCCTTCCTCGACTAGTTTAGACCAGTTTACAGGCATTGCTGTATTCTGGGCTGTGGTGTAGTTCCTGTGCTGTCCATTACCTTATTTGGATAGAAGGAAGTTTCTTTGCTCACCAGTGGGAGTGGGGAGCCTTGAGCAGCCTACATGTCCTTGGGGGAAGTGACCTCAGCACAAGAAGCTGTAGTAATTGGTTGTTTGGGACCATTTCTAGCTCTTTTGTAGTTCACTGTTTAAAATCCGCCTCTGGGTATTTTTTTCTGGCTATACTGCTCAGACAAGCTCCATGTGGGTCCTAGCAACAGGGAACTCAGAAAAGCGACTACCTTCTGGATTTAAGTATCTTTGCTTTTTTTTCACTTGAAATAGCTTTTGTAGCTTACCTTGAACTAGCCTGAACTGTTTTTTAACTGATTGCTGCATTATTTTAAAATCTGCACTTAAAGTTACATTTAGTCGAATCTGATCAAAAGTTTGCTTGTTTGTTTTTTTAATTTAACTGTGGAGGCTGCCCACTAAAGTGTGCTAGCCTGTGTAACTAATTTATCACTGTTTCTGCATTTTCTGTGTGTTTCTACCAAAAAAAACAAAAAAACAAAATATAATCCTTGTTTTCCCGCCTTCCTCGACTAGTTTAGACGAGTTTACAGGCATTGCTGTATTCTGGGCTGTGGTGTAGTTCCTGTGTTGTCCATTACCTTACTTGGATAGAAGGAAGTTTCTTTGCTCACCAGTGGGAGTGGGGAGCCTTGAGCAGCCTACATGTCCTTGGGGGAAGTGACCTCAGCACAAGAAGCTGTAGTAATTGGTTGTTTGGGACCATTTCTAGCTCTTTTGTAGTTCACTGTTTACAAGGTTAAACTTTTTCTGGCTCCGCCAAGTCTGCTCTTCAAATTTTCCCTTAAAGAAGCTCTACTCTTAGTATAACCAGACTACTCACTGTATTATAAGCCTAGCACTTGTTCTCAATACTTCTCTACTAAGTAAGCACTCTCGTACTAAGTAAAGCACTACATCTACTTACCACCCCTGTGAATATCCACTTCCCTTAAAGGTATACCACTCCCTTATACTGTTCTAGCATGTCGAGTGGTAGATTACTGGCGTCGTCTCCAGTTCAGCTGGTCAATCTGGGCATCTTGAGACAATGCTACAATTGTCTCATGTACACAGACAACCCTCTCCTCCTCCCAACAAACACAAATACATGTGAGAGATGCAACTATATAGCCAAACTGGAGGCTGAACTCTCTCAACTCAGGGCTGGCATGACCAGACAGGAGGAGATGGCAACCACACACACAACAATCCCAGTCCCACATAGACCTACCACAACTGCAAACCAAACACATAAAAACACAAAGACATACTCGGAGGCTCTAATAAAAAACTTACCAAAGCAATAGAGGCTCCCAAAGCAGACATCCAAAAATCCATCACCTCAAAACAAAACACATGCAACACATACTTCAATAAATCAGTGTGTCGACCAATCGCAGCCCTTAAGGCCAAACACCTTGCCTGATACACTAGTAATAGGTGACTCCATAGTCAGACACACTGATGTCCCACTGACCAGGCTGAACAAGGAGAAGGTGACTGTGAGCTGTCTATCGGGAGCTAGGATCCACCACATAACACACACTCAGGTCACTCCAAAGCAAGTACAAATATGACTCCGTCATTGTCCATGCTGGTGTGAATGACCTGAGACGTACCTCCCTGGACTACATGAAAAGAGACATAGAGGAGCTCTCCGATTATGTAGCCCAGGCTGGTATGACCCTGACGTTGAGCAGCATCTTGCCCTCACCAAGAATGATACCACAATACAAAGACAAGATGATCAGCTTTAACAATTGGCTCAAGTACTGGCGTCATTCTAAGGGGATCCAATGTCTGTCTGCCTGGGATAATATGTTGGACAAGCCACGCTGCTTCACAAGGGATGGCTTACACCTGTCACCACTGGGCATCCGGATATTGGCTAAGGCTCTTGCCACCCCCATAGTGCCTTTTTTAGGCAAGGCTCAAAAGACAAACCCACCTCCTTAGAAAACAAAAATGGAAAAAAAATAAGGGTAATGCTGCTCAACGCCAGAAGTCTAAATCTCAAGATGCAGGCACTTGATGCACTCCTCAGCATGGAGAACATCGATGTCTGTGCAGTAACTGAAACCTGGTTCAAGGCTCCTGAGAGCACCCCAGTGCTACCAGGCTATACCTCGTATCATGCTTTTCGGCCACAAAACATGGGCCGAACCACAAAGGGAGGTGGGAGTGTCCATATTCATAAAGGACACCCACACCTCCAGGTTAGTAGCAACACATGAAGCATCAGAGACCATACAGGTGCAACTAACCTTAGGCAAAACTGCTATACAACTGGTAGCATGTTACAGACCACCCTCCCAATCTCAAGAACCCCACTCAGCCTTCCTGAAGACATTGGAGGATATGAATGTATCACAAAATACCATCATACTGGGAGACTTCAACTACCCAAACATAGATTGGGTACATTATTCTAGCCCCAATACCCTAGCCCAAAGGTTCCTGGAATTCATAAATTCAAATGCACTGGAACAACTAGTCACCTCTCCCACTAGGGAGATAATATACTAGACCTGATCATCACAAACATGGGGACAAAATGCTCCACACTGGAAGTATACCCCTCACTAGTGAGATCTGACCACAAACTAATCACCCTGGATATACATATCACACCTCCACCCCCAGCACAAAAGACCACAGTGAAAAACTTCTGAAAAGCAGACTTCACTCTTCTTAAGACTGAGATGGTATCCTTTAAGCCCACTGTGCCAGTGGATACCACATCCCACAATGCCGAATCCTTCACAAATGCTTTCTATGGACATCTCCAAGAATGCATGGATCATGCAATCCCAAACAAATCCTAGTCCCTCTCCACCAAATGTAAGCGTCCTGTCTGGTGGACCTCAGCCATCAACAAATTGTATAACAAAAGAAGGAAGCTACTGCACGTCAGAGCGAAATCCCATGAAGGGAAGACATCTCTGATCAACATTAGCAGAAAACTACGTTCTCTCATAAAACATCCAAGGCAAACTTTGAGAGAAAAATCGCTAAGGACACTAAAGATAACCACAAAGCCTTCTTCAGCTATGTTAGAAACCTGGGCAGAAACCCTCAGATATGCTCAGAGTTGGTTCACAACAACAAAAAATACACTGAACCCACAGATATTGCTAACATTTTGGCTGACAGGTTCAGTGCAAATTTCTCCCCTCCTTCACCCCCAAAAGAAGAAATACTTATCCCAGCTGAATGTAATCTCCCTGTCATCTCAGATGTCCAAGTGAGAACCTCCCTAAACAAAGCAAAAAACACAGCATCAATGGGACCTGATGGTGTCCCGGGATGCGTGTTACGTGAACTCCATGAGGAGCTAAACCCACACATAAAAATGCTATTTAACCTTAGCCTTACTTCGGGATATGTACCTGAACACTGGCGTACAGCAACAGTGCTCCCACTCCACAAGGGGGGTGCCTCTACAGACCCTGGAAACTACCACCCCATAAGCTTAACTAGCCTGGTCTGCAAAGCTATGGAAAGAATCATTATGGAACTCATAAACAGTGACATACGGGACCTACAGACATTTGACCCCACCCAGTTCAGCTTTGTTAAGGGCAGATCCTGCCTTTTAAACCTGGTTGACTTTTTCAAAACAGTCACTAGAGCCATTGATGAGGGCAAAGCAGTCCATACAGCATACCTGGACTTGGCTAAGGCCTTCGACACAATACCCCACTCAGGCATCATAGATAAGCTAAACAGCTTAAAAGTAAACCCTTATGTCACTAGATGGGTTGCAAACTGGCTAAAGGACAGAACCCATAAAGTTAAAATCACTGGAGCAATGTCAGACTCAAAGCCAGTCACAAGTGGTGTCCCACAGGGATCTGTCCTGGGACCCCTCTTGTTCGGCATTTATTTCTCAGATGTTAAAGCAAACATGGGAGGGCTGTGGCTGACAAAGTTCGCAGATGACTGCAAACTAGGCACCATAGTCGATACACCAGCAGACACACACATCCTACAAAAAGGCCTCATTGAAATGGACAACTGGTGCTGTAGTCACGGCCTTAAATTAAATGCCAAAAAATGTATAGTCATCCCTTTTGGAAAAAACAAAGTACCCACACATTATCACATAGACAACAACCCACTGAGTACGGAAAAAGTAATCAGAGACCTAGGGACCCAAGTAGACAGCGACCTCTCATTTGACACCCACGTTGCCAAAGTTGTTAGAAAAACATTCTACCTTGCACACCTCATCATGAAGGGATTCACATCCAGATCCAAGGATGTCATTGTACCCCTATATTCCTCCCTCATCAGACCCATGATTGAGTACAATGCCCCATTTGGTATGTACCTCACCCGGCATTTGCAACAGCTGGAGAGACCACAAAAGTACCTCACCAAAAGGATCAAGGGTCTCCAGCATATGTCTTATTCTGCCAGACTAAAGAAACTTCAGCTCTATTCAGTAGCATACCGCCTGCTCAGAGGTGATCTCTGCCTGACGTACAAGGCCATGTTCAATCAGGATCTGATGGACATGCTCCACCTCAAAAAATCCAAATCCATCAGGACCACGAGAGCTAAAGACTTAAACCTCGGCACAAGTATGAATAGGACATGCTGGAGGGATAGATTCATAACCCAGAGGCTTCCCATGCTTTGGAACAGGATCCCAGTTCGTATTAGGCAGAGCCCCTCACTGACACTCTTCAAGAGAAATCTTGATGAGTGGATGGGAGATCATAAGTTTACCCCGGGGTCACATCTGTGTCACTGCTAGACAGGGGCACAGTAAACTAATTCTATTATATAAGGGGACCTTTATTGTGTCACTACTAGACAGAAGCACAGTATTCTAGATTTATTCTGTACATTTTTGTACCATTTCATGGGGTGGCAAAAGCCACATCACTATGGCTAGGCTTACAAATGCCCCAGGGCAGATAGCCTAGTACTATACTATGAAACTATGAAACTACTATTATAGGTTTGATTCCTAGTTCTGCATTTTTCCTTAAGGGATACTGTCTCTTTTGAGGTCTAAATGCTGATTTTGGCTTAATAATAACTGGTCCTGCTGTACAAATTAGTCCTACATCTGATTTTTCTGTTGACCAGAGAGTTTCTGCTATTCTCCGTAAGGCATTTTCTTTCTCTTTTAGTAAGAGTGCTAATCAGTTGTCCTCGCTAGACTGCAAGTGTACAGCTGGGTGTGTCTGTGTTATCCAATTTAACTTTTGCTTTTGTACTCCCTGTTCTGACAATTTTAACTCAGTCTGTTTTTTTCACTTTGTGACTTTTTTCCTTAGGTCTGCCCATTTCATATTCTTGTCCTTAGTTAAACTAACATGTGGTAATCAATTAGATTTATAGAGTGCAAAGAATTCCTGGGGCAATGAACAGCTAACTACACTGTTCCATTCTGTGTCCCAGTACAGATTACGTAATACTAATCTGTTTGCATTGTTTTTAAACAGTTCTTGCTCATATTCCTTATTAGGTCCTGGTGTGCTACAATAATACAGAGTACAGTGCATCAAATGCTGTTTATCAGTGTCAAGGGAGGGGGACTTACTGATGGCTACGTTCATCAGTTCTTTGGTTACTGCCCCTGGACCAGTCATGACCAAGTCCTGGCTGTACCAATAAAATGTTTCGCCCTCCGGTTGCACCATAAAAGTATCCATTTGTTGCTGCGTTTCCATACCCTGCATAGTTGGAACTACTGCTATGCCAAATATCTGCATAAGATCTCTGCCCAAAAGGTTTACTGGGCATTTTGCAGAAACAACAATTTTGCTTTTCTGGGTCATCCCTGAAACAGGGTCAGTTATTGCTATGTTATGGGAGAGTGGCTCCCGATACAGCTGTCCATTAGCTGCTTTCACTAATATGTAATCAAATGATTCTGAATTTTCTGGTAGTTTGGAAGGATGTGTCAGGGTCCTTGATGCCCCTGAGTCACACAGGAATTTTACTTTCCTCCCCTCTACCAGAAGTGTAACTTCTGGTTTCGTGTCTGCTAAATAGAGCTCTAGGCTCAAAAATGCTAAGTCTAAAATTTTACTTTTTTTACTATCTGCGATTTTTTGCACTTTTTCTTTTTCTTTTATCACATTCTCTACTCCCTGTATCACATTTGCATTTATCTTTTTTTGGTTGTTCCCTTTTAGTGATTCTTGACTATTATATAGTCAGTCCTCACCCTCCTTATCTTCCATGACTACCTTCTTGTTTTGCTTGCAATTCCTTGCTAAATGTCCCTTTTTTCCGCATTTAAAACATTCACCCCTTTTCTTTTTTTCTTCAAACTCCTCTGATCGTTTATTAGATTGTTTGTTTCCCTGGGCATTGTTTTTGCCCTTTTTCCTGGACTGTACTACATAAACTTCTGCTCCATTTTCTACAGAAAATACTTGGGCTTTCTTTTTCTTTTTACTGTTAAAATGCCTTTTGGCATGTCTAGCATATTCAAGTAGTGACTGTAATCTACTTGTACAATGGTCTACCATGTGCTTTGTAATAAAGCTGCTTATAGGCAAAATACTGCCTTTCAAAAATGCATTCTTTAGCTGCTGCTCATATGGGGAATCATGTGTTTGGTCTTTAGGTACCTGCATTCCACAATGGTTATTAAAACACTCTAATAATCTAGCATAATATCTGTCAACAGTTTCATCTTTTTGTTGGATGCATTGATTAATGCAAGTCCAGTCTGCCCTAGGCTTCCATTTCTCAGAGATTCGGTCTGTTAGACCTTTCACTCTGTAATCCAGTTCTGCGTTACTATGTGGGAGTGGCTTGTGTTCTGCGTCACGGGGATTCCAGTTGCCACTGATCATGTGCTAATCTGGACCTATGATTTGTCTAAGTACTTTTTTTACTTCTTTTTCATTTAAATGATAACTTAACCTCATACCCTATAAGTCTTCTAAGAATTGTCTAAAATTAACTTTTGGATGGGGAATTCCCTCTGTGGCTTTCTGGATGTGTTTTGGTGTCCATGGTCTATATACTAGGAGAGTCGGGTCCTGCCCTTCCTGTCCTGCCTGAGGATTTGGTACTTCTATGAGCGGACATATCTCTTTTTCACTCATAGCTCGTGAATTTTTGTTTATTTGATATAACTCAGTATCCCCTCTTAAGTTACGTGTTCGAGACCTAGTCTCGATGGGATTTCTGACATACGGTCTTGGCTTCGCGGAGACAGCTGGGTATAGCGCAGGTGGACCAGCTTGTCCACTCGCTTCATATTCTGGTAAGGGAAGTGGAGGGGGTGGAGGGGCTGATGTTATTACCAAATTATTGTTTGCTTTATTTAGAAACATAGCTTTTGAATTATTACTTATTTGTCCCCTATGGTTTGCTTCCTTAATCCACCTATGTGCCTGAGGAATGCCTAATTGATGTTGCTTTTTTACCTGACCTTTTGCGTCGGTTTTCAGCTGTTTAACAAGTTTAATAAGTGAGGATTTTTTTAATTTGCTATCAAATTCATATTTATTAACCCATTTTGTATAGTACCTAACATTGTCGGCATGCTGTAATTGCATATATTTTGCATCTTCAGTTAACGGTGGATCTTGGGAACTTTTTGTGCACTTATTTCCCATATTGTTCTGACTGTTAAAATGTTACATAACCCTTCTTATTTTTACGTGATACCACGATTTCTCTTTTTCACAGTTTATCTAGAATAACTGCCCTACCTATTCTGTTTCCCTGATCTATGACAAGACTGCAATCTTCCTGTCCCTGAACTGTACAAGACAAATTTCCTGACAGATGATACAAATCAAGTCCCTGACCTAAAACAGAAAAAAGGTAAATCTTACCTTGCCTGAGCCTCCGTGATTGATTGCCTGGTTTGAAGGAAAACCGTTAACTCGTCTTCCAGTTGCAAATCAGAAAAGTGGCTGGCCTCTTTTGAACGACAATTCAGTCGGAGGTCTTTCAGAGCAGAAGAACCTATGTGGTCTCTTCCCCGTACGGTTTCATGCCACCTAGCCCATCTGACCTGAGGCGAAGTGAGAGCTTCCGGTCCAAAGGACCAATCTGTCAAAGGAAAAACAACTTCAAAAAGATCAACACATGGCAGGTTCAGGTTAAGGTACTTTAATCTTGCAGCAAGGAGACAAAAACGTGCTAATACAGAGTTTGTCTAACTAGAATCAGGAAGTGAAGCCATTCTTATACATTTCTTACAAGACATTGCCTACTAAGCTGACGTTATAAATCACAAGTTCTTTTAATATTATTTTATAGCAGCTGTTTGTCCATGATTTTCTGTTGGCATATCAAGTTTACAAAAAAAACTTTCTGAGAAAAACAACATGGCCTTGATGACCACCGGTCAGATACAACTTTTCACTATGCAATGTTACCATTCAAGGTACTATGGCTAATTCGAGCACAAAGCAGGTACAGATTATAGTTCATTTTTTAAGCAGTCTTTGTTTAACTGTATCTATCTTTTCTGCAGCTGTGCATGTTCTCATAACACAAACAGAGCTGATTGTTCAAGTTCAGTAACATTATAAAAAACAGTATTGTTCTATTCATTATTTTCCTGACCTAGCAGATAATCACCTGCTTCTCAGTAAATTTCCAAAAGGCATAAACATGAATTTTGCTGTGCTAGCAAATACTAGGTGAGAGAGCATCTTGCAGTTTCAGAAAGCATATTGCAGTTTAAAAAGCATCTTGTAGTTTCATACAAAACTAAGCTGTACATAAAATAAAATGAAATGTGTTAACCCTTTTAGCTTCTAATAAGCACTAAACATATACATTAATACATATTTTTCTAACAGTGAAAGACACCAGCAAATTAACAGTGTCTTGGATTTTATATCTTTGCCATAATTTCTTTCAGCTTTGTGCCTTTCTCCGGATTTCAACTGACAAGTCTGACAGCATTTAAAAATGTAGGCTGCATTGGTATAAATGTAGGCTGCATCGGTATAAAAAAGGAAATGTGTTATGGGTATGGTGTAAGGTTCTCAGAAAATGTAGATCGGCATTATTTTCTTGCATGTCTGCTTTTTACAAAATTAAAAGAAACTCAGCAGAAGGCACATTATTGTAAAAATAGTGTGTTTTCTTTTCTGTTTCTCTAGCAACTTGTTTTCATTGCCCACACACACACACACACACACACACATGCACATACTTTCTCTCGCACACAGAAGCCCAGTTTAAACTACACAGAAACACACATACACTTACCTTCTTTTTAATCTGAAGCCACATGCGTACACATTGCATTAACCCTTCTCTAAAACTGCTTGTTTAATTTCCGCATGTAACTGTAGAACGTGTTTACATCCACGTTGCCGTACGTGGATGTGATGCATGTTCCTCCTTAAAGGAGAAGACTCCACTACCGACTCCACTACCATGGACTGAAGTTTTTTTTTTTTTTGTTAATTCTTAAAGTCCTGGCCAAACCTGCAGGTATAAAAGTGGGAGGGGCGCTCGCTTCCCCCTCCTCTCCCTATGATTCCGGCGCCCTATGGTTTATTTATTTTAATTAATTTACTTTATTATGCGTTCACATAATAAGAATAGTAAATTAATTAAAATAAATAAATAAACACAAATTGCGCCCTTTACGAGGCCGTCCTGTACAGCGCCCTAGGTGGTCGCCTAGTTTGCCTATGCCTAAGGCCGGCCATGACTGTACTTGCCCTGGATATGTACATCCCACACTCATAAAAACATAAATGACATTACCATAGCTTTCGTTATCCTTTCTACATACAGGTGACTACAGTCATTACACACATGCACATGGCAGATAGCATGCAAACAGTACATAAGGTTTGAAATCTATGTTAACAGAGGTAAGATTCCCTCTCTACTGGTCACCCATGACACTTATCATATCATACAGCAACCCATGTGGCATGTATGTCATTAGACATGTCCACCTAATGCAATGCCTACAAACATACCCAAATCACAAGATCATAGGACCTACACAAGGCTGTATTGATAGATTCAGGGATATCCAGCTCTGCTCAGTATGTTCCTGAGTAGTCATAGGTGATATGTTCATGACATGTACTGCCATGTGTGCCCACAGCTCCAACATATGCCCCATGTCAACAATTGCAAGCCATGCATGCTGTGTGCTGTCTGGACATTAGCCTTAGTACCACAATAGCCAGTACATGCTGGGGTGAGATGTTTACAAGCCACAGGCCTCGCACATGCTTGAATGAGTGTACTCCCTAGCTCTAACAGAGCACATTGCTGGCACTCTTCTAGTAAACATGAGGTGTGTGGCGCAAATATGATGTGCTCACTGTTGACCATTACAGTGCCCTGGCTTCACCATGGTACTGTCAAGTAACAGTTTGTAGGAGCATGACATGGAATAATGCTGTGTGTGTCTTGCTGATATGTACTGTTGTCATATATGTACACTTGGCTACTCGGTGAAGGTGGTTGTGTCCTACCAGTGCATGAATACAACATCCATTATGGTGTAATGCTCAGCTATGTTTCTCACATGGCATGGGGAAGGTATGGAATGTATTCTCTTGACCTGCTAGTCCACTTACTGATGTAGACCACATATGTGTACATGTATTAATGTTTGTTTAGATTCCATGCCTGTGCAGTGTCTGATGTTTGAAGGTGACTGTTGTCTTAGTACATCATGCTGTTGCAATACAGCCTCAACATTGCCAACTGTATATGGTGATATGCTCAAAGTACAGTAAGCTGTACATGTACGGACAGATGTTTGGACATGACTACTAAGTGGTGGGACTACTTTGCAGATGAATGATTACTGAGGACAGCTCACTGGTGTGATACAACCATTCCTACAATAACCTGTGTAACTGCAAAGGTCTGGTTTTGTTAATTGAAGTGGAAGGCAGACAATGTAGAATGCAGTAAGTGTGACACTGAAGGCAAACCTCTTGACACCTGTAACAGTAATACCTCCCCTGTGCATATATTGCGCATATATCAGCACAGTTGGCAAAGGAAAGGGTCTGTATGCTTTGTAGTAAATGCGATAGTGCTGTACTTCTGTAATACCTATCATGAGATAGGCAGGTGTTTGATTCAAAGTACTGGCACTTGTGGGTGTATCTGTGTCCATATATGTCACGTATGGTTGGGAATACATCCCACGTGTTTTTTACTCTCCTGAACACTGTTATTGACATCAGTACAGAGTAAAGTGTAGAAAGAAAGGCATAGGCAGGTGGTTGAACCTCACACATGTCAAGTGTCTGTATGTGTGTGACATAAGTGTATATCTTTGTGAGTACCACAGTGTCTGTGTGTGTGTGTGTGTGTGTGTGTGTGTGTGTGTGTGTGTGTGTGTGTGTGTGTAAGGCTGTCTGTGTATATGGTTGTCCGGTCCCTGGAGTGAGGCTGTATTTTACCATAGTGAAATGTTAATGCAACCCCCCCTATCCACTCAATGCAATCTAATATTCCTGTTGATATCATCAGTCTTAGACTGGCATTCTAACCGCCTGTTAACATGTACACCCAGGGGTGTGACTTGTTGTTACATAGCCTTCTGATGAACCCACTCCCCACATACACTCATTGCACTGTAGTATCCCTGTCGATGTCCTCGATCTTAGGCCATTCCGACTATGTGTACATGTGTAATCTCTGTGGTGCATCTTGTAATTGTGTAGTACTATAATGCTGATTTGCACATAGGCAGGGGTTCTCATCTGAACACTGGCAACTGTGTGTGTGTGTGTGTGTGTGTGTGTGTGTGTGTGTGTGTGTGTGTGTGTGTGTGTGTGTGTGTGTGTGTGTCAGAGTGTGTGTGTTACTGTGTCTGTGAATCACTGAGTGTGTGTCTGTGTTTGCATCCTGTTATGGCAGCAGGTATTACTGCTTCCCAATGAGAAGCCACTATTTCCACTGGCCTTTACCCTTGTCATCTGCTATACCACTCTTTTACCTCCTGCCCGCTCCAGGTAACTATACCTGTGATGTCACCCTCTATGGATGTGATGGCTCTGAACACAGTAGCTTACTACACAGCTATCATGCTCTTGGATCATTAGAACAGTAAACATAATTGAAACATGGGAGATTATAACTGTGATGTGGAAGCTACAAAGTGCATGCAGGTATTGTCATACAGACCTTTGAGTAGTCAACATGTACATATGGGACACTAACCGCAAATGCTGACATCCCCAGGCACATGCAACTACACCTGAAAGAGGTAGGCAGAACATCAAGATCAACATGCTGTTAATGTTGTTACACATGATACATATTGTCAGATGTACAAAATGCATTCTAAAACTGTAATACATGGTATGTCTGCTGCCTGTCTACACTACTCAACAATATTAATCTACAATTGTCTAACTAGTATGTTCACCCTGTGCATCAGACCATATGGGAATGTCCCTGAACTGATGGTGTGGATGAGAGGGATGCGGCACAGGCATCATCATATGCACAGGGTGATAATGTTTGCCAGAGGCCTAGGCAGCAGCATTGGATGACATCATGTGTGTGCGTTAGGGCCTGTGATATCATTGGGCATGTCTGGATGTTATGCATGTGTGTGTTGAGGTGCCCTATATTTGTTTCTGGTGTGTGTGTGTATGCATGCACACAGGTCTGGCAAGTGGCTGGCCTACACAGGGGTATTATTGATAGCTGCAGACTGTACAAGGCAGATTTCACAGTTCACGGTGACCAGCCAAGGCCACGTGACCTGTGCCTGCCAGGGGTTGCACGGGCACTACCAGGCAGAGATCCAGATTGGGTACTGCCTGATGACACATGTCCACTGGAATTGTGTACCTGTTGGGACCATCCAGGACCACGTGCACATGGCATGTTGTGTCCTGGTGTGGACTGAACAGCACCAGCTGCACTGCTTCTGCTATCACCACTATGGGAGCGGGCATGTGCAGTAGCATGTTCACATAGACCTTCAACAGGTGATGTAGCTGACCTACGTCCACGTGCCCAATGCCTTACTCCCACCAGATGTTCCAGCACAGACATTCCACACTCGAGAATTGACATGCCACGGTCAGGGGATTCCCACCATGTCACCCAATCATCTATCCAAAACATCTGCAAGATGATGGTGAGCATTTGCAATGGCTTGGATGTTGTCAGTTAATGAATGGACAGCAGTCCTCTGAAGCCTCAGACCTTCTCTGTTGTGCCATTCAGCACATGCCTTGCCTCCATTACAGCCTGAAACATGTGTCTGGTGACTCCAGCTGATGTGTTTTGTCTCGCAGGGGCATGTTGGCCAGTGGTCCTCCTACAAGCAGCACTGGGCACATGTCTGTGTGGGGCATCACCAGTCAGTTGACTGGGATCATGGTGTGCAGGCACACCATCCATAGTCTCCACACTGCCCTGTTCCATGCTACCACCCACCAACGGTCCTTCCTCTATGGCCAGTGGTGATGGGGTATGTGTAGGCAGGGGAACTGTGTGCAAGGATGAGGGGGATACAGTTGGAATGGCAACCAGTGGCACAGATTCAGCCCCCTGACAACCCTGTCTGTGCTTCAATCATACTTTCTTCATCACTGCTAGAGTCTGTGGGGACACTAACATCAGGTGGACCACAGGAGGGCAATGCACCTACATCAACACCTGTGAGGAGAAGACAAGAGCTGTACATTATAAGTTATACCACACAGACACACACAGACACACAGAGACACATGCTATGGCACCCAACAGCATGCCACATACAGGTGATATTGCAGATAGCATTCAGCTTACACAATTATAGTGGTAGTTATCATACGTCCCTGAGCTGCACACAGCAGCATGCATGTGTTATAGCAGACAACATGCATCTTACACAATTATAGTGGTGGTTAGCATACATACCTGTATTGCACCATTTGTGTTAGTAGCTTATGCCCCATACCTGCAACACAATGCATGCACTATGCACCATTGCACCGCACTGCCATGGTGTGTGCAACATACACCACATGTTAACAGGCCATCGCTGACCTTTGTACATCTGCCACTGATGCTTTGTGTTGGCCACTGCCCCTATGTATGAGGACATGAACAGAAGGGTATGTCAACTGAATTCTATGTTTGCCTGAGGCCTAGCTGGCATATCTCCCCCAAAGCAATGCATGTCTGTTCAACATTATTCCGCCTACCCCTGAGCTGTGTTTACAGACATTGTGCATGTGGCTGTGCACACATGTTTGACATGGCTGCCCTACTTTGCAATGGTGCCACAGACCAGCACAGGTTTACGGTACACCGGCCTGATGTGTGTCGTATGACCTTGCCAATCACATGTGATATGACATGTCTTCTGCTGACATGTTGAATGACATGCATACATGTGTAACACAATGGTGTCCTTTCCAATCTACAGTACGGTAATGGTGTCCCACTACAGGGACATGTTATACTAACATTGGCCTTCAGCTGATGCAATGTTGTCTGTCTGCCTTAAAATATGCAGTGACATACTGCACATTGAGCTTATGTGCATAGCCATTGCAGGGCATCATGTGGCTTCACTATTGCTAAACAGTGTGAGTTACTGACCAGTTCATAGCCATGACTGTGTTCACATATAATACATATCTAATGTGGAATGTGACCCACGTCACTGAAGTGTATACACACTAAACCCTAATGTGGAATGTGTGACACAGGTCACAGAAGGGTATACGGATGACACCGCTGCACATCTGCAACCATATTACTGATGGCTGGCAACCACACATGGCTAACTCAGCAGTAGTCTATGTCCCACATGCCATCTGTTTACCTCACACACATGAGGAACAGGCATGACAGTGATGACTGACACCAGCAGGGTGAATGTACTGTATCTGTGGCCTGATGTGGTTGTATGTGTATGTTGTGCAGCACATGTATGTATTTGGATACTGTATAGGTGAATGCTTTCATGTCCTGACAGACTCAAGATGTTCAAGACATGTTATGTGGTGGTTTCATGTTATGCCTACACAAGCTGTGCACAGGCCTGTATGATGTTTAGTGTTTCACATCTGCAATATCATTATTACACAAAGGGAATAGTTGTATTGTGTTGAGCCAATATACAGCAGGGTGTACACACATGTACATCACTTCTACTGTGTGTGTGTTGCTTCATGTCTCTGGCCATCCTCCATGGCCATGTGTACACATGTTCTGTCCAATAGTTGTGATGGCCATCTATTTCACATGTCAGTGTTATCCCATATGGCATAAATCCATAGATGTCATATGTTCCACTGAGGACAGGGTTATGCAGACAAAGGGTGGTATGCATGGGATGTGAGACATCATGTTTTGCAGGATAGTTGAGCAGTGTTGCAGTCAGCCCACTACATGTCATGGACATGTCAGATAGCACATGGCATTGTGTGACATTCATAGTAAGGGTATACTCAACAAGGGTGTATCCTGTGGGCCAGTCATACTCCAGCTCCAACACATTTAGAGTGTGTGCATACATGTGCTCTCTGTACAGTACTGTTTGTATTCTCAACATGTGGAATGCTGATATGTAGTACCTGTCCCTACAGTGAACCACACCTCCACCATTGTATTCACAGTTGTCCACACATCTGACAATGACAGTTTGGAAGGTTTAGTGTAGGTGTTTCAAATAGTCTTCAATTGTTTCATATGGGTAACCACTGTGATGCACTGCAGGTCTGACCAGTGTCTATTAGCAGGACCACCATACATTATGTGTATGTGTGTTATGGCAGATAGCAAGAAATTAATATGATCTGTACATTATCAAGCCTGGTAAATAATAACAATCTCACCTGACACAGGCTGCTGTCGCTGCAAAATGTCAGAGGTACCTAAACAGGAGTGTCACAGCAGTAAGATCATTATCCACACCTGTGTGATAGCTACAGGATGCAACGTCCATCTTAGTACATAAGCCAGTACAATACACTATACTATGGAGTATGCACATCTGTGCATACATAGCGTAGCCGACTATAGTATGTGGCATGTGTGCATACGTGCCTTGCATATGATGTTACATTACATATTGTACAGTAACACATGTAACTATGTGAATTATAGTTGTGTTATATGTGCAGTACTGACTTACCAGGCAACTCCAGGCTCGGTGTTTGAGAGACACCTACCTCCACAATGCCAGCTAAAGCTTGTCGATGGAGGCCTGCAGGTGTCCCCAGGTTGGCCAGTAGCTCCTTGGTATGTGTGAGTGGGGGCTGGGTGAGTGCCCCCCCACCTGTTGCACCTTGTTCCCTTGTGATTGCATTAGCATGTGTTTCGCCTGTCTTATTAGGTTGGTGCAGTGTAGGTGCACCTGCTGATAGTTGCAATTGTGACCGCCAACATAATTTACCCTCCTGCAGAGTTCATCCCACAGGGTATCCCACTGCTGTGATTCCTGTGGCACATGGCTGAAGAGTGTTGAATGGTTGTCAAGGAGGTATGGGATGAGGGCCTCATCCTCCAAGCATGTGTACGCTGTCAGCCTGCTACGCAGTATACCTGGAAGATATAATGATGGAGACAGGTCACAGTAACTCACAGAGAAGTACAGAAGTACAGCTGAGCATACATGTGTATCACATTTATTAAGATTACAAATAAGTCTTTGCATCTACATGACACTAACACCACTGACATGTTTAAGTCACACACATTTGACACTTACTGGTGATGTGATGTTATCACCATATATGTGTGTGTCATGTGATGACATTGCTCATACTCCATGTGGATGTTGTCTTGATGTGGGCATGTCTGTTTGCTTGTACTGGTGTCTTTACCTTTTAGCACATGCCTGGATGTACTCACATTATTGCAATAGACCCTAATGCTGTGTATATGTCACATAGATAGTCATACATAGCCTTTAGGGAGGCGACCTGTGACCCTGCAGACTTGCTCACAGAATGTTTTACATGTATCTGTTTTGCCATATTCATCTACATGGCACTGTGCAGCTGTGTAGCATCCTGCCATGTGTTGCCTGTGTTGCACATGTGAAATACATGGGACAATAGCTAGCTTGATGGTATTTGCAGAGTTGGATATCAACTATAGTATGAATGGTCATAGTGAACTAGTAGGCTATATGCCCTGGGCTATTTATGAGCTTAGGCAGACAGGTTACCTAGCTGTAGGCAACAGACAGGTAAGTTTCAGTGGCCAGTTCAATCAGTGCCACAGAACTGATCTACAGGGTTACTGATATATTTGGAATGTGGTCATCACACCAAGTCACAGAGAGGGGCGATGTGCAACTTCACTGGGCAGGGATGCATAGTATGGCAAGAGTATGTAAAGTGTATGCGACAAGGATCTGTCAGGCATGTTGTGATCCTTGTACTAGAAAGGTGGATGTCCATGAAGTATGTGTTTATTTGGGATCAGGATGTGTTAAGTGTAGCACGTCCAACATCTCTGGGTTGGACATGGCTTTATTCAGGGTAGGCTGCATGCTACATACTGGAGCTAGGGATTGCGAAGGGCAGTGTAGGCCATCTACACATGGGAAATAACATTTAAAGGAAATATGTGATCTATTATGGGTCACATGAGTGTTGAGTATGGCTGAACAATTATCTCTATATTCATGGATGGAACCCTGTCATGATTAGAGGTGCCACATATGACTACCTGACTGGTGTGGTGAAGTAACTATCAAAGGAAAGACTACTGTCCAGCTGCATCCCATACACACACAGTTGCTATTACGTTGACCACTGCCTAGGTGGTAGTTCATGGGTACAGGATTTTTAACATAGGGGATGACAATGCAATACTTAGCTGTCAGATTGTAGCCATACGTCACACACCACCCATCTGAAACACAAAAGCCCTTCTGTATGTTGAATGCAGCACACATTGAGTCAATTATTGCTCCTAGTTCATAGTCATTTGCAAACATCAATAGGCAGATGCCTTCTGTGTTAGTCTGTATGGTATAGATAACAAAGAGGGGGAGTACCAGGAATGAACCCTGTATTACTGTGGCTGGCACTGATATGATGTGCGTTTATTAGTCAGACACCTTCTGTAGTGTTACTTCTGCCAGCTGTCCAGTTGCCAACCACTCCTGTGACATAGGAATATACACCTAGTTTACTGAGAGTAGCTGGAACACAGTATGGGTGATGATGTCCTAAGACCTGGCAGGGTCATGATATGCTATGTGAATCAACATTACTGTCATCTACATCTGTACGCAGTACATGAAATACGTTGATCACGGTTCATGGCCTTACAGACTAAACTCAGCAGGGTAGTAGTGCACAATTTCACATTATCAATGGTGTCTCCCCCTTTGTGGGGTGTGATAACTGTTGCTGTGCACCATTCAGTATGTACACTGCCTGACATGGAGCTATGACTGAACATGATGTGTATGTGGAGAGCTGATTGTTCTTACATTTGTGTAGGATACACCCTGGGATGTTGACAGGTCCCATGAAAGCTGCATGTATGGCTTTGGAGAGTGCAGCTTGTACCTGCATAGTTGTTATTACAGGGGCTCTGTAGTGTACATGGATATATAACTATGTGTACCTGTTGGGGGGGTGGGAGTGGGTTTAGGTTCTCCAAGACCCTATCTGGATGAACAGGTGCTATTTCTGTACGTGCAGTACTTCCCATGCCATGCCATAGTGCTGTGCAACACGCAGGTCTTGTCATTGCCATTACGATTAGTAACACAGCTATAGAATGCTCTGTGCTTGGCCTCATAATATGTAGCTGATTAGTTTCACAGTAGCTTTGTGTGGTTTTATATGGTGTATCTGCATCTTACAGAGGCTGACCAGGGATCACCTACACTCATGTGTTTTCACTCTTGCAACAAGTATTACCTTCTGTGGTACAGTTTAAAGCATGGTACCACCAGTTTGCCTTCTTGTTTGTGTTTGGTTGAATCTTGGTTCTGTTTCAATGGCACAATCACTGCACGTATGTGACTGCTTAAGGTTCATTTGTATAGGATTCAGCATTTGCACATGCATTGTCCATCTGCATGGGTGCCATTATAGTCACCACTTTGCTCTTAGGAAGCATAACATTGGCTTTGGAGACTATGTGTAGCATACTGTTAGTCCTGTTTGTGTGACTATTGTGATCCACGTCACTGGGGTTAGATGGAATCCAACATACATTGAGCGCAGGTGTTGGTAAATGAGGAGTCTTCCCAGTTCATAATGGAATAGTTGAGAGTAGCCATTATTATGGTTTTCTGTCTCAAACCTAATCTTCCTCATTATAACACATTATGACAGATGGGAAATCTGTGGCATGGTGGGTGATCTGTCGCAAGATGTAATTTGACTTCCACTTTGGCACAAAGGTAGTTGCTCAGCATAATGCATCTGAAGTTATGCAAGTGCAACTAGCGTGAGGGCGTACATATCCTTCAGGAATATGGACACACCTGCAGCTCGTATGTTCCTGGGCAAGAGGTGAGGTATGTGTTATAACATGGTCATGCAGGTGTGCTCTCCAGAGCATTGAAACATGTCTCAGCAACTGCACAGATATGTTCTCCATGTTAGGGATTGACATATGTGAGTCCATATAGTGTTTCTGGCATGTATCATTGTGTAGCGAGACCCGCAGTTTATTGCTTGGGTGTCCCTGTAACAGCAGTGGACCTTCACTTGAACTGTGCATGATGAAGGCACTATAGGGGAAGCATGAGCCCTAGGCAGTATCCAGATTCCCAGGGGTGACAGGTGCAGGCCCTGTCTGGCAAAGCATCATGGTCTGTCAACCATGTTATCCCAGGCAGACAGATACTGGATACCCTTTGACTTGCACCACTACATTAGACAACTGTGGAATACAGTCCTTTTGTCCCTGTACTGCAGTATTATTCTGGCCAATGGCAGAATGCTACTCAGGCTTTGGGACATACCTGCATGGGCTACAAGACCTGACAGTTCCTACATGTGTTTCCATGCAGTCCAGGCTACTGCATCACAGGTCCTGCACAACAACATGGAATATGCCCGAGCCACATGTATAGTTCAAAAGGTGATCTGAGTGTATGGGTATGTGGCTAATCATGGCAGACAGGAAGCTGATAGTATGTATGCCGTCATATAGGTTGGTGTGTAACATAGTGCTAGAGTTTGCATTCACAAATGAGTACTGTTGGGCATGTTTCCAGTCATGTGTTCTGAGGTGTGGCACAATTATGCAAACTATGTCATACAGTTTATGTATTTCATGGTCTGTCTCTTCCAGCTTGGGAGGTCACTTGCTTGGCCAGATACTTAGAAGCGTCTGTGAATGTGTGTGATTTCTGGTAGTGTGTGTGGGTGTCTTTACTGTGTTCTGGTAAGGGTATGTGTTTTTTGTGATGATGAGATGCATGTGTTAACCTACACCTCATGACTATCCAGTCCAGTCATGGCTGTAGACTGGACTGCCTTCCAGCTTAACCCTGTAGCTGCATCCCAGACAATGTGTAGGGTGTGGTGTTAGGTGGGTTTGGTAGTGTACATGGCATAGAGATTACATTCCCCCAGGATGGCCACATACACAAAGCTGACATTAGTAAACACCAGTAGCTGACTAGTGGACATGCCTGTATGAGCATTCAGTACTACAAGTACCAAGTACTGTATTTAGTTTACTTATTGCTTAAGAAGATGTTTTAGACAGTGATGCTCACATGTAAATATTTGTGTTATGGATGTGACAACACTGGCTATTACGGAAACATTGTAGCTACCTATTGCAGCAATCCTCCTCTGAAGAGCACATCACATCCTGATAGTTGATTACAGATGATGCAAGTGTCTACAGGTCTGTTTCCTTTTCTGGGTATATGCTCATATATCCACCAGGACCATGAGCTCTGTTGGGCACAGACACCCACTCCCCAAACAGACTCTGCTGCCACTATCAACATGATCAGGATATAATCAGATAGTGTGAGCCATCACCTATGAAGTGACTATTACACATGGGCAGCTGTCTCCTACATCTTACACTACTACTGAAGATGTTACACTGGAGTTAAAGATGATATGCAACTTGTTTCATTACCATTGCTGTGCACTACCTTACATACAGTATGTGCAAGCGACTGTTAGGTTGGCAATGAGAGGTTAGGCTACACAAACCTGGTAGTTCAACCAGTGTGTCTCTACTCTCAATATCCACTCTATGTAGGTGTGTACATAGCCCTTTGGCCCAGCCCTGTAACAAGGGTCACTACACATTTGCATAACATGTACACATGCACAGCTGTTATTGCTTGCAAATGATACTAGAGAGGTGGATATTACATGTGTTATGTGCATGGATAGTTATCTAGCTCTTTCAGTTATCTTTGCTATCATGCTGCTAAACTGTCAGATGACTATAAGTGATATGTATCCTGTTATTGAGTATTGTAATTGCCAATAGACATAACTACAGTTTGCATAACATAACAGAAATGCTATGTAGAATGGAATACAGATCTGCCTAAAATACTGTACATTACACAGTTATTGGCACAATATCCCACAATGCAAACCATATTTGCACACTAAGCCCACCTTTGACATGTTCATCTTACTTATACACCCATACATATGTTGACTGTTACAATATATCGACATATACTATCCCCTGTTATAGCACATACTTGTTGGACCAACCCTGACACTGACAGTGGCTGGAAGCGAATTGGTGAGTTCCAAGCCCATATCATCCCTTGTGGTGTATGAGGAGTTTTCCTTGTGACCTACAGCAATACACACATAGAATACTACAAGCGTTATTACTGCTCAACAATACATCACTACAAGATAGCTATTTCTACTATATGCATTGATTTCACTGTAATTCTTGCAGAAAAGGTACTACATACACAGACATACTACATGTTATACATGCCTTCTTAGTAATTGGAGGTGTTATTGACTAGTATAATACTCGTTTTTGGTTTGTCATTCAGTGTTTTGTACTGTCCTACAGGTAGATGCAGATGGTTTGAATGTGTGACAAGGTAACCTTTTATAGTTACAGATCAGTAACATGTGCTATCCCAATAACCAATTAGTGTTCCTAAGTAGCTAATCACATGCACATCAGCTGCACTGCTACTGCCTTAGCTAATAGCATAACAACAGTGGAGTATAACTGAGTACTCCGCTTGGGCCTTGTCCCTTTGCCATACTTGTGAGGAATACAGCCTGGAAGTGTTTGAAATCTATTGCAACACCTGTATGGAGACAAACAGTAATATACTATGTGTAATGCCTAGAAGATTTGGTCTAAATGTGAGTACTGCTGTTATATTTCTGAAAATTGCTACTTGTGCAATGTTTGTCTGTACCTAATACTTCTGCATATGTTTCATTCTGGCCAGGATGTTTGACCAGCTCAAGGCTGCATAGCTATGCATATAATGTTAGGGTGTTTACAGTGTGCTTACCAGACATATTTAGTTTGGTGTTTATGTGTATCATACTGTGCTGATAATCAGTACTCGGTAACACTTCCTGTTGTACAAACCTTTCAACCCTCTGAAACGGGATTAGTTCATACAAACCTTGTAACATCAGCAGCTGTTCAATTGTATAACAGCAATTATTTCACATAGGGCCATGTTAGTGTGTCTGTGTCCAGGTATGTTAAGGTTTCAGCAGATGTTGTGCAGTAGTTGAATAATTGGTTATGGTATGACAGTATGTATTGATGTAATTATTCTGGTTGTGGGGTAGATGTTGGTGGGTGTAAATAGCACATGCAGGTGTGTAGGAACTCCTTTTATACAACTTCGATATGTGTGTGGGTGTCCTTTCCCTTTGTAAATACCTATCAATTAGTGAACTAATACTATGGTAATTGCAGGCTGATTCATTTAGGCACTCTTAAATGCTTCCTGTATAACATGCAGGTACTGTTAGTCCTTGAATCCTTTTGGCAATACATCGGAATGTAATAAAGTTTTGCTAAATAAAAGCTGTCTGTGTATTTCTGTCATGGATATTTGCAGTCATTGCAGTTGTGTTGGTAACTGTGTCCATATAACATATTTGTAATAGTGTATTGGCATATACTCTTTATATGTTATGTTCATATTGTTTGGGGGGGGTGGAATGTGTGATTGCTATGGTCCATGTTATACTCAGATATGAACACTTTGGATGCTGTCTACACACATGTATGTATGTGTGTATATATATATATATATATATATATATATATATATATATATATATATATATATATATATATATATATATATATATCTATATCTATATATATATATATATATATATATATATACATATATATATATATATGTATATCCACACAGTAGAAACGTAAGGATCCAAGGACAGCAGATAATCCAAGTAAAACTTTCCTTTAATATAGGACAACTAAGAACAAAGACATAAGCGCTTTCGTAGCAGTGCTACTTCATCAGATGTATCATACATCTGATGAAGTAGCACCGCCACGCTGTTTTGTTCTTAGTTGTCCCATATTAAAGTTTTACTTGATTATCTGCTGTCCTTGATCCTTATTCTCTGTGGATTACAATTTACTTTCTGGATTCAAGAACTGGTTGGGTATTGTGGACTGTGTCCTAAATAAATATATGTGCATATGTATATAGATATAATATATAATAAGTATTATTGCATATGTTTATCTGTACCTCTATAGATGTGTAGATGTTTTTAACCTATTTATATATCTACATATATATATATATATATATATATATATATATATATATATATATATATATGTAGAGCTGTATATATCGACATGTCTCTCTCTCTCTCTCTCTCTATATATATATATATATATATATATATATATATATATATATATATATATATATATATATATATATATATATATATATCTGAGCATATACCTTTCATTGGGTACATGGCTTGTTGTCCTATTTCAGCACATTCCTCCCTTTTGGGTTTTAACCTGTCTGCATACACAACTGGGATAGTTACATTTCAGGTAGCTTAGTGGTAGGTTACTCTGAGGATGGAATACATAGTTGCGGGTTCTAATCTTGGAAGGTGTTATTATTTTACTTCTCAGAGTAGGCACTGGTAGAGAAAGTGTGAATAACACACATTTAAGCGGTTGTAAGCAGGTTTGCCCATGGTCTGCGCGACATTAAGCAAAGGTTAAACCTATGAAGCGCTTCTCAGTTTACCATGTTTACTGTCACGCAAACCCGTGGAAACCCGCTTACAACTGCTTAAAAGTGCTTTAATCCACCTGCATCCAACAGCCCTTATTCTGGCCCTCAAAATAACTTAACAGCCCTTGCAGGTCTTGAACCCGGGACCATGAACACCACAGTTACTGACTTTACCACTAAGGCATCTGAGATGCATCTGAGATATGTACAAATGTTATGGTGTTTAGAATATACATTTTACTACAGGCATTCCTCATTACTAAAAACAAATGTGAGAGGTGGTGTACATATGTCTGATACATGTTAATGTTCATATGTTTGTGAAATTAGGTGTTGCGGTGTGACATGACAGGGTGTATTAAGAATGAGAAAGGTTCTTGTTTTGTGTCCTTTTTATATTGTCCACATACTCCATGTATACCCCTCCAGTTCACTTATTGAATATCCAGCCCAGGCTCTGAATGATGCATGATTTCATTACACATCATTCCTCCCCCACCCCAATCTTCACATACACAACAACCATCCCTTCTATGGTGAATTAGGTTAATATTAATACTTATAATACCAGAGCTGCATGTGTTTTGTGTACACTTCAATTCCTTTATATTGCTTCTGTGTCACGAAGTGTGTTCATAAATGTTTATATATATGGCTATTGATGTAACTGTATAATATATATATATATATATATATATATATATATATATATATATATATGTATATATATATCGTATTAATTTGTATCAATAATATATATGTAGACTTGTATGCGTTGGTTCACAAACTACAGTACATTACAATGTACTGTAGATATGTACACAAAGTGACTGTCCCATTTGTGGTCATTACAGTGGAATGCATATGGTATAAGGTGTAGTCTAAAGACCGTGAAACATGTATACACCTCAGATGGCTTAGTGGTAAGTCCCATGACTATAGTGTGCATGATCCAGGGTACAACACCTGCGATGCTTTACAAATGTTTTTTCCTCAAGAATAAGGCTCATATAAGCAGTTGTAAGCATGTTTAAAAGTGTTTGTGTGAAATTATAGCAGCGGTTAAACACAGTTAAACAAAATTTGTAACATATAACCTGTGAGCGCAAACACGGCCACATCCGCTAACTACTCAGGATATATACATGTCAGTGAAGTAACATCTCACTATGTGCTTACATAACATTACATTCTCTGTTGACTGTACTCTCCAGCACACATGGGTTTATATGGGCGTTTCGAATGTTTATTATACAGATGATTACTACCTATATATGCAAGCTGTGTTTAAGGTATAATTTTTAACATGATAAACATGACTTTATTGGGATTGGGACCTTGAATGCACAGATACTATGCAGATGCTGTAACCATTACACTACTGACATTAACGTTGCTTCTGCCTATTTCCTATTTAGATGATTTCTATGTGTAAGCTAAGCTAAGCAAAGGGAGGAGGCCCCCAAACCCACTGAGCTTCACTTACTCTTGAAATAACAACAGATAACAAATGTAATGTGAGACAATACATTACATTCCTAACTACATTAGGCATAGCCCCTCACTGGCATACTTCAAGGGAAACCTTGTTGTGTGAATGGGTAACAGAATATACATCCCTGCAATCGTGTGTCCCAGAACCATGCACCCAGGGGGTGAGGGAGCCCGTCCAGTTTGATAACTGCAAGACCTGTTGGGGAAATTGAATGGTGTTGAATTGTCACATTAACATGCCTTCTTTAGATCACTAAGTGCCCCTATCACCCTCCACCACCCCAGTCTTCAACACCTTCCGGCAACTCTGCTTGGAATTGCTTCATTGGCTATGCTTGACAGAGGCTCATTTACTTCATCAATGATGCAGAGAAAGTCAACACACTGTAGTTATGGTTCTAATTGCCCCTGGTCAGATAGGTAGTAGGCTATCTGTGAACCTCTAAAGTGCAGGCCATCATAGCCATAATATGTGAATAAACAGACTTTTAGATCACAATATACAGCGAGAAATCACCATGTAGTCAGGAAACAGTTAAGTACAGGAAGAACATACAGAACACTGATAATTAGTCACTCCAAAAACCTATCTTGGAAGCTAGAAGACTTGTATAGGTTTAAGCATTTCTATTGCTTACCAGTAGGTTACATACAGGAGAGATGAGAAACAAGCACAGATGGGAGACATGCATGCAACAATACCATACCAGCTTATGTGTCAGCCTTAGGCTTTGAAATACTGGCCAAGGCTATTGGCACCCCTATGGTGCCTATTTTAGGAGAGTCTCAAAGGTGAATACCAGCTCCGTAAACAGCACAATAGCAGAATCAATGAGGGTTATGCTACTCAACACCGGGGGTTGTGATCACAACATGTATGCACTCACAGCACTCCTCAGGATGGACAACGTCAACATCTGTGCAGTAACTGAGACTTGTCTTAAGGCTCCTGAGAGCACACCAGCACTACCAGACTACAACCCATACCACACATTTCAGCCACAGAACATGGACTGACACAGAAATGGAGGGGGTGTATCCATATTCATCAGGGATACCTACACCTCCAGGATAGTGGGGCAGCATGATACCTCTGAGATCATCCATGTGCAGCTAACATCAGCCACAACTGCAATGTAAACTGTGTCCTGCAACAGATCACCCTCCATAACCCAGGACCACCACTCCACCTACCTGGAGACAGTGGAAAACATGACACTCCTAACGCACACCCTAGCATTGGTCGATGTCAACTACCCTACCATTAACTGGGAAACTTACTCAAATAGTCACTTCCAGGCCCAGCGCTTCCTAGAATTTATCACCTCTAATGCCCTGTATCAGGTTGTATCCTCCCTAACGAGGGGTGGAAACATACTAGAAATGGTCATCACCAACATGGGCAACAGGTGCACCACATCAGAGGTTAACCCATCACTGGTTAGATCTGACCATGAACTATTTACTGTTTCCACACCCATACATCTCCCCCACCCATGGAAACCACAGTGTATACCTTTCCTACAGCTAAATTTACACTACTAGTGACAGGGGTGGGGGGTTTTGCAGCCCCCATGCTAAGGGGAAACACTGCTCAAGATACAGACAGATTTACAAATGCAGTCTATAAGCACCTACATGGATGTATGGATCATGTCATCACTGGTAAACCAAGACTCACTCCTCCTAGACAAGGACACCAGTCTGGTGGACCCCTGCAATAAACAGGTTATACTACAGAAGTAGGACAGTGGTCCAGACAAAGCGCAAATCCCACGAAGGGCAGACATCCATGACCACTATTAGTATGATACGTAGGTCCCTCATGACATCATCCAAGGCTAACATCAGCAGGAAAATATGCAAGGATTCGAAAGATAACCACAAAGCCTTCTTTGGCTATGTCAAGGATCTAAGTGGTGACACACAGATTTGCACTGCGCCAGTGAAATATAGCACAAAATATGCTGACCCTACTGATATTGCCAACATCCTTGCAGATACATTCAGTGCATATTTCACCCCGAAAAGAGCCCACGACACTACCCAAAAGGTACAGTATCCCACACATCAGAGACACACAGGTGGAAATGGCCCTCTCTAACAGCAGAACACAGCATCAGTGGAGGCAGATGTTGTCCCAGACTGCATCTTGCAAACAGTGCAAGACAACCTGACCCTCCCCCACCTAATTAAGCTTTTCAACCTCAGCTTCTCCACAGGCTACATGCCCATACAATGGCTCGTGACAATGGTTATTCCACTCCATCAAGGTGGAATCACAGCTGACCATGGTAACTACCACCCCATAAGCCTGACTAGCCTGGTCTGCAATGGTATGGATCACATCCTCATGGCACTCATTAACAAAGACATTGGTAACCTCCAAACACATGACCCAAACCAGGTCAGCTTGGTTGAGTGCAGTTTATGCCTACTGAACCTGTTTGACATCTTACATACAGTCACCAAGACATTAGATGATGGGAGAGGTGGTTCACACATACTATTTGGACCTCACTAAGGCTTTTGACACCATGCCCCACTCAGGTATTATTGATAAACACACCAGCCTATACATACACCCATACATCACAGGTTGGGTTGTCAACGGACTTACACACAGAACCCACATGGTACGACTAGCGATCTCCAGGCCCAACTCTTGACCAGTCATGACTGGTGTCCCACAGAACTCAGTCCTGGGATTCCTACTGTTTGGTATATACTTCTCAGAGATATAGGCAAACACAGGTGGACTATGGCAGACCATGTTTGGTGATGACTGTGAACTGGGAGCCATGAATGATAGTCCAGCTGACACAGACATCCCTCAAGAGGCCTCACAGAGACCTACACAGGGTGTCAACGTCATGGTCTCCAGCCAAGTGCCACTAACTGCATGGTCATTCCATTGTGGAATATTAAGCATCCACATATTAACACATAAGTGGCAGCCACCTTAATACGGACGAGGTAATGGGGTATCTGGGGACTAAGGTAGATAGTGATCCCCCTTTGACAATCATATCTCCAAAGTTGTTAGGACATCCTTCTATGTAGGCCATCTGATTACTAAAGGGTTCCCATCTAGACATACTGGGGTTATAGAGCCCCTTTACTCATCAGTCCCATCATAGGGTATAATAACCCATTTGGGCTGTACCTCAGAAGACACTTCTAACAGCTGGAAGGTCCACGAATGTACCTCACCAAGGGGATTACTGGCCTTAAACATATGCTCTATGCAGCCAGACTGAATAAACTTCTGCTTTACTCAGTGGCATCTCGTTTACCCAGAGATGATCTCTGCTGGCCAACACAGCCATGTCGAACTCAGGCTTAATGGATATGCTCTACCTATGGGAATCCATGTCACAGTGAGCCACACACTGTAGTGAGCTGAACCTTGTCACAACAAAAACTGGAAGATGCTGGAGGGACGGATTCCTGTCACAGACACTCCCCATACTTTGGAACAACATCCCTAACTGCATTATACAGAGCCCCTCACTAACACTGCAAGAGAAACCTTGAAGAGTGGATGGGGAACAGTAGATGGACCCCAGGAATCCTGCCATTGGCTCTGCTCCACAGAGGGACAGTTAATGAATCAATAGAGTAGCAAAAGCTGACACATTTTGGCTAGGCTTATGAATGGCCTCTGGCAGTTGGCCAAGTACCTACCTATGAACCTATACATACAGCATCAGCACATGCTGGTAGCTTAATTTATTGTTCACGTGTTGACTTACCTTGTGCCAATGGCAGTTGTGTGTGCAATAGTTTAGGGCTGCCTATGTTGGATGCACACAGTAGACTGCCTATACATGACAATTTACAGGTAGTCTTGTGTGTGTGTCATCCATTTTTACTGTGTGTGTAGGTGGAGAAAGGTGTCAGTCTCTAGGTGTCTACACTGTCAGTGTGCATGCTATATGTTCCCTCCTTGCCAAGGCATGGGCATACTGGGCACGCCTCCATCTGCCTACTGGGGCTGGCTCAGGGTGTTCATGGTCTGAGTACCTCTGTGCCTGTGGGGCCCTTGAGAATGGTGGTGGACTGTGAGGGCCTTCACCATTCTGTCCCTGCTGCAGCTGTTTCCACAGGATCATATTGTGTAGCATGGCACATACTATGAAGATGTGGGCACACGTGCCTGGAGAGTACTACATGGCTTCACCAGATATGTCCAAGCAATGGAACTGTGATTTCAGCATCCCAAACACATGCTCTATGATGATTCTGGTTTCTGCGTTTGCCTCATTATGGCATTCCTGCATGGGTGTGTGTGCATTTCTGATGGGAGTCATCATCCACGGTTCCAGTACATAACCAGTATCCCCCACCAGTTTGCCATTTGGGATGTCCCCCCTGGCAAATAATTGATACAGCTGTGAGGCATGCCAGATGTGGGAGTCGTGATAGCTTCCAGGGCTGCAGCACACACATCCATGATAATGCCCTGGGCATTGCACACGAACTGGCAGTTGACGGAGGGGTACCCCTTGTGGTTTATGTAGCACCTATCCTGCTCACTGGGTGGTGACTTGATGTGTATGTGCATGCAGTCTATTGCACCCAGTACCTCCGGGTATTCTACCACATGGTGTAAGAGACGCATATTGCTGGTCAACTCCTCCTACATTCAAGGGAAGTATATGTGCTCATTGGCATGTGGTAACTTGGCATCCAGGAACTGGTGTAGTACCCTGGATGCTGATGCCTGTGAGATTCCCATGATATCCCCAGTTGGTCTTTGAAAGGTACCTGTAGCTAGTATTCTCAGGCTTACACATACTTTTGTATCCACTGGGATGGGTTCCCCTCTGTTTGTTCTGGCTCTGAGGCATGGCCGGCATAGCTCCACAAGTTGCTGTATGATGTCCCTGTCCACCCTGTAATGCTCTACTATCTCCAGATCATGTAGCTCCTGGTAGGTTACCCTGGGTCTGAACACTCTCCTCCTCCTCTGGTGTCTGAGGTGGTTGTGTGCATCATCCTCCACACCACCTTCAGTCTCCAACTTATGCTGGTGGATCAAAGCTATGGCAGCCCCTAACATGTACATACTAAAAGTTCCCTGTCTGTATACACCACTGGTGGAGAGTGTATGGGAATACACAAATGTGTGTGAGGTGCTTTCACACTTTATACTATTGTGCTATGGATGCTGCTGATGTCAGTGGGTGTGTATGAGCTATTCCAGCTGCAGAGTATCTTAATTATGGGTTTTACAATGAGTACTGTAAGTGTGGGGCCTTTACTGTGGAGTTATGCTTGCCTGCCTTGATTAATCTGTTGCCCTTTAATTCACTTTTAAACCTGGATCCCCTCCCATTATTAGGCATGCATCTACCTGCCATCTTTCTTCTTTTGTACTTTCCCTACCCAGTCATGGCAAAATTTCTCTTGTAGCTGATATACTGCAAATCGGCTTTGTTCTGCTTTGACACTTTACTGTTTTCTTTGCAGTACAGCCCCTCCCATTTCCTATTCTGCAGGTAGCTGCTTGCAGCCTTGTTAGCTGTTGTCAATGGCCCACATAGGCTCCTAGGTGTTAATTAATCATTTGTACTCCAATTTCCCTGCTGCAGCATTTCCTTATTTCTTTCCTATATCCTTCCTGTTTCAGCTGCAGTGCACGCCGCGCAAACCCATTTACCGGGTTTACACACGGTTTCATCTTCGTTCACATGCATACTCTGTTACCTTGTGTACTCTCAGCTAAGCAAAGCTATGGCCAGTTCAACACACCCCTATCCTGCAACTTTGCCTAGCTAGGGTCAAACCGGTTTAGCAATGCTCTAATGTGCTTACAGCAATGGTGACACGCACCTCTCTTGATGTCATCTTTATCTCAAGGGCACACCTCGGTGTTATAATGCTATGCTGTGTGGTGCATCCTTACACCAGCGGGGAATATGTGATTCACTATTACTCCTTTCATTTGCATGGCATTGCCTACTAATTCTTAGCTACCGCGAATAACACTGTCACAGTCCCTTAGCAACCCTTGCGCCATAGTATGGTGTAGCATGTCTGCCATTGACTATTATGGGGAAATCATGATATATGTTACATTGCAGTTTTATTCTATATTTTTATATTTTCCATGCAATCCCCTTTGCGAGCCGCTGCCCTGCGCTTCCACGTCGCGATAGTGCAACTATATATATTAAATGTTAATTTTATATTTTGTACATGTTTTTTATGCCAATGGCTATATATTTATCCATTGGCATATATTAACAATATAATACATGTGTTTGGTCAGCTGTTATGGCTCCAATTTTATTTTGTAAAAATGTAATCCGTTTTCTACAGTTTACATTTCTGCATGTTTGCACTACATCTGCACCATTTTCTGGATCGCTACATACCCTCATTTGCATGCTACACTGCTGCACATGGGGTAATTAGCATACAGGGCCTGGGAGTTGTGCGCGCGTAGCGTACGCAGGTAGTGCACGTGGGAACAGCTCATACCTGGATCGCTTGGCGGCCATATTTGGTGTTTGAACGCCAATGCTACACCTGCACCTGGCACAAGCTTTATGAATCCTGGGGAATGAGAGCACAAAGGCCCCAAATAATGGACAGATTTTAAATGTTGTTCTTATAAACTCAGAAAGTTACAAAACAACAATGCATTTCTGAAGGATATGTGTCTTCAATCTTTAGTGATTTGACATACAGCCACACATTATTTGAGGAACAAATTAAAAATAGTTGGCAAAAGTCTGGGCATTCTTCAAAAATTTGGACAGTTGACAGGTAGGGTAATGGTAAGTGATATAATTCACCTCTTGTAAGCAATTTAGACTGGTTTACACTCACTATGATGAAGCTAGCCCTGATGCTTATATTGCTGTAAGTATTTTTTGTTGACAAAATGAACTATATTGGATAACACAGTAAGGAAAACATAGTCACTGTTTACTATCTCTTGAAATGGGTTAAAATTACATGTGGAAAATTATGCACTGCACATGCAAGAGATGAATACTGTTTGACTGGCACAGAACAATATATTTATATCTCAAAGTTCTCTCACTAACATAATGCTAAAGGTACTCATCCACTGAAAAGATATAGTATCTCACATGACATATCCTGGGTTAAGAAAGTTAATCAAATCACAATTATATAACAGACTAAAGTGACAAATAAAAATGTAATCTCGTTAGAATAATGACAGTTGCTTGCTGGCTTTTAACACATGCTTCACTTTCATGGGTGAACAGGCCATCTCTTGCTGGCCAATGTTTCTGTTGCCAATAACACAGTCCTAGGCCTAAGGACGTCACAAAATGATTGCTGTGAACAGCAGATGCATGTTTTTTGGCTAAGACATCATTTTTGAGAACAGAAGTGCCATCTGTGCACAGGGAGTGACACATTCAAAAATAAAATAATAGATTTATAATATAGTACATGGGAAGAAGCAACTAATTTCATCAAACCTGCAGCGCAATGTTTTGTCAAGTTCAACCTAATGCAGAACATACTGAATTCAAATATAATGATAACCAGGAAATGTTAGTCTGCTGCAAACAACTTTTCCGCTCCAAAGTCAAATTTTAGTCAAGAGCAAATTCAAAGGTTGGGCATGGTAAAACAGAGTCCTAAACATTTGATTTTTTCCCCCAGAATACAGAAATGTAAATAAATTAAAAAATAGGTTGTGTGTCAACTTGAAACAATGCAGCAGACCAGCATACCAGTTTTGAGTAGATTCCCAGTCACTCAGGTCTGAGCTCATCTCCTACAGTTCTATCCCTGACACCTCAGTATGTGATTTCTCTGTACGTTGTATCTCTACATAGACATCTCTGCCAGGATCCATAACACCGGATGTCCCATTATTCAGAGTAAGTATTCATATAATATATAACCACATTGCAATTTTTTTCTTTTACCATTACTAACTGAAATAGCATTGGCTTTTCATTTGTGTGAAAATCTAGGTATTAGCACTAGTCCCTGCTTTACCCATTCGTGAACCTGTGCAGAACATTTTCATAAGCATGTGTCATAAAATATTGTGGTATATTCTAGAACTTCCTGCCACTCCTGCTGCTGTATTCCATTTATTTATTTACATTTACTTGATTTTTTATTGCATTTATTGGGAAGAATTCAGGCAGGACAGACTAGCTGATATGGGATAGCATAGGCTAGAATAACTTAGATAAGAAGAATGGGGCAGGATGGATGAAAATGAGATGGTTCTGGAACAGAGGCAGACCATTTAAGAGCCACTTATTATAGCAGGCTTTGTACTCCGATGAAAATTACAGGAACAGTTACAGATACACTGAGACAGTGTTGAGAAATACAGGAAGCCCAAATTTAAAGAGGTTAGCATAATGGTTAAGATACTTACCTTATAGACACAAGGTGCAGGGTTTGATTCTCACCTGGTTTAATTAGCTAGGCTTAAAATGACCCCCAAGGGCAATTAGTCTAGCACTAGCCTAGGAACTGTATAAAACTGATAAGGCCCCTCCAGAACGTGATAAGATCAGACCATCCAGTGGAAGTTAGTATGCACTGGGGGGGCATCAATCATAAGGCATGGGGGGGGGCATCAATCATATGGCAATAGGGGGGGGGCATCAATCATATGGCAATAACTTTTGGCCAAGCCCTGTAAAATGGGGTTGGAGAAGTAAAAGTATATATAAAAAGCTACTAAGAAGAAATGAGAATCACATTTAACTTATATATTTATACAATAGGTGGGTAAGTCAAATGGCTCTTTGTGTACTGCCATAACTCAGTCCACAACCCTAAGGAAAAATGTAACTTGTATTAACAGTTTAGTGTGTCCAAAATTGTTTTGGAAGGTGGTACAAAATGAGAAGTCCTAGAGAAAAGAGAAGCAGACAAAGAAAGAATATGTTGTCTCTACTAGGACTGCAAAAAATTGTCAGGAATAGGCCCTGACACTGTGAGAAAATGTCTTAACCACAGTGTCACAAAACTACCCAAGCTTTGCCTGGTTCACCATAGTCTCAACAAAATAGTAACATGGTGACTAGAGCAAGGATGCTAAACTTTAGGATAGCTGGCTTTGGCAAAATAGATTTGAGCTTTGGATGAGCGATAAGAAATTATAAGAAAAGTCATTTTGAAAGAACAACAGATAATAGCCGACTGTCATCTTGCAGGGAAAAATGCCTTTTTGCAAAGCAAATGATCAAAAATAAAATATATGGTTTCTATGTCTCATTCTCAAGTGAGTTTTAAGGTATATAAGAAAATAAGAATGAAAATTATAGCATTTATGATGTATGTTAAAGCTCAAAGGAAACAACCCAGAGCACAATCTAGTAGACATTTTTTAGCAAATTAACATTTAGTGTATAGCAGGTATATCAGCAAAAGAATAAGAGGATTGTATTGTGGAGGTGGTTATAAGGCGAATAAAAACAAGGTGTATGAGGAAAGGGCAGAGAAACAGAAGAGCAGAGGCTTGGAAACAAATGGTAAAGGCTGAATGAAAAAAAACAAAGCAAGAAGTATTTCTTATTTGTGATTGGGGAGTGCCTCATTCACTGTTGGTGGATATGATAAAGCTGATGAGCCTTGTGCAGTTTCACCTCACAAATTGCAATTACTATGGAGTCTAAGAAGCATGTCATGTATTAGGAAGGGACAGTGAACAGACAAACTGGTATAGGAGATGAAGTTATGAGAAACTGATCAGTAATTCACAGGGAATAGTAGACCTGACTCTTATCTGAGGAAAGCCAAAGAATTAGGGTGTATGTTGGGTCATAATGAGTAAACTTAGGTGCTGATAAAGGAAACTAAAAGATATCATTGTAGGTTTTATCGCATCTGTAGAGTTAGGATGACAAAGCAGATTTGGACACTAGACGATTATATGAAGACATAGAATGGTACAATACCGCATTAATAATTATAAAGGCTGGTATGGCATACACAGACAGAGAGCACTGTATTAAAATAATAATGAAAAAAAGCATAAACTTCCATATAAAATGCTGCAGCAAATGTTTAAAATGTAATGACAGACAAACTAATAAACACAAGAATGCTCAGTTGTTAAAACAATGCCTGTAGCTGCTGATATCTGTTGATATCTTAAAGCTAAAATACCAAAGCTGTATTAAGAAAAGTATTCATTGACCCTGTATCTGTGTGAACATAATGATCTTTGTGCTTATTCTTACATTTGTGGGCTTATTTGGCTCAGTTTCATCTATTTACAGTCTGCTTGGGGTTTTGTGTAGTACAACTTTCAGTTGTGGCTAGGAGGAAAGGTTCACTAATAACAAAGGTGTGTAATTGTTACATGGGAATTTGAAACTGTCGTGGCTCATTTAGAAATTTTTGCCACAGGCAGTTTATTTATTTAATGTAAAGGGATATATATTTACATTTACAGGTTAAATAAATATTGCAGCTGCCTTAAATAGGGTTGCTACAAGAAATTTATTTAATTAATTTATAAAGTAAAGAGACATATATTTACATATAAATATAAATAAGGTACTCCAACTTGGGTGGCCTCACTTGCCCTTCCAGTGTATGTACAAATGGTAGGCACTACAAGTATACCTAAGTAAATACTCATAATGTCACTTAAGAGTTATGTTGCATTAAAACTAAAAATTAAGGCTTTATTTGTTATTGGTTGCTATGCTAAGCACATAAGCTAATTAAAATGATTAGTTATGCTGAACATAACACAACTTTTAAAAATAAAATGATTTCAGGTACTAGATGACTAGCCATGGGACCCCTTGGAGCTATGGGTCATGAGCAACTACCATAATTACCCTTACGATAATTTGCCACCGTTTATAGAGTGAGAACTTGGCAGGTTATGTTTTTCATACATGGTGATATGAAGACTTTTTATGGAAGCACATTGAGAACCCTTCACTACCTACAATTAACCAAAGTACAAATTACCATTAAAATAATAAAAGTTTTAGTGAGCATAATTATTCTATCATTAGTGTGCTATAGTTATGTTAGCAAATCCTGAATTAAAAGATGCTGGCAACTTTATTATATATTTAAGGGCTATATTTAGCGTTGTTGCCTCACAGTTAGATGTTGCCCATTTGATTCTCAGTTTAGAACGTCTTCTGTGTGGCGACATGCGTAAATGGGCATTCCTTCATTAGGCCCGGCAAGCCAGTACGTAAAAATCTACTGCCAATCATTAGCAGATCGAAGTTCCGCTGTGGCGACCCCTAACCGGGAAAAGCCGAAAGACACAACATTTAAAACCAGTCCCTGTTTTTGGGACTTTGTCCTTTGTTATTTTTTATTTTTTTCCATAATTAATGCACAAACAGATTGAGGGAGATTATTTTTTTATCTCACTCGGGAGAAACAAACACAGCAAAGTGTCTCTAACAGCTTGTTGTGAATGGAAATTGTTTATGGATGAAAGTAACTTACCCTTTTGCTGTTTGAGTAGTTTAAGCAGTCTGGTATTGCATAACAAGTGTGCATCTGTGCTTAATTAGTTGTACTACTGTATTGTGCTACTATGTATTTGTGTGAAATAAGCTTGAAATCCATTATTACATCACTATTTATTTATTAATTACATTGACTGTTTGTTGAAAAGACTGACTGACCCTGCTGTCATGATCAAGTTAAATGGTTGTTAGTTGGGCTTTAATAAGTTGAAATACTTTCTTTTAACCATTTTATCATAATGTAATATTTGAGGTGTAAATAGTCAGTTGAAATTAATGGGTATGGACATCAGTAGATTATAATGACATCATAATGAGATTTCTTTTATGGTTGAAATGTTCTGAAATGGGTATTTTTTTTTTTTTATCATTGGTTAGCAAATTTTGTTTCACTTCTTGCTGGAAAATTTTCAAGGACACTCAAATTTAAAACAGCAACAGCCATGCTTCTTTTAATAAACAATACATTTAATTTAAACAATGTGGTAAGTGGATCTTCTTCTTCTTCTTCTTTCGGCTGCTCCCGTTAGGGGTTGCCACAGCAGATCAACTGTTTCCATTTCTTCCTGTCCTCTGCATCTTGCTCTGTCACACCAACCACCTGCATGTCCTCTCTCACCACATCCATAAACCTTATCTTAGGCCTTCCTCTTTTCCTTTTACCTGGCAGCTTCATCCTTAGCATCTTTTCCCCAATATATTCTGCATCCCTCCTCAGCACATGTCCAAACTAATGTAATTGTGCCTCTCTGGCTTTGTATCCAAACCTTCCAACCTGGGCTGACCCTCTAATATACTTATTCCTAATCCTAATGCCTCAGCTACATGTTTTGCAAGGGCATTCAGTATGTTTTTTAGATATCGCATAAATATGCTCAGAATGTAAACATTACCACTCTCATATCTCGGGTCGCCCTTCTTCTGGTTAGAGGCATAGCCCATTAGTAGCCAAGACAGGTGACGTTGTGGCGTTTCTGACTCTGGCGTTAAAGAAATGGAACTGTTTGACCCATGATGAGCAGCATGGGATGGTGCATGGCATGGATGCAAAACCTTTAGTGAGTGGTGGTGGTGGTTGTTCTTGTTCCGTGAATCTCTTGGCCAGGAGAAAACCGGGACTGAGAGAAATCTGAAGTCCTAATCCTGTCCATCCTTGTCACACCCAGTGCAAATCTTAACATCTTCACCTCTGCCACGTCAAGCTCTGACTCCTGCCTTTTTGTCAGTGCCACTGTCTCCAACCCATATAACATAGCTGGTCTCACTACCCTCTTGTAGACCTTCCCTTTCACTCTTACTGGTACTCGTCTGTCACAAATCACTCCTGAGACTCTTCTCCACCCACTCCATCCTGCCTGTACTCTCTTCTTCACCTCTCTTCCACACTCACCATTGCTCTGAACTGTTGATCCCAAGTACTTAAACTCATCCACCTTCGCCACCTCTACTACCTGCATCCTCACTATTCCTCTATCCTCCCTCTCATTTATACACATATATTGTCCGATGTACTTTCCACTAGCCTAGTTTTTGCAGTCGCTGGTGCAACTTGTCAGCCAAAGTCGAAGTAGATGCCCGGGGGCCGAGGACCTGTGGGACAATTTTACACACCACAGACCGCTTGGAGTCTGACATAGCGCCCAGCAACTCTACTCCTGTGGGTTCTGTCCTACATTTAAGCTGGTAAGCTTTTTAACATACCAGTGGGGTATTGTGTCGCAAAGCCTTTTCAACTAGACTTGTAAAGCTTATGGGGTGTAATTACCCAGGTCCGTAGAGGCACGCCTTTGTGGAGTGGGACCACAGTTGCCGTATGCCACTCCTTGGGCGCATATCCTGTGGTAAGGCTTTAGGGGAGAGGGGTGAAGTTTGCACTGAACCTGTCTGCCTGTATGTTGGCACTGTCTTAGTCCTGCTGACCTTCATTCCTCTTCTCTCTAGAGCATATCTCCACCTCTTCAGGGTCTCCTTCACCTGTTCCTTACTCTCACTACAGATCACAATGTCATCTGCAAACATTATAGTCCACGGAGACTCCTGTCTGATCTCGTCTGTCAACCTGTCCATCACCATTGCAAATAAGAAAGGGCTCAGAGCTGATCCTTGATGTAATCCCACCTCCACCTTAAACACATCCATCACTCCCATAGCAGCCCTCACTGCTGTCACACTACCATCGTACATATCCTGTACCACTCTTACATCCTTCTCTGACACTCCCGACTTCCTCATACAATACCACAACCCCTCTCTAGGCACCCTGTCATATGCTTTCTCTAAATCCACAAAGACACAATCCAACTCCTTCTGACCTTCTCTGTACTTCTCCATTAACACTCTCAGAGCAAACATTGCATCTGTAGTGCTCTTTCCTGGCATGAAACCATACTGTTGATCACTAATCATCACCTCCCTTCTTAACCTAGCTTCCACTATTCTTTCCCATAACTTCATGCTGTGACTGATCAGTTTAATCCCTCTGTAGTTACTACAGCTCTGCACATCACCCTTATTCTTAAAAATCGGCACTAAAACACTTTTTCTCCATTCCTCAGGCATCCTCTCACTTTCCAAGATTTCATTAAACAATCTAGTTAAAAACTCCACTGCCATTTCACCTAAACACCTCCATGCTTCCACAGGAATGACATCTGCACCAACAGCCTTTCCGTTCTTCATCCCCTTCATAGCTATCCTTACTTCCTCCTTGCTAATCCACTGCACTTCATGATTCACTATCCACACATCATCCAACCTTCTCTCCCTCTCATTCTCTTCATTCATCTACCCCTGAAAGTACTCTTTCCATCTGCTCAACACACTCTCCTCATTTGTGAGTACATTTCCCTCATTATCCTTTATCACCCTTACCTGCTGCACATCTTTACTAGCTCGGTCCCTCTGTCTAGCCAATCTGTACAGGTCCTTTTCTCCCTCCTTAGTGTCCAACCATTTATACAACTCCTCATATGCCTTATCTTTAACCTTCACCACCTCTCTCTCTTTGCCATGCACCTCATCTCCTTATACTCTTGTCTACTTTCTTCATCTCTTTGACAATCCCACGTCTTCTTTGCCAGCCTCTTTCTCTGTATACTCTCCTGTACTTCCTCAGTCCACCACCAGGTCTCCTTGTCCTCCTGCCTCTTTCCAGATGTCACACCAAGCACCTTTCTAGCCATCTCTCTTACTAGCTCTGCTGTAGTTACCCAGCTATTCGGTAACTCTTCACTGCCACCCAGTGCCTTTCTTAACTCTTCCCTGAACATCACCTCACAATTACCCTTTTTCAATTTCCACCATTTGATCCTTGGTGCTGCCCTCACACTCATCCTCCTCTTCTTGATCACCAATGTCATCCTACAAACCACCATCCTATGCTGCCTAACTACACTTTCCCTTGCCACCACTTTCCAGTCTCCAATCTCCTTCGGACTGGCCCTTCTACATAAGATATAATCCACCTGTGTGCATCTTCCTCCACTCTTGTATGTCACTCTATGCTCCTCCCTCTTGTTAAAATACGTATTCATCACAGCCATGTCCATTCTTTTTGCAAAATCCACTACCATCTGACCTTCTGCATTCCTTTGCTTAACACCATACCTACCCATCACTTCCTCATCCCCTCTGTTCCCTTCACCAACATGCCCATTGAAATCTGATCCAATCATCAGTCTCCCAGAATGTGGTAAGTGGATGTCCATTTAAAACACTCAGGAAGGTGAATTAAAAAGCAGTAACATTAATATAGAGGACTAGCCTACCCTATTCCAATTATCAATGTACAATCTGCTTTGAGAGAAAAGTAAAAACAAAGGCCTTTCTCCCACAATGTAGTATTTTGGGCTTCAGGGACATATAAGTTGCAATGAGGATCAGCTTATTTGCACATCTCTGAAATGTAGTTAAGTACCACATGAAGTGCAGATCAGAACTTCCCCTGGTAGTTATATTTGTATACTGTCTTGGATCAAGCAGTTAGCCATTGTAGAGTTGAATGTCCTGCAGTCATCTCGGCATTGTGATAAAGAAAGGAAGAAATTTTTGGGATGAAGGTAATATGAACATTTTTATACTCAGATTTACTGCTTGAAATACTCCATATCCCAGGAATGAACATTTTACTGTTGGGAACCATCGACTTGCACAAAGGCACGTTATTAAAGCTTCTTCTCATTGTAGAGAGGGGACTCAAGCCAAATACTCATTCAGTTTACCCAGGTTTTATTAATTGTTATCAGATGATAAGATAAACAAGAAGGAGAGTCTGTCAAGCACTGAATGTAAACTTCACATAGAGGATTTTTGGACTGAAGCAAAGAAAAGAGTTGATGTTTGTGGCCATTGTTCGAATCCATAATTTATAAAAACTGAGAGCTGTAGCATACATTGTTGTATTTGTGCATAGATCCTGTACAATCCTTTTAGAAAGTGTAACAATTTTTTTGTTCGAACCCTACCCATTAAGGTATTCATCTTCTTCTTTTGGCTTTTCCCAGTTAGGGATCACCACAGCAGAACTCCGGTCCGCTAATGTTTGGCATTAGATTTTTTTTTTATGGTGCTGAGGTGCCAGCTCGACGCCCAACCTTCAGCGAAGGCATGCCCATTCTATGCATGTCTTTCGAACACCACTCGACCATGGGGAGGACATGCAGACTCCACACAGAAGGCGCTCCAGCCGAGAATCAAACGGGAGAACCTCTTGCTGTGAGGCAACAATGCTACCGCTGCACCACCGCAGCTTACAATATGTTCCAACCTAGAATTACATAATATTTCTTTTCTTCTTCTTTTCTTCATTCCTTTTTTTCCCCATACTTCAGCAAAGCCTTTTACTTGGGCCTACATTGGAGCCTAATAAGAAAATGGAAAGGCATTGTGGGTAGGGCAACACTATGTTTGAATCATTTGACACAGAAGGTTGTGGCGAGAGTAATAATGCTTTGGCAAAGATAAATGACTGCTGGAATAGAGGAGGGCTCAGTCTTGAACCCTGTATTCTTTAGTCTTTTCATTTCAGAAATATCGGAGGGAAGAGGCATTACAATCAAGGTCTTCAATGACGACAGATTATTGCAAGTGGCACTTCTGGACTGGAGACATTTTATAGCAGCAATTGGAATGGCTGAACAAGTGGTAAAAAAGGAGGTAGTTAAAGTTCAGTTCAGAGCAGAGCAAAGTATTGTACGTGAATCACAGTAGTCCTGATATATATAAAATACGCTACTGCTTAATATAAGAAAGTTAGAAGACTTAAGTAGTTTTAATAAACATACTGATGCATGGTTTGGACAAAGGTCCTTTGACCATGACTTGATTGGCTACAAGCTCCACGGAGGGAGCAAGTGAGGATTTCAGTTTGATTATACATATATTCACTAAATATTAAACAGTAATATAAACTAGCAAATGAGTGCAGTGGAACTGATGACAACAAAGCAAGAAAAGCAACTGTTACTGTGAGTCATATTTTTTCTAGGCCACCATGACTAGAATGAGAGGACAATGTCAGAAGCCACAGAACACCAGGCTGTATTCTCACAGGGATAAACTCCAAAAGCAGGATGATAATGATTCCACTAAATCATGCTGTACTCAGGCAACACCTTGAGATTTATCTGTATCTCTGGAAGTTGTAGAAAAAGAATATCATGCAGCTGGAAAGGAGATAAATGACAGAAACAAAGAGGTAAACCTTTCACACTATGAAGCCCTAGTCTAGCCTGAGAACTTTGTACAGTTCTGGAGGCCATACAGATAATGGATATTAGTACACTGTAAGAAATCCAGATGAAAGTTAACAGAAGGATGTGTTGCATGGAGAAAAAAGACTGTAAGAAGTGACTTCAGAAGTTAGACTTCTATAGTCCAAACGTGTTTTCATTAGAGACCAGAAAAGGCACAAGTGAGTGATATGAGTGCAAAAGACTGTAACAGAGAGATGTGAATGGGGCAATCTTTAACTGGAAAGATGGAAGAGGTAGAATGGACAGAGGTAACAGACTATAAGGATCTGCTACTCCTTGGATCTTTGAAGGACTTCTTTACTCCCTGGGTTATGAACTCATTGCATTAAATATCAGAATGGGTGGTAGAGAAGGAATCCACAGAGGTACTCATGATGATATGGGAGAGGTATTGAATTGATGAGGGAGAGGATAGTGATGGAGAGAAGGAAGAATAGTGACTGCTCTTAAAGGGCAGAATGCATAGGTTTATTGTCTGTTTCTGCATTCAGGGAAACATAATGCAGCTTAGCCATGAGAGAGTCTAGATCATATAGAAGAAAAGGATGATGCGACTCCTTAAAGGTGGGAAGACTCAGATCTAACAGAGTTGAGTAAGCTGGTATAAAGAGGGGAGGGGCACTACACTAGTATGTGCAGAGATCTGCTCGCCACAGGTCACATTTATCAAAAGCCTGTGTGCAATACTCTTTAAACAGCTCAGTTCACAATTGTGCATTTCTCACCAGCAGCTATTGGAAAGGCATTAAAAAACACTAAAAAGTGCATGGTATGTTGGAATAATTTTTATCTTGCCTCTGGAATCTGTCCCTCTGAGAATATGCCCTGGCATCATTCTGTTGGCTCCTGATATCACCTGCACACTCTGCTCACTCTTCCATAGACACTGGGGTCACAACATTTTAGTGATAAATGACTCTGTTGTTAGGTGCACAAACTTGTCTCTCACAAATCTGGACAAATATAGGGTTACTTTGAGTTGTCTTTCAGGTACCAGGATTTCTGAAATTCAAGGACCCTTATGGTCCTTACCACTGACAAATATGAATATTGCATTTTAGTGGTACATGCAGGAATGAATGACAATGCTAAAATCATATTCTGATACAGCAGAGGCAGGTTTTCAGATCATATAGCAATAAAGATGGAAGTGAGAAGAAAGGGAGTACAGTAAAATAGGAAAGGGACTAAAACGAATAAATGAGAAAGCTTGAGAAACATTGGCAGAGTGGGAAGCATTGAGGTTATGAAGGGATAATATAACAATGAATAACTTTTATAAAAAATGGTCTGAATGGCGGATTGAATTTAAAAAGAAGTATAAAAAAGTGTTTTTTTCAATAGCAAGATAATGTAAGAAAGGGAGAGAGTGAAATATGGAAAGATGAATAGAAGGTACTGGAGAATTTAGAAATGAATGCAAGGGGGTATTACAGTACAGAAAAGGAAATGCATAAAAGAAAATAAAACTTTACTGTTTAGGCAGAGATATATTTACACACAAGAAGAGAGGAGGTTTCTGCGTCTTCTGGCATTTCCTGGTTCAGGGTCACCACAGTGGATTACCTGTCCACTCATGAGTGGCACTGGAGTTTTTTATGGTGTTGAGTTGCCAGCCCAGCACCCAACCTTCCACAGAGGGCACACACAAGCACGCACTCATATCTAGGGCCTATTTAGAGTGTCCAATCCACCTACAACATGTCTTTGGGATGTGGGAGGAAACCAGTGCACCAAGAGGAAACCCACGTGGCCACAGGGAGGGCATGCAGACTCCACGCACAAGGCACCCCAGCCAAGGATCGAACCAGAGGACCTCTTGCTATGAGCTGGCAGTGCTAACCACTGCACCAAGATGTCTGCATACTTGAGTAAAACAGTAAAAGAAGATATTAGTATAATGAGGGAAATGAAAATGTAAAATGAGAAGTAAAAGAATAGAAGAACAAATTCTGATCATTACAGTACACCATACAGAAACTATGTGTAAGAGTAAAAAAGAAAGAAAATAAGATAGAATGAAAAAACAAGAACAAGTTAAAGAAGAATTAAAAAAAATAAATTCCTATTTGCGAATTGGATGAAGTATCTAGGCAACTAACTGTTGATTCAGTATCAGGTTTAGATGTTATCGGGTGTGAAATGTACAAGAAGTTAAGGGACTGGCAAAGAGAGTGTTTTGTAAACATTATGAATGAATGGTTGAAAATGGCTTTGTTTATGAAGAGGTATGTTGTGGGATATTAAAATGTTTATGGAAGAAAGATAAAAAAATGAAATAAAAAATTAGAGATCTAACACATTAAATAATGCAGATTATGGCACTTTTATGAGAATCATACAGAGAAGAATGAAAGCAAAGATGAAGGACATTATGGAATCAAATATATATGATATAAAAGGGAAGGGCTGCCAAGAATTATTACTGGTGGTTTGAGAAATTGTGGATGATATTATGATTAAAAGGGAAGATGTGAAACTTATAGCAGGTGATATTAGTAAAGCACTTAATATGGTGCTTTATGGGATGCTATGGAAAAGTATGGAATTGGTAAGATATTTAGGACAGTGTGTATGTCTCCATATAAAAAAATAGAGTGAGTGTTAGTGAATGGGTGGCTAGTAAAGAAATATGCATAAAGTGTGGTATAAGACAAGGAGGTCCAGTGAGTGTGATATTGCCTGCATTAGTAGCGAATGTGATAGTGAGTGAAGTATCTTATATAATGAAAGCAGCTAGATATGTGATGCAAAAGGACGTGGTGATGTCAGTAGGTTTGACATAAGCAGATGATATATTTGTGGTTGCTAAGAATAAAATATGGATGAGGGAAGTGTTTGTTTATCTGAATGGATGTTTAAAAGAAATGGGAATGACTTGGATAAAGGAAACGTTAGGGGTTTAGGTGATGTAACAATTGGAGGGGTGTATTTTTCAATTAATGTGGGCGGCCACAGTGGTGCAGTGGTTAGTGTTGCCACTTCACAGCAAGAGGTTCTCCAGTTCGATCATTGGCTGGGGTGCCTTCTGTGTGGATTCTGCATGCCCTCCCTGTGGTTGTGTGGGTTTGCTCTGGTTTCATCCCAAAGTCATGCTGTAGGTGGATTGGACACTCTAAATTGGCCCAAAGTGTGAGTGTGTGCCTTCTGTGGAAGGTTGGGTGCCAGGTTGGCAACTCGACACTGTAAAACTCCACTGCCGATCATGAGCAGACAGGTGGCCCACTGTGGCGACTCCTAACCAGGAAAAGCTGAGAGAAGATTTTTCAATTAATGATGTATCTTTGTAAAATTTTCAAAAAATGACATAGTTATGAGACAGTGGGAGGATTTGATTAAAACATTATAGAAATATGTGTTATGTGGATGACATAGATTAGCATTCAAGAAAAAGGTTTAGCTGGTGAATTCTGTTTTAATGTGAAATAGAATATGTGTTAATTGTTTATATGATCTTTCACATAGGATTCAAGATTTAACCCAGTGAAAAGAGGTGCATTGTATATTACTGAAGATGAAGGGGATTGGGGTTAGTAAATTCAGTTATTTACTCTGCTTGTTTAAACTTGTATAGAGTATTAAAGTGGGTAAAGGAAGAGAATACGAACTAACAGTGAAAATGTTTAAATTGAATAAATATTGGGAGATTATGATAATAAAAAAGAGAGAAAGATTATATAAATTAAGAAATTAAAAATTATCAAGAAAAGAATACTAACATGGAAAATGAAAGTTGATGAAATAGAGAAGGATAGAAGGATATGGTAAAATACTGTGATGAAATAATATTAGTATGTAAATTCAAGGGAAATTTTGCCAGAATAAGTGAAGAAAGCCATTAAAGTAAGGAAAAGTGGTGTACTATGACGGCAAAGTGTCAGGATTTCCCATGGGGACTAGTAATAAATAAGTTAACAGTAAAAGGGAGTCAGACATATAAAAAGAAAGTTGAAAGAGTGTTTACTTTGTGAGGAAGACTAGACACCAGATCATTTTTTTAATGTAAGAGAGTGGTTAAACTTTGGAAAATGTTGTGTAAAAAAATAGTTTGAGAATATTAATGTTGTAAACAGTGTAGATATGAATATAATGATGTATGGATTTTATAAAAACAAGAAGAAAGGATATGTGACAAGGGTAAATAAGAATTTATTTTATATAATATGGGTTATTTGGAATGAAAGATTGAATGAAATTTTGTTTAATGGGAAATGTATTTTGGCTGAAATATTGTGAAAATATTGATTATGGTTGTAGAAGAAGGAGTAGGGCAATTATGGAAGAATACTAATGATGATGTATATAGGGATGTGCAGATATGTACCTGGGCGGTGCGATAGGTCAGCTATTAGCGTTGTCACCTCATAGCAAGAGGTTCTTCAGTTTGATTCTCAGCTGAAGTGGCTTCTGTGTGGAGTCTGCATGTCCTCCCTGCATTTATTTATTTAACATTTGTTAACCAGGAAAGTCCGGCTTGGAACAAAGCCAATTTTCAGCAGAGGCCCGGGTAGAAATATTCCATTGGTATTTGTGTGGATTTCCTCCCACATTCCAAAGACATGCTTCAGGAACATTTCTTCCTGGACCTTTGGTGAAAATGAGCTCTGTCCTAGTCGCACTTTCCAGTAAACAAATGTTAAATAATAAATAAATATGTCTATTATGTAAATAATGTTTTGTGTATGTTGTATTAATTAAAAGACCTCTACTCTTTTTTTGATAAGTACCATAGCATCTTTTACAGCCACCTGAGCTACTACCAGCTCAACTGGATGAAACTAAAGGATAACACACTCAGGAGTGCAGCACATCCACCTTGCTGTACTGCAGTGTCAGCAAATGATCTTCCTGATCTGGGAATAGAACCTACAACATTATGCAACAAAGGAGAATATATTACCTGCTGTGCTACTACCACAGTCTGTTGCCTTGAAATAACCTTTAGATATCTACAAATCTATGACAATGGATAGCTAGAGATAATCTCTGCAGAACTAGAAGTAAGGCTAACAACCACAAGGCTTATATAAGCCTAGCTATGTAATCTAACCTAGTTGTGTTCCTATGTATGGATGTTTATTAGGAGGGTATACGTCAGGAAGTTTCAAGAGGTTATATGGGGGAAGAGTATGCTAGTTTGGGCATTGCTGTCTGCCTCTACCTATCAGGGATGAAATTCCAATTTCCCATCCATTGGTCAAGATTACACTTAAATAGGGTTAGAGGTGGACACTGTGTCACATGGATGGGGACCCTCTTCCAGAGCATAAAGATCCTCTGAGGAACAATATCTGTATCAAAACATATCTTATTTATGCCGCAAGCAAACTTTAAATCCTTGGATTTAGTGGTTCTGATGTGGTTCATTTTTCAGATGTATAAAAAGGTCCATCAGAGTTGGATTCAAGGATGCCCCATATGCCAGGCATAAATCGCATCTCAATAACTTGTAGCAGACAGAGTACTGAGAGAGGGCTTAAAAATGATCTATGTAGGACAATGTCTTTATACCCTGGATTCTCCTGGTAAAGAACATTTGTGGGCATCTAACTGTTGCATATCTCCTGTCAGGAACATGCTGGTGGGGGCATTATGCCCAAAGGTGGATCTGATAATGACTGAAAAAAGTGGCAGTGTGACTTCCTTGGACCTGGATACCATGCCTTTACTTATAGGGTGACAAAGATTGATGTTCTTACTACCTTGGCCACGTGTTGGTCAAAGGCCAGATTACTGTCTGCATATGTTCCCAAATCACTGACTGCGGAGTGTCTTATTGATGGATTAATTAGCATGGGTGGCTGTTTTCCCAAAAGGCACTACAATGCATTTCTTAACATTGAGCTTTATACCATGATTTTGGCACCAGTAATGAATTATTTGTTCATGTGTTTTGAACCCCCCCTTCACAGTAACACAAACATTTTACCCAATCCAAGCATTGCTCTATTTGAAATTACAAAGAATATTCAAACCATGTTCAGTACATGTCCTAAAAGATTGCTAGATAAATGTGCATATTTCTAATATGTTAAGGTCAGTTATAGCAAAAACAACCTACTGAGATAGTCTGTTTAACTAAAAAGGTTTCTTTAAACAGTGAAAAATATACAAACAAGACATGTCCTGCAATGGCAGCATTTCAGTTTTTTTCAGGGTGCAAGAACTTTCTCTTCTTTAATGGGGGGAGGGGCTGCAATCTACATGCCACTACACTTTTTATCAACTTTGAGGTTGTCATATACTCATTAGTATATTAGTATATTAGAATATTAGTATATTTGTATTAGCATTAGTATTAATATTAGTACTAATATTAGTACTAGCGTTAGTATTAGTATTAGTGCTAGTATTATTGCTAGTAATAGTATTATTATTAATATTAGGATTAGCATTAGTGTTAGTGGTAGTATTAGTATTAGCATTAGTGCTAGTATTAGTATTAGTATTAGCACTAGTATAAATGCTAATATTAGTATTACTATTAGTGTTAGTATTAGTATTAGCATTAGTATTAGTATTAGTAGTACTATACTCACTATCTACAGATTGCTAAGAGTTCACCTGTGTCTGCCATACAAGGCATCCTCCAACCCATTACTGATGGATTTATTGCATATCAGCAAGTCAAACGGTATCAGAAATACTCAATTCAGGGATCTAATCCTATTCTGCAACATCAGCAAAATGGTTTGGAGGGATAGGTATATCTCCCAGAGGATACCACTGCTCTGGAACAGACTCCACACTCACATGAAACAAAGTCCACTCCTGTCTATAGTCAAGATCAACTTATGTCTATGGATAGGAAACAGAACATTTTATCTCAGGACTGCCCTGTGAACAACTAAAGAGCTCCTAAATGCTTTATCTCATGCATGAGTCCCCTAATGATATCTATGGTATGATCCCAGTGATTCCCATTAGGGATAATATATATAATTATTGACCAGGGAATGGTTAAGACCAATCTATAACCAAATGGGATAGGTTATTTCAAACAGAAAAATGTAAATTGTCTAGGCTTAAATGGCCTGCAAGGGCTGCTAGCCTAGAACTTACATATGAACCTATGAAACTACATCTCACTGAAAGATAAATATCTTATTTTCTAGTAAAATCCACACTTATTTCCTTTTCTCCAGCATCTTGCATGTTATTTTTAGAAATTACCCTGACTTTGACTTAGAGTGCTCAGCAAAATGTGAACGGTTGCATTGCATGTCAATATATTTTCTACTACCTCTCCCATCTTATGCACTACTTGTGTTTTAAGCAACTGTAATATGTTTTTTTCATAAGACTGCAGAAAGTAGAAATGTTAAATTTTAAATTAAAAAAACAGTTCTACAAGAAGGTTATAATTTCAACTTCTACAACTAATATGTAGCTCCTATACTGTTTATATAACAGATCAAATCAGTCTTTCATTCCAAGCTCTAAACTCTTACAAAATAAAACAATGGGCAGGATTCACGAAGCCTCTGTGTAAGAGTTACAAGTCTTACACGGAGGCAGCAGTTAAACGGTGTGATGTCAGCATGCCATGCATATTCATGAGGGCATGCTGACTCACACCCAAGGCTAACACGGTCCATGTAAGAAAGTAGGGGGCGTGTCCGCAGGGCGAGTCCTGCAAACGGACACGCCCCCAGAAGAGTAACAGTCCTGAAAGTAAACCCCCACGAGAGAGTCCGTGTAAATGTCAACAAACACAACACAACACATGCCCCCACAGACTATAAAAATGAACGTTATATTTTTTTTAATAAGTTTTAAAGATGTTTGCCCGTAATTGCGCTCGTTTGCGTGGGCGTGCCCGTCGCTTAGCCACAGTTAGCAGTCAGTGGAAAAGCATATAAGATCTAAATTTGCAAAGTAAGCCAAGAAGCAATAGCATAGCGGAAAAGACATCGGCTGAAGAGGAGGTAGTCACGGTTTGAGCCCCAACAACATCAATTTTTATCTCTAGTGAAATAAGCACGAAACAATTCCCTGACATATATGTACATATATATAATTATATTTTATGTAAAATGTAATGAAATGGGCCATGTATTTTGATGAAATGTGAGATAATAAAAAAAAAATAATGTCAGAAGTGCCTATAGCTGAGCTACGCTCTAACAAGCTGAGTATATCTGACCGTAGGTGAGCAGTGGTTTAACTGGTGTAAAATGAGTGCCCGGGGTTGAGCAGCATTGTAACACACTGAAACTGTGTGCCCGTAGCTGAGCTGAGCATAATATGCATGCTGACAGCCAAATGATGCGTAAACCAGTGTAACCCGTTTGCGCGGAGCTGCGCACCGTGCCAACAAGCTAACCGGCGGGCAACGTTGAGCAAGCTGTATCAAAACTGCCTTTACACAGACACACCTCCTAGCCTGTGTAGACAGTCATAAAATAAAAAAAGCAATGGCCAGGCTCGAACTCAGGATATCATGCACCATAGTCAAAGTACTGAACCACTAAGCCATGACGGTTGCTCTTAGAAATGCAGTATTAGCATATATATAGGAATGAATGGAAAGAGAAGCATGACAAAGCAGGTTTTGTGAAGCTGATACATTTCCAAAATGACCAATCACAGATAAGTGCGGGAAAAATGGCATATATAAGCCCCATAGGTGGGAATACACAGCATAACTGATTGTGGAATCGATTTGCAGTCAGGATGGCAGGTGTAGGAGAGGGTAGTTGCTTCCGAGCACAGAGGTGGGGCATTGAGGAGTCCAAATATATGGTTTGGCTCCTCATCCATGATCATGAGGCCCAACTCATGCAGGGCCAGGTCCTGTGGGGAGCATACAAGGCTGAGGCGTGGGACCGGTTGGCACATGATCTCACCAGTGCCACAGGAATACCAAGGACTGGTGAAAGGTCTGTCACCACCATGCGGACCTGAAGAGACGGAAGCAGGACCAACTGAACCGTTGGATCCAGGAGGCCCGGCAAATGCCCAACGCCCCACTACTGAGTAAGTTACATGTAATTATTTATGTAAGAAATTAACCTAGCTGATATTATGGAGATGTGTATTCCAATATTACTTCATTTATATTACAGCTGCAGGTGTCCGTTCTGCGAATCGTCAAGCCTATGCTGATAGGCTTGTGCTGTTGCGCCACCAGGCAGGTTAGTAATTCTCTCCCTGTAACTGTTAAAAGATATAAGTATGACAGCTTGCAAAAGAGTGCAGTGTAGTCACTTATTAATAAAAAGTTCAAGTAACAGTGTAAGAGAGATTCTGCTAGTACTGTGTGATTACATAAGTGCGATGCAGCCTGTAATCCAAAAATAAAAATTAAACAAGTCTGAAATAAAGATGTTCCACCTGTAATGTAATAGTACATAACCTGCAGCAGGCTGTAAATTACAACACATGTGTGAACTATATCCCCGTTAAAATCTGAAACATGACACAAGTGAGACTGTTGGAAAGGATTGTTGTAACCAAGTAAAACATGTCAATAAAGCCTAGAATTAAGTACCATCCTGAATTGTAAAAATAAAACAAGTGAGAGTGTGAGAAAGAGGTATACATCCACCAAGAAAGCTGTAATAACTCCTGAATAAAGTATACTGCAGTCAGTACATAATGAAATGAATGTGACAGGCATAACCAAAGAGTGAAACGTGTGCAATAAAGTACTGAAGCTGGAATGTCTGTCCCACAATTTGGATATGTTGCTGTACCTTTGCAATATGCTGATAGTATGGTTTAATGAAATACCAAACATCCACAGTTGTTTAGAGCCATATAAATCAAATGTAGCAGGATGCTGTAGCTGAACAGAGCCAGATATGAATGTGTATGAATAAAAATGCAATGTATATTAATGTAGCAGTAACATTCCCATCACCAACATGCCTAAGTTTACACATAGGAAACTGTAGTCAGACCTGTAGGGTGTATATATCTGCAGCTAGTAGAAATGTACAGCATATGTATAGGTATTTGAAGTTGTTAATGAAATATTTCTTCACCATACCCTATAACCACAAATAATCCATTCCACATGAAATGGGTATGTGTATTCGCAATTAATTACCCTGGACATTTGTCCGGTTGGTTCATACATATTTGCATGTATGTTGATGCATGTGCCCTGTTCATACATCCAAACCTGATGGCCTGTTGCCATCAATCAACCCTGCATTTTGTTGGATTGTGTACTGTTGTTCAAATTATGCATGTGTTATGCTTGCTGTTCAATGTCTTGAATTTATGGGTGTTTGGTTGATGGGAATACTAATGCATGCTGTTACAACTAATTGTGAATGGTATTGTTTGTTTCTAACCCAAACTGTCATAAAATATTACAAAACATAGGATGACAGGGAAGGTGGGTTCCTGCGGACCCACCTCTCCCACCTCAGCTGGCGAGTGCACCTGGCACTAGTGCCCAGGCCGGACCCTCCTCCGGTGGCCCTGTGCCACCTTCAGGTAGAAGCACTGCAGGGGATGGGGCTCATCCCCCCTCTGCAAGTGTGGCCAGAGGAGACCATCCACTCACCCTCCGTAGTGTCTGGACTGTGGTGTGTAGGGAGATCAGGCATTCTGTGTTTGAGCCCCTACGCCAGCTTGAGGCATGGGTGGCACAACTCATGGGCGTGCCTGCTGCCCATCCTACACAGCCTCCAGCACAGCCCCACCCTGGGCAGTGAAGGCACAGTGGCAACTGCCCATGGGTGGGGATCTCAGTTCCACTGTTGCCATCTGTGGGCTCATGGGCTCGAGAAATCCAAACATCTGTCCCTGTCAATTGTATTCCCCCCCACACATGTCATACACCACCCCTGTATGCGTCTTGTTTGTCTTGTCTGTTAACCTCCCCTACCTACCTCCCCACCTATACCTCCTTCCCGTACCTGACATTCCACTCACACCTGAAAAAAAAAAAAAGGGCACTCTGTTCACACAAAAAAATTACGCCCCATACATAGCTGCCCATTTCGCAGACATGTCTGCTGGACATGTGAACTGGCAATTAAAATTGGCTGTACAACAAATATTGTTGTACTCGCCCCTCTCTCAGGGGTGGACAGTTTCAAATATCACACCAAATTACACATGTATGCACAGCTGTTGCTGATAAAGAAATGTGCAGCTATGGGCCTTTCCTACACCCTTACTGCAAATCCTGAGCTTGTTTCCCTACTGTCCTACCCTCTTTGTGACCCCTTTTTCACCACTTTCCTGTCTCCCCATTTTCATTTCTTTCAAAGAAATTAGCGCAGGTGTGCGCAAGAGTAAGCACTTTTAAGCAGTTTTAAGCGGGTATGCGCTTGTGTGCGCTTAGCTACGCGTGTGTGTGCAAAGCTAAACGCCAGTGCACATGCGTGAGCTCCATGCAAACCAGTGCTACCCCGCTTACAACTGCTTAAAAGTGCCTTAGTCACTCTGAATGACAAGGCCTGTAGTCTGCTCAGAAGCAAAATAAAATCCCACTGTCAGTCCCG